>NC_137813.1:40269185-40696685 GCF_963921795.1 Nannobrachium achirus
GTTTTTGTGTTGATGTTATAATCCCACTCTGCACATGAGTCACAATTATAATATCAGACAGTGCTCGGTTGCTGTTGAATTCTAAATAACTCAACAAATCTATTCTAATCTACTGTAGAATTTGAAGTATTAGCCTAGATCAGGGCTCTTCAACGTTTTCAGGCCGAGGAGAGATGAAGCATCGACCCCCACAACCTGTTAGATTCCATATGTTTCATCGTTTGACAGCACGATCATCAGTGTATTTTGGATTCATGTCAATTTGTGTTTTCAGATATTTAACCACTTGAAGCAATACTTATTAAACTTGACCTTTCACTCTGTACTTAGTCTGCTCTTTTTACCCTCTACACCAAACCTATTTGCCGAAAATAGCCAATCTACAAGCTCACGTTGTGAACTTGTAGATCTGCTATTTTTGGCAAAAGTTCTCAGGAATATGGACACTAGAGTTCAATATAGTTTAATATAAAAAAGGTTCTATCACTCAGTTTTGGGGGAACCCCTGTTGAAGACCCCTGGCTTAGATGTAAACGGTTTGTATTAAAACATCATAACATTTACCTTTAACTTTGATTTGACACATCTTATCTTTCTAACCTGCAGTTACTGCCAATTAAATATGCCCTCGAGTGGCATTATTGCCAGAAAATCTCCATAGACTTCCATGTAATTTATAGTGCACAGATCATGCACGCCCATGCACAGATCATGCACCATGTTTGTGCAGGCTGTTCACAGCTTTCAAACAAAAAAATCAGATTGGAAATCCGTTCAGGCATTCTTGAGAAAATAGCCATTATGTTTTCTTCAGATGTAAACAAACATGGCTGCCATGTTTGAAAGATGGGGTTGTATGGGGGGTGGAACATGCAAAATCGCGATTGAAATCATGTTTACTAGATTTAATGGGGTCCAAAAAAAAAATTTTCAAAAAAAGAAAATATATATATTATTATTATTATTATTATTATTATTTTGTTTTTTTTCTAAGTAAAAGTCGCCCAAAGTCGCTTGGCAGGGAAGTCCATAGTGAGAAAGTTGCTCTGAAAGTCGTTTGGCACTGTATGAGTTAATTAATCAGTGTCATCTACCAGTAAGACTCCCTAATCGGGAGATAAGCGACCGTTGGTCGCTTATCTCCACAAATAGGCCAAAAGTTTGTTTTACCAATTATCAAGACATACGGGCAGTTGACAGTTTGCCATGGTTACTCATTGAAGTTGAATCTCCATATATGGAGATAACCTACGCATCACACTAAGTCTGACCTCACCAGCCCATATTTGGGCATGAGCAACTTATGTCTCCATATATGGAGATATGATGACATCACACAGTCCTCAGCCGATGATGTGGCGTGATGTCATACAATACACAAACAAGCCCTACAATATAAAGGGGCAATTCTTGCCAGGAAAGAAGCATTTCTTCGACTCAGACCTTATCGCCAGGGTTGGCTTATAGCAGCTGTCGGTAGGACCATATATGGATTCTGTTAGTGTGGATCTCCTAACAGGGCATCATCTGGGATACAATCCCTTTTATGCCCATATATGGAGATCCCTAACATAATCCCTTTCATGCCCATATATGGAGATCCCTAACAGAATCCCTTTTATGCCCATATATGGAGATCCCTAACAGCATCCCTTTTATGCCCATATATGGAGATCACTAACAGCTAACAGAATCCCTTTTATGCCCATATATGGAGATCCCTAACAGAATCCCTTTTATGCCCATATATGGAGATCCCTAACAGAATCCCTTTTATGCCCATATATGGAGATCCCTAACAGAATCCCTTTTATGCCCATATATGGAGATCACTAACAGCTAACAGAATCCCTTTTATGCCCATATATGGAGATCCCTAACAGAATCCCTTTTATGCCCATATATGGAGATCCCTAACAACATCCCTTTTATGCCCATATATGGAGATCACTAACAGCTAACAGAATCCCTTTTATGCCCATATATGGAGATCCCTAACAGAATCCCTTTTATGCCCATATATGGAGATCCCTAACAGAATCCCTTTTATGCCCATATATGGAGATCCCTAACAGAATCCCTTTTATGCCCATATATGGAGATCCCTAACAGAATCCCTTTTATGCCCAGTTGGTTGCTAGGGTAAAAAAACATGGTTGCTATGGTAAACAGTTGGTTGCTAGGGTAAACAGTTGGTTGCTAGGGTAAAACCATGGTTGCTAAGGTGGTTGCTAACGTACACTAACAGACCAGCAACAACAGACTGTTGCCACAGCAACATACACAAAGGTTTGTGTACACATGTGGTGTGATGTCATACTGAAGATATATGACATCACACCGTACACAAACAAAGGTGTGACGTGTGACGTGTGACGGACGGACGGACGGACGGACGGACGGACGGCCGGTGGAGGTTTTCATAGTAAACTGCTCCCTGACGGTCGCAACTACATAGTGATCAGTGTTGATCGGTGTCAACGGTTATTTCACTAAGAGAGTTTATTAACCACTTACCGGTAGTTAAACCATATACTTTGTTGTACAGCTCAACTAGTTTCAATGAATGTTCACCAAAGTTCTTTCCCTTTTGTCAAATGTTCAGCTATACTGACATGCTCAGAAATTCTTATTTACAATAACAACCTGGCAAGAGGCAAAAGTCCTCCTGTGTTGGGATCATATTAATGAAATACAAATAAAATGGGATTTAAAGATGTTTGGAATTTCTTTTGCATTATTAAACTGAGCCTAAAATACTGAAACGTAGCCCTCCTCGGGCATTTAGAAAACATTGATAGGTTTTACTGTTGTGTTCAGGCCTGCCATTAATTGTAAGATCAGTGTATTTCAATTAAGAAGTTTGTATAACCTGGAAACACTGCATTTTCATACCATACCATACCATGACTTTGTACAGTATGGTGTGTCCTGCCTGTGCATCAGTTACATTTGAGCAGGAGTGCTATACATATTGCTATATAGTGCTATACAGCCTATATAGCAATGGTTTTGAAAATGGGGGTCCCCAAATTATTTTGGGGTTCTGGAGATTATAAGCTTAATGTGCAACATTAGGGAGTTGCAGGCTGAAAAGTTTGGGAACCCTTGCTATATAGGGCTGGAATATGACTTCAATATCAATCTTTCAAGATTAATTCAAACATTTGCCTCAATTATATACTACTCATGAATGCTTATTAAAAAATATATAGTGAAAATAGCAGATCTACAAGCTCACAATGAGACGCAATGCAAAGCATTGTGAGCTTGTAGATGGTCAATTTTTTCCTATATTTGTACACCACCAATTTGTCAGACTAATCGATTTAGTCGATTATTCCTATTACATTTTTTTCATGTCGAATCTTTGATACAAGAAAATAATAAAACATAACCTGCTTCTTGATTATCCAACAAACTTACATGAGCAGCATTAAGGTTATTGGATCTAAATAAAGGTTTGGATATATTTGGGGTTAATTGCCCTGCCGCCCTATAGCTGGGCCGTGTGTTGCTCCATGTGAGCTACACCAGGTGGAGGATGACAGAGCTGCCCTGCGTAGACGTGACAGCGCGGTGACCTCCTCATGTGCCCAGCTTCCCCCGGCTAATTGGGGTTTAACTGTGTGTTTGTGCTGGCAGCGGACGAAGCAACTGGCCATCACGTCATTGGTTTTAGGGGCGAAAACTTTTCATAGGCGCGGGACTGAAGGTCACGGCACTACTCTGGCCGTCTGCATGCAACGTAGGCTGAAACCAAGGGCGACACAGATACACACAGGGGGTGCGGTAGAAGGGACAGAGAGAGAGAGAGAGAGAGAGATAAGAGATGGGGGGGGGGGGGGGTGGGACACAATGACCAGGGACGTGCTGGCCATTGGGAAAAGCGGGACAACTCCCGAACGGCCGGTTCATCCCCGGCAGGTCCAGGCCAGCCATTAGGGAAAAAAAATAAAATAAAATGTCGGCCTTCGGTCCATTTTAGGGGCTGGGCGGCCAACAAAGTAAATCGTCACTGTCGGGCAGAAACCTCGTATCTCCAAGTTTCAAATTTGTAAATTTTTTCGCAAAGCAAAGCCCTGCTTCATCATACAAGGCTGTCGCACAAAAGTAGTGAAAACAGCTGATCTACAAGCACACAACAAGCACACAACGCCATCGGCTGTTTTCACTAGTTTAAATCATTTTAAAAATGGTTTTGGACAAGGTTTCCACCCGACAATGACGAAATATAACTCATGTAATTGGCCCACTGGCTTGTCACTTGTCATTATCTGAAATGGCAAATCTTTGAGTAGCAGCAGCGCTATAGAGAGAGATCTCTCTCTATAGCGTGCAATGAGGGCCTCTACAACTCTTTTTCCCCCGGCTGAATCAGGGGCCCAGCATGTCCCTGACAATGACCCATCCATAAATTGAATGCGTGGGTGTTTGTGCTCAAGCTGGGCGTGCTGTTGGTGAGCTAGATGGTCACCTTGGCCCGGCTGGTGATGATGCTAAGGATAACGAAGAAGGGAGACGAGGGCTCAGTAGAAGGTCACTGCAGAACAGGGAAAGGGCACTCGAACACCACATGAACAAAATCACAGGATGGAAATTAAAAAGTGCCGGGGGAACAATATAGCAATGCAGGAGCAGAGCAGAGTTGAACCCAGACAATACAGGCAGAGACATTAATTAAGACCACTTATGAACCCACGGTATATTCACTCTCCAAAGGCTCTTTCAGCTGAGCATGGTCTGAAAAATAAAATACATATAGCCTGCTGAAAGTTTATCCATAATTAGTTTGGGGTTCACTACCATAGCTTGATTTGCCGGCTAGTTTTCAACAACATGCTCTAACTTCACTTGAGCTTAGAAGCAAGGCAGAGATCGTTGGTGCATACTATTCAGCTGCACACGCACGCACGCACACACACACACACACACACACACACACACACACACACACACACACACACACACACACACACACACACACACACACACACACACACACACACACACACACACACACACACACACACACACACACACACACACACTAAATGAATATGAAAATATGAATTTGAATATGAAATATTCCTATGCTTAAAATATTGCAGACTGAAGGCTAACTCAACTATGAGAAGCAATACAACTTGGGTGCATTTATGTAAATGGTCAGCATTTATATGGTGAATTTCTCCAGAGATATCCAGACCTTTATTACCTTCTTGTAAATGACGATTATGGGGGCTGCATGGCAATCATGTTTTCGCCCACTTCTGTTCTGTTCAATACGAAGTAAATGAGGAAAAAGTGCAGTAATACCCTAAACTGCCTAAAGGAACGCAAATACATATTAAAGAGAAATAGCTATAGACATGGTGGTGTGGCCTGCGCGGCCGCAGGCGTGGCGAGCAAATGAACGACTTGATCCACTTGGAGGAAGACCAGAGGAAGCTGGGGAGGCTCTGCGCTCAGGGCCCGAGGGAACGAGCCACTGTCAAGGCGCCACAAGGGAGGAGCACTGCTTCTTTCTGGTTTGTTGCCATAATAAGACTGTCACCACTGCACACTGTAAAGCACTCAGCCTGTCACTAAGAGTTTATGCACACCCCCATCAATATATGCGAAGTGGGATGTAGAGGGTTCCTCGACGAGCATGCTTTCTCTTTGTCTGTCTGTCTGTCTGTCTGTCTGTCTGTCTGTCTGTCTGTCTACTCTATCTGTCTACTCCCCCTCCCTACTCACACCCACCTTTATCTCACTTTCTTGTCTCCACTGCCTTCATTAATAAAGGAATGTGTTGATATTTACAGCCGCTCTTCAAGAGAGGTGGACTCTAATGCCACATTCTCGCTGAATAACATTAACAATCTCTGTAAAGCTTCCATAAACAGTCCCTAAAAAGAACCAATCCATCTTCTGTCCCCCTGGAAATGTCAGGATCTCTGTGGCTCCACACAGGGACCACTCCGGCTTAAAATGTGGGGATGTTAAAGCTTCTCTGTGAAATGTCCCCCTGTACTGACTGAGCAAGTGTTTGGAGCATAAGCTGTGCACTCCCCATCATGATGCTGGGAATGCTGTATTTCACCCCTGGGACACTGAAGCAGGGATTGACATGATTGTTAACCACTAACAACACAGAGCCACAGACAGACTTGTGAGTCTCTTGGTGTGCTAAAATAAACAATTTAAACACAGGCAATCGCATGGGAAACGAGTAGATAAGTCTGTATCTCTCTCTCTCTCTGTCTGTCTCTCTGTCTGTCTGTAGTACATTAAAAAAAAAAAAATTAAGTTGGTTTATCCCTGAGTGAAAAAACATCAACATTCCCCCAAGCAATAATATAGGAAAACAAGAATGTTCTAATTGCCAACAAATATTTGGCACAATATTTAACCAGATACTGATCTCAATGCAGGGATGACACTGCGCTCCTCTGACCCACCCATGTGTTATCCAAGATATCTATAATTCACAAAAATCGACAGAAAGGGTCTCAGAAAGAATCGATTTAGTTTCATAAGTCCCAGAATGTTTTCAATCATCTGACCTTCATCAGTGTGGCCGGCCAACATTACACTGATGAGTGCCAGTTCTGCAGCATGAACATTGAAATGATTAACAATTAAATCAAGTGAATGGATTCCTGAGTGTGACCCTTTCTTTGCAAATATAGTTAGAAGTTAGATCTCAGCATTAAATCATGCAATGACATTCAATAGAAGAGCCAGCTGTAAAAGTGATAATCCTGCACACAGCAAATACACTATTCCACGTTTCCAGAGTCAAGCCATTGACACGAATTTACTGCAAATGCCATAAGTTCTTCAAAGTCCTTGACAGTTTTTATTTTCTTTGTTTAAATCAGTCCACTGTCAAGATCGACTGATGATTAGGGATGGGAAGATATGAAAATTTCATATCACGATTACTGTGACAAAAGAAATCGTGATTTACGATATTATCACGATAATCATTATATAATCATTATACTGGGGGCGGAACATTTGCCAAAAAATAGCCGATCTACAAGCTCACAACGCGCCACGTTGTGATGCGTTGTGAGCTTGTAGATCGGCTATTTTTTGGCAAAGACATCTGATAGAGTGGAAAAAACTGTATCAAGTACTATATTATAAGTCAATTATAGAGGGTTTAAGTGGTACCGGATATGCAGCTCGGCAAGTAAAGTGTAAATTGATCCCAGTGCATGACGGAGTACAATATCACGATAAATTAAATCTCCACGATACGATTATCGTAAGTGTTTTTTATCATGATAAACGATAATATCACGTATCGTCCCATCCCTACTGATGATGTCAAACTTCAGAAATTAATTCATAAGCATAAGGCTGCAACATCTGTCATGTGTGCATGGTCCAGTGGCCCTGGGTATATGTGCAGAATAACTGGCCATCTTGAGGCATAGCTTATCTAAAGTCTCACAAGTTACAATGTATAAAAGTTTGCCCATTTTAGAGACTTAAGATATGCGAAACACGACTCAAACCTCTTCTAGTAGTTTCTTACAGGGTGTCTAGAAGACACTTTACAGTCAAAAGTCCTTCAGGTATACTTTCATTAAATTGGCAAACTGTTTGCTTCCCATGCCAATCTAATAAAAGTACATGAATGACATTTCTGTGAGTGCTGGTAATCCCTCCGAGTCTGACAACTTTAGAGACTGCCAAAAGAAACTCTGAATCAATGTCCAGTCAAAGATTCATTATGCTGCCCTTCTGATGTCTATTCCCACAACTACAGGTAGGTCAATATTATCAAAAATAGCCTATCAACTTTGGTAGCCCATACTCTCTTTAGGACTGATATTTCACCATGACACAATTTAATTCTATAATAGTGAAAACACAGTGCAGACCATCATGGAGGACATTATTGACCCCTTCTAATTGGATAACAGGTGAGATCACTGGGTGCACGCACAGGGCAGAAGGAGGACAAAGCAGGGGTGTCATAAATGTTGCCAGTATTGACCCAATAGCCTATAAGTAAATTAAGTATACTATATGCTAGCTAGACTACCTGGTCTGACCTGCAAGATGTGTTGGAACAGGCCTATTCTACTCCCAATTAGGCGTATAGTGAAACAATGTGTGGAGAAATGATCTTAATTTCCAGTCTTAAACCAAATTAATTTCCAAGACTTTGCCTTTGGGCATCATCAATAGGGGCTTTTTACTGTAGCCTACTGTATGTCTCATATGAACAGGTGAAACCACATTGATGATGACAAGGTGATGATCTCTCAAAATAAAGTTGAATCACTAAATTGTTTTTAATTACGCTGATTAACAATTCTAAAATAGGATTCTTGATGAATGTAAATAAATAATACCCAAATAAATCTAAATACGACATAGGCTATAGGATACACAAAAGTTGGATTCATCATTCAGGAGTCAGGACTCCTGAATCTGTTTTTGAGACTGTCACGTGGAGCTCAAACGGAACTGAACCGCAAAACTTTGTTGGAAAAAGAAAAGAAAAGAAAGAGACAAGCAGCAACGTAAACAAAGAACAAAGACATCGCTGTACCTGTCCCGCTCCGTTTGCGATCACCCCGATGGTCGTCCGTGGTGCCCAACATCATTCATTCGCAGAGATTCACTGACTGCTTGCCAACGTCCAGCTCGAGCGGAGTCGCCAGCCAGCAGAGCTTTGAAAGCGCGCTGTCACAAAACCAATAATGCGCCCTCAGAGGTGTCCACGCACGCACCGACGCATGGTCGTGACCATTCCTTCAAGTGACACCCTTCTTCTACCTCACGACTTTTCTGCTCTATTATAGCCTAAAAATTAAACACAATTCATTTGAAAGCCTATTCATGTTTATTTCCAAAGTAGGCTATCTCTCTTTTTCTCTCTCCCTCTCTCTCTTTCCCGCCCCCTCTCTCTGTATAGCTCTCTCTCCCTCCTCTTGATCATCCCTGCGCCTTACATCACTCACGTTATTATTACTTTTTTCAGTGATTTTCCAGATCATTGTTATATCGACTCATATTCCAAATATAATGAAGAAAATGCGAGCCTCTTGTCCAAATTAACACACACACACACACACACACACACACACACACACACAGGCCTATATATATATATGTTACAGTATATTTGAAAAACCAGTAAGATTGGGAAAAGAGCGCTTGTTTTAGTTCACCTTATGGGCAGTCCTTGGAAGAAGCCCATGTCACAGTGGTAGAGCATTTGACTGCATTGGTCCCACGTCTCATTGTTCCTCCATTGTTCCCATTAGTCCCACACTGGTGAATGCTAACCTGGTGAATGCTACTATGCCTAAACCTAACCTAACCTAACCCTAACCTCAGTAAAACTATGCTTAAACCTAACCCTAATCCTAACCCTAACCTCAGTAAAACTATGCCTAAATCTAACCCTAATCCTAACCCTAACCTCAGTAAAACTATGCCTAAACCTAACCCTAATCCTAACCCTAACCTCAGTAAAACTATGCCTTTACCTAACCCTAATCCTAACCCTAACCTCAGTAAAATTATTCCTAGTTCCCCGAAGGAGGCACCGCTTGCTCCACCTTGTGCCCAAAAACGAGCGCTCCTGTTCTCAATCTTACTGAATCTCAAAAACACTGTGACATATATATATATATATATAGACCTATATATGTGTGACACACACACACACACTATAGCCAATATAGGCCTATATATATATATATATATATATATATATATATATATATATATATATATGTGTGTGTGTGTGTGTGTGTGTGTGTGTGTGTGTGTGTGTGTGTGTGTGTGTGTGTGTGTAGGGGTCTTCAACAGGGGGTCCGTGACCCCTAGGGGGTCCGCGGAGGTACTGCAGGGGGTCCGCGAAATTATTGCTTGAAAAAAAAAAAAAAAAAAGAATTTTCAAAAAATGTTTTTTTTTATTTTTTTATTTTTTTTTTGCCATTTTCCACATTTATGTTAAAAAATAAATCATGATTCTATCCATTTTGAATAGCTTGAATACATGATTACTATGCAATTGACAGATTGTTGATATTATTGACATTTGTTCTCAGTTAATAAGTAGTATGTTTAGAAATGGTAGTGGTACAGCCCACCCTGCTCGCTGTAACTTGTACTTGTTTAAAATAAAAAATATGTCGTAGCCCCGACCCCCCCACCCTACGAGGTGGTAGGGGGTCCCTGCTCCATCTCCCCATCAGTTTGGGGGTCCCCGGCCTGAAAACATTGAAGACCCTGGCTATAATAGCCTATACACACACACACACACATACAGTAGGCACACACACACACACACACACACACACACACACACACACACACACACACACACACACACACACACACACACACACACACACACACACACACACACACACACACACACACACAAAATATATAGGCTATATTATGCTCTTCGGCACACAAGTCATGTTCCCTTGGGGAACTAGCTGTCTGTTCCCACTGGATGAGTGATGGCAGTAGCTTATTCAACTTGACCTCATATTAGCCTATTCATCTGCCTGTGCTTCTATCAAGGAACGTGTAGTAGCCTTACTAGCCTATAGAGTTGGCAGTTTATTTGCCCTCTGAATGGGGTGCTTATCTTGACCGATGTGATGTGATGTGACTAAATTTTGTAGTCCCTATAGACTAAATAAACGCATAGCCTGAATAAAGATGAACCTCCTATGGTTTCTTTTCTCTAAACTAGAAGAATAATAGGCTATGCTTTTTGATTAATAGGCTATAGGCCTACTATTTTATGGTTACCTAGATGCATCGTTTATATTTTAATCAAAATGTGTTGTGGCCTACTATTTCAAAATTGGCCATGGCGATTTTAGCTGTGTGTAAAAAGGTTTGTGTGAACGGACATAATGGCCTAGTGCGCTGCCACAGCGCACAGAGAATAGCCTCTACGAGTGGCGAGCTTCTAAATCACGGAGTTACAAGGAAAAGGTTGTCAGCGGTGAGGTGATGAATGCTCTTGGATACCTATTTGAGGGCTCCAGATATGTCCTTCTCTGCTTCTCCATGTAAATGCATGCGCTGGCACACCATTCGATCATAAAAATAACCCACGGGAAAGAACATAGCGCCCATGGTGAGCGAAACACAACACCATCTCTCCAACAACAGCTTCACCTCCTTCAGCTGACCAACAAACACTCTGTGCCAGACCAGTTCAAAGCCATTAAACCAGGGGTGTTCAACACTTTCAGGCCAAGGACCCACTAGGCTATAGCTGAGAGAGATGAATCAGGGACAGACCCCCCCCATATAGTATGAAATTGTGTTGCAGATACTTTTTTTAAACTTGGTTTGCTTTTTTCCCTTCTACGCCACACCTCTTTGCCAAAAATAGCCGATCTACAAGCTCTGTTGTAAGTTTTTAGATCTGCTATTTTTGGCCAAAGTTCTCCTCAGAAAAGGGAGGCTAGGGTTGATAGAGTGGAATTGACCCCCTATTTGAGTCTGGAAATAACCACGCAGTGAAGAGACAGAAGTACAACAGTCCTTGGTTTTACTCGGAGAATTCTGAAGCATACATTACAAAGAAGACCATTATATACCATAAGCCCTTCCCACAACCTCAGAGAAGGTCGGACAAACATCTTAACACCTACGCAGACTGAGACAAACTTCACACATGGATATTTACAGAGAACAATACTGTCAAAAGACTCCCAATACATTAAACGCAGACAGTCGTTGATTAGCAATCTGAAACAATAGAGCACACTACATGGGTTGGGTGAACCAAACTGGTCAGAGAATATGGGGGGTCCAACCATCACTCTGTCAGGTTTTCGAACATTCAGAATGCAATTCAGAATGTTTGAGTGAAATGCAATGTTTAATATAAACATAAACTATTCTCCTTATCAATCCCCCATTTGTTTATTTTAAACACATGTATTTCACTTGCGTACATAATCAATTTGCAACAACGGGAACACAAAGATACAAATCATTCTCTCTCCTAAACCTGTGAATCATGTGAACTGAGGAAACCTCTTTTTTAGGAAACTCAGGACTATATATGGGGCGGATCCATTATACCATTTGGCCATGATCACGTGGACAATTATTTACATTTTATAACACAAGCTTGGGCGTTTCTCCGAACCGACTTCCAGAGTTGGAGGTCAGATCCTTTCCAGTGTTCAGGGGAAGTTAGTTGCACTGTCTGTTCAAGTATTTGGGGTTGAGAAAATAGCCCAGTCCATTTCTCCATCGTTAATGGAATGTTCAGTGACAGGGAAGCTGAAGCAGCATCTGTATCGCATGTTATGATGAAAAACCCCTCCGCGATCACTCAGCTTTGCAGATAGGAAGAACTGGGGAGAGCAGGATGGCGGCGGTTGCCGTGTCACTTCATCCTTCTGTGGTGTAGAGTAGGCTAATTACAATTTCGTCTCTGGTAGTCCTTCATGAATCCAGTAACCAGGAAGCTAACACACCATCTCTGAAAAGGAAATAGAATAGTTAGTACAAGTCAAATCATCACGTTTTATTTTTTACCAAGGTTTTGTTCAAAACAAATTAAATCACATCCGGATTGGACATGTGCGGTAGGCTTATACAGTAGCTTAGTCAATATACAGATTCATATAGTAGGCTAAAACATGCACATGTCTAAATAATGTTTAAATAATTCACGGCAAGAGGTGATCAAGAAATTATTGCAGTACGATTAGAGAAAAATACAATGTTTGAACAGAAACATATAAATTCCCCTTATCCCCCGTTTTTTCTTTTTAAACATTTGTATTTCTCTCGCATACCTCTTTTCACAACATTCTTAGCAACCCCTCAAATGTGTGATACAAACCATAGATACGTTTACCAAGCCCAAATGCACCTTCTTGACAGACCCTTGTGGTGTTGAGTCCTTGAAGATCTGCCATTCCCTTTTACTGGACAAATAATAATAAAACATCCGACGCGCATGCCAAGTTCAGTTAGAATTAGTAGTTAGTTAGAATTAGTAGTTAGTCGTTAGTCACTCACAACACACATCTTAGGAGAAGTGACACAAATATAAATTCACATTAAAACTGCAAGCATACCCTGAAGGAAATTGGGACATTAAAATAATTGTTACATTAGACAACCTCCAAACCATTTTTATACAAATACCTGGAGAAGAAACACAGATTAAATGACAGACTAAAAGTCTGACGTGTAAACGGTTAAAGAGGATTGCAAACAATTCACCAATGACCTGTAGCCTAAACGGTTTCTGCCGGGCGTCCCCATGCCAGAAACCTTAAAAACTAGGCCAAAAGTTGGTCCCTCAAATAGTGTACATATAACATATAAAACAAGACAACACTTATTAATACCAACTGACTTCAAGTTGGCTAGTAAAAGACAAAATACTGAAACATAAAACAGGCATCAATCTTGTTTTTGACATCTTATATTAAATAGTTGGTAAATAATGGTAAATGGTGCCTTTTATATCGCCGCTTCGTTTGATCCAAGCCGCATTATATCGTGCCTTCCACACACCAATAGTTACCCAAATAATATCATCAATTAGCTTGCTTGTCGCACTGAAATATGAAATCAAATTCAAACACATAAATACCAATTGACCTCAAATTGGCTATGAAATACAAACATGTAACACTAAGACAAACATGTAAAAAAGACAAGACACTATACATCACACGACATCCTAAATAAAACCCGGTAGGCCCATCTTCCTGAATTATTTAGACATAAATACAACTTGACTTCAAGTTGTCTACCTTAACTTTTGCACTCTGGCAAATTAAAACTCTTGCACTCTGGCTTGCTATACTTGCACTCTGGCACTGTAAATAACTGTCAAAATAAAAAACATTTTTTTTTTAAAGTCTGTTTTTAGAATTTAGTACATAAGCAGAATTAATACAAAATATACTACATCAGATCTCCACCTCTAATGTAATATAATTTTATATCCAATTGATCAAATTAACCTATTTTAACGAATAAAACCAATACTTAACCGAATTTGCCGTAGTTCTTTTACTCGTCAATCTGAGCAGTCTGCTGCGTGTAGGCCTAGTTTGTTGAATAACCACGTCCACAGCACAGCAGGCGCAACAGATATATTGAGTTTCCCGGTCAGGGAACCAATTGATAGAGTGGAATTGACCCCCTATTTGAGTCTGGAAATAACCACGCAGTGAAGAGACAGAAGTACAACAGTCCTTGGTTTTACTCGGAGAATTCTGAAGCATACATTACAGAGAAGACCATTATATACCATAAGCCCTTCCCACAACCTCAGAGAAGGTCGGACAAACATCTTAACACCTACGCAGACTGAGACAAACTTCACACATGGATATTTACAGAGAACAATACTGTCAAAAGACTCCCAATACATTAAACGCAGACAGTCGTTGATTAGCAATCTGAAACAATAGAGCACACTACATGGGTTGGGTGAACCAAACTGGTCAGAGAATATGGGGGGTCCAACCATCACTCTGTCAGGTTTTCGAACATTCAGAATGCAATTCAGAATGTTTGAGTGAAATGCAATGTTTAATATAAACATAAACTATTCTCCTTATCAAGGGTTCAAGTGGTTAATGTAAAAACAAATATCATATAATCACACAAATATTTGGCAACCCCCAGTAACTCTGATGACCCCCTACTTAGGTGTCCCGGGACCCGGACCCCCTGTTGAAGTCCCTTGCATTAAACCATTTGGTTAGAATTTCAAGATCGGGTAAAAAAAGATGTCCCATCCCATGCTCTCAAGTTAAGCCTTTAGTTTATATTTGTTTGTTTTGGTTTAAGCTGTATTGGCAGTTCTCAATGTCTGCAATCAGATCCCCGCTTAACGGGGAAAGGCCTGGTCGGAAGCCAAAAATGAAAGACTTAAAAAGGTATTTCACCATCCAAATGATACTGTACATCAATCACACTATCACAGTGGCACCTGCTGCAAAGAAGGCGTTGTCCTTGCTCTTAAATGTCACTTGCCCTTTCAAATCATGGCAATGATTATGAACTGTGTCCAGCAAAGTAATCATCAAGAGACAGGTAGGCCTACTGTAACTCATCTTCAAACATCTGTTGATGTAATTCATGTGGAAACAGATCACAGGTTTCTATAACCGTTTAATCTATAACTCTTGACCGGTCTGTCCATCCTTTGAAACTCCCACTCTCGCCCCAAAATCCTGCCATATGTCCCGGCCTGGTTTCCGTAGCAACCGAAGGTTCCATGATGAACCCTAAACCTCATTTCAACAGTGGCTGGAGAGAAGGGCAAGCGACAAAGACACTTTAAGCGGATGTGTTTCAGTGAGAATACAGCCAAAGGGAAATCTGTAAAAAAAACAGAATATGGAAATGTTAACAGTAGGCTAGCTATGTTAAAATAGAGGGTATGCGCGTGACATCATACCCGGAAGTCATGCGGGAACGCCTACTGAGTGGCAAAAATCTACTTCCTGGCCTTGACAGCACCAACATCCGAAAAGTCCTATCTGATTGCATTAAACAACGTTAAACTCACTTTGCCACTCAATTTGCCACTCGATTTGCCATTCACTTTATGCATGCGCATACCCTCTATTGTTGACAAAAAAGGAATGGATTGTAAATATGCTCAACAGCTCTATTTACATAACGCTGTCATACAGTTGACAAAGCCATACTTTCATTCTTGGTAATTAAAGTAGGCTACAGTCACTTTGGTTGTGTAGCCGTCTTTGTTGGCATTCTGGTTTGTCCTTCAGGATTAACTGACAAACTGATGAAACACCCCAGCACAATCATGCATGATTTCATATGAATGACCTTGCTTGAACAAATAGCAGCCATCCATTCAAACATGACTCAAATGAAAAAAAGAAAAAAAAATTTTTTTTCTAAAAGCTAACATTTTCATGGTTTTGTATTGCCCATTCCATCCACTGCTATTTGGCTGCTGTTTCCTGCACAATGCTATCAAGTTTCCTGCAAATCAGTCATAGAATAAAGTGTCCATCTGGTGTGTCCATGAATCGCATGGCAACTCAAAATACCGTAATCATTCAACTACAGCCAGTATATGATGCTACTGCTCGGTTTATGGCCATTGCCCTTGCCATTGGTCTGTAATTATAAGTGTCCAGTGGGTTTACTATGAAGCTAATTATCCCAGCTGCCTATTGTGGCACTATAGTGGGCTAAATGGCGGGGCAAGATTCTGACCCAGGTAAGGGAAAGAGAGGAAGTGATTTAAATGTTGCTTTGCCCTTGTTTCAGACATGCATCGACCTTTTCCTGTTCATCTCCTCCACATCCAGTGTGACTCAGGCTTGAGCTTCGGTTGTCCCTCCAGGCTCAATCAATTCCCCACTGTCACAACAGCATGCCAGCAGGGGAGACAGATTTGCCTGTGATTGGCAGTTGCCCAGTGAGAAATCATTGCTTACGAATGGAGATGCGTATCTCTCTGAGTAAGATGCTCTGACTGAGTATTTGTTTGGATGCTGTGTTAAGAAAGGAAGGAGACTCTATATCAGGGGTCTTCAACGTTTTCAGGCCAAGGACCCCTTAGCTGAGAGAGAGATAAAGCAGGGACCCCCACTACGTATTGTATAAAATTGTGTTGCAGATTAAATATTTTCATAGATTTCTGAGACAGCTTAGACTTGTTGGACAGCAATATCATTAGTGTGTTGGTTTAATGTGTCTTTTTGGACATTGAACGACTTGAACCATCAATACTTAGTCTGCTTTTATTTTCACTCTACACCAAACCTCTTTGCCAAGAATAGCAGCTCTACAAGCTGAGCTTGTAGATCGGCTATTCTTGGCTAATGTTTCAAATCCACACAGAATAGGGATACTAGGGTTCAAGTGGTTAGTGTATAAAAAAATAAAGTTCTTATCACACAAAGATTTGGAGGACCCCCTGTAGTCTTCAACAGGGACCCCCTGTTGAAGACCCCTGCTCTATATCTCCCTACTACCAACTGATGACTTCTTTGCCAGCTGCCTTTCTGTCCCTTCACTCTATACTGTCGCATGCTCAAACTCAATGATGGCCTGGGTTAAAATAACAAGTTTGTATCGTATCCAATTTATAAAAAAGGCAACTTCTGTTACAAATTGATGATAGACAATAGCAAAAAAAGAAAACTCACACAATGGAATATTAGAAACTGAAAAACCTTTGCACACTAAAGCCAAACATTTCAGTCAATGTCTTTGAAACATGAACTCGCAGATTTCAGAGAATAACTTCATCGAAATCTGTTAATAGCATTTTGGAATGGGAGCACTACTTGCTCGGGGGTTCAGTTGTTCCAGACTCAATCGTTTGGTTATCATTAACAATGACACAGTAAACACGCTGCAGCAGACTCTTTTGGTGTACACCCAGGGGTGTCGCACCACATTCTGGGCCCTGGGTACAAGTATTCACTGCAGGCACCCCATGAATGCTCTTCATAGAGGGAGGGGGTTTAACCCATTTAGACTGGGTGGGAACGCATTATTTTGTGCTTTAACTATTGAAAAACAGCAGATATACAAGCTCACAAGCTATATGAGCTTGTAGATCTGCTATTTTTGAAAAAACGAGGCATTTTGTGCAAGTCTTTGAATGTTTCAAATCCTTCTAAGTTAAAACCTATGTTTCTACTGTATGTCAGTGGTGCGCAAGAAGGACCCCCAAAATTATATGTATTTGGCCACAGACCCCCATCTCAAGCAGAGTTCCAGGGACCCCCCAGAAGCAAAATTTGAGTTACAAATGTTTGCTTAAAAAATACACATATTCAAAGATTTGCACACATTTTCATGCCTTTTCAAAAAATAGCAGATCTACAAGCTCGCAGCGCGGCACTCGGTGCCACGCTGTGAGCTTGTATATCTGCTATTTTTCAATAGCTAAAGTATAAAATAATTAAGGCCCCTCCACCTTGGGCCCTAGTAACTCAGTCACACCTTTCCCCCCCTTGTGACGCCCCTGTTGGTGTACACCAACTGGGTCATGATGATATAAAAGCATCCATAGCCCACTGTCCAGGGTGATGTATGACTTGGCAATTAACCCTCCGGACCTCGCTGCCCCAGGAGTCGACTCACAGCTTCTTTCTCCAGTAGGGAGCCTCGGAGCTCGCTGGAGTACAATGGCCCTTCAATCTCTCACACTCCTATGCACTAACAGCTTTGTATTCCACAGGGAGAGCGCGCTCATAAAAAGCCATACATATTAATAAGCCCAAATGCATACTCCCACACCTACGTACACAGAGGACTCTGCATAGTGCCCAACCACCGTCAATTTAGAAAGAGCCGCGCACCTTCCAGCTTGTACAGCTTATGTGAGCATATTTCTATGAGTACCATCTAAAAATAGCTTACTGAACAACATCTATACTGTGCCTGTAATGGCATGAATTATAATATAAATGCTGATAACAATCTATAAATCATGTGGTCTGCTGGTCTCAGCAAACAGCCTAGTTCAGTCCAGGATCGAGTCACTTCACTGTTACAGGCTGGGGCTTTTTTGATTTGATTTGATTTAAGCTTACATTAAAGATGATACTCAGTCACATACCAGAGTTGTATTTGTTAAAGCAGAACAAAACAGATATGAGGCAGTTCTGGAATTTCTCTTCCACTCAGTTTGCAATCTGGGACACCGGGTGGTCTTGAGATCAATACTTTGGAGCAGACAGTTTCTTCCCTTGAGTGCCAAAATGTTATCCGATTTTTAGCTATCTTTGGGTTTTAAGGTTTATTATTAGACAGTGGAATATTACATTCAATACAGCCATTCTTTGTATTTCCTGTTTGGCAAATAACTACGACTAGACTTGAACTTTATAGAATAGAGATAATAGGCTACATTATATGAGGCATACAAGAGCGCAGCATAATGTTTTCAGTTGTTTCCAATGGAAGTGCTGCATATTTAGACTATGCTAGAAATACTAGCTGCGTACCATCTAGTATTCTGTGCTGAGCCGTACACATCTGACGATTGTATTTCTATTTTGCTTAAAGTTTTGCTGAAAGTAAACATTTTCAACTTTTGGGTGAGCGCAGGGGTGTCGCACCAAATTCTGGGCCCTGGGTACAAGGATTCACTGCGGGGCCCCCATGAATGTTCTTCATAGGAAAAACAAATGTGAACATTTTCTTTGAATATTTCAAATCCTTCTAAGGTTTTTTGAAAAACCTATGTTTCTATGTCAGTGGTGCTCAAACCTTTTCATGTGAAGGACCCCCAAAATGATATGTATTCTATTGATGTGATCACCCATGCTGCTGTTAATTATTTGAAATGTCACTAGAAATGTGACATTTTGTTGGAAATGCCTTTTGTCATGAAGTTGTAATTTTGGAGTAATTGACTTCTTTCCTGAATATAAACCCTAAGTGTCACTAATTGATTGTGTAAATTAAACCCAAGGGAATACACTTAAAAAAAAGAAAAGAAAAAAAGAAAAAGAAAACACGGACAGACACAGACATGATGTGCCAATTCTCATAGTAAACGAGAAGCCCTTCATTGCAGCGTGCAGAACAGGGCGGGGACGGCCCTGGGATGAGAACCAGGGGCCGTGGCTGGGTCGCGGCGCCCCCCCATACCTGTCTCCTCTCCCCGGGGGAGAGGGGTGGATGCAGGGGGTCTCACGGAGAGAAACCGTGAGACCCCCTGCATCCACCCCTCTCCCCCGTGAGACTGTCACGGGAGGACACAGAGGGTGTTCACGACTTTTATTTTTTCAGTCCATACATATGCCAAATCATCATTAATATTACATTTATAGCCGTTATTCTAAAATCTGTGTCGGTGGTCAGACGAGTTGACTTGGGGGGCTGAATCCCCGCTTACTCAGATCACTGCAGAGTGCAGTGGGAGACGGCCGTCCCCGCCCAGTTCTGCAGGCTGCAGTGAGGGATACTTGTAATAAAGTAAGTAATATATATACTGTGTGTGTGTATATAGATATATATATATATTATATATATATACGTATTTCATTACATATAACTTGTGTAGACATCTACATCTGCAAAATAAAGGGAACTAACTAAATACTTTCCACAGTTACTAATGGCAAAGTAAGACAAAGAAGCCATTTGTGGGAAATAAGGTCTCTTGTAATCAAAGTCCATTAGCCACACAGCCACAGAAAATCACTTCCTCTTTCCCTCAGTTTCTCCTGAATTATGTTTGTTCTGTCTGATCAACTGATAAATAATTCTTCCCTATACATTGAGCTATTATTCTTACTCTATTTATAGCTAATGTTTACCCAGCAAGCATGCAATCTGATAGCAATATGCTTTTGGTGAATATTCTATATCACATATGTACAGAATGTGCAGTGTGCTTTCCTGTTACTCATGCCCGTGACAATCTGTTCATAGGTCATTTAACCATTAAATGAATTGATTTCTGTATAATTGCATCTAGTGTGCAGCTCTGAAATTAAAGGTCTATGTTTGAGAATCAAAATGATAATTCACTTGGTAGCTATTACTTTTTCTTTTTCAATTAGTTCCATGGGGGGGGGGGGGAGAAACACTGCACTCCTTCACTGCACCTCTGATTGAAAATGAAGGCGAACAAGTAGAACACAGACTGATTGACATGATTACATGTGCACTGAATGAATATCCACTCACACATACAGACAGTGAAGAGGAGCACTTGTGATGATGCTCATTACCATGTTAAATTTAGTGAGGAAAAAGTGTTCACTCCGTTAAGTACTGCAGAGCTATGATTTGTGATCTGTGAGACCATTATTTTATTCATTTTATGAAGAATAATTTATCTGTCTTTTCATATCATTGCGTGGTGTTCAAGGTTGAACAATTTGAAGCGTTTATATCGGTGTTTGAGAAGGCAGTGAGGTGGAAAGTTGCCAAGAGAGCCTGAGGTTTCATTATTTATTTTCCTTGATCCTCGTTTCTTTCTCTTTTTTGGTGGGGCGTTGTCCATTTGACCTCTGTATGACCCTTGTTCATCTCCTCTTCAACCTGTCAACCTGCTTCCTGTCAATCACTCCTCTCATCCTTCCTTAAAGCAGTGGTTCTCAACCTGTGGGTCGGGACCCCCAGGGGTCACATAACCAAATTATTTTGGGGGGGTCCCCAGATGATTAAATGAATGTGCAACATTGTTTTCTCACTTAACAGTAAACAAATCAACGTAACATTTAAGTTTATAGAGGGTATCTGCACATTTCTAAAGTGACAATTTAAGGACTTTGTAATACCTCTAAAATGACAAATTAAACATTGGCCAAATTGTCAAATATTAGTCAGAAATTGTTGCGAGGCGTTGTGAGCATGTAGATTGGCTATTTTCACAATAGAACTGTGTTTACAAAATGTAATGTCTCAACTCTTAGTGCTCGTCAGGGTGGGGGGTCCCCAGTTAAAATATGATTATTTTTGGGGTCGCGGCCTGAAAAGGTTGAGAACCACTGCATTAAAGGACCACTTCTTCATGGTCCTCACCGCTCATTACGATGTGGTACTATTTTTGTCTACTCTGTTCAGAAACCTAGCGAACATCATCAGCAGGCAGGCTTGGTCATTTCAAACAAGATTTCAAACTTCACAACAATTATTTGTATTAATACAAGAACAGTGACTTCTATTTCAGCATGCTAACTTTCCAAAGAGTTTCTATCTTGGAATCTCCATGGAATATATCATTGGTAGACTGAAATGGGTGTTCTGGATCCATCTTATAATGAGCATTAGAACCAATTATATGAACATGATAAGGTTGAAAATGGCTGAAGAGCTCCTTTAAACCATTAACACCGGGAAAGCCCACAGCGTGTCACTTTTGTCCCTCGCTGCCTGCAAACTTGTACATCAGCTATTTTTTAAAAAAATGGAAAAATCTTAAAATGTGAGAACCAGTGATTTAGGAGGCATTTGTAGAATTGTCCGCATGTCTTAATAGGTTAGCCCACAAATGGCTGGAAAATAATTTCTTGGGCGTTTTGGTCTGACTGTACTTTTTCTTGTTGTTGTTCCCTCACAACTCATCATCCTTCAATGCAATGACTTCTTCTATGCCCCCTCCCCCACCACTCCCCTCTGCCTTTCTTTAATCGTTCCGTTTTCTGCTGAAGGTTACTCTCGCCTGCAGGGCTATGAAAATGTCAGGAAGGCCCACTCCATTTTCAGCTACATAAATAGCCATTTCCCGCCAGAGCAAACCCACTTTCCCAGCTTTGACCCGCCACGTTGCACATCACTCAGACTTCCCGCCTCCTTCTCCACACCACCTGGTCCTGCTGCAGAGGGTGGGCTGGGGGTGGGGTGGGTTGGTGGTGCTGGGGGTGGGCTGCTGTGTGTGTGTGTGGGGGTGGGGGGGGTAGATTAGCAGCTCACTTTCATAATTGTAACCTCGCCTACCAGGCTTTCTGAGGGAAAGCCTGGTGTTCGTTCACAACAGGCCGTTTGGTTTCCGCCTAAAGCGCGGAAACCACTAGAAGAAGCGGCGTTGCTTTGATTTGGTTCCCACCGTTTGTTTCCCCAATCCCAATTAAAATGCTCGAGTAGCCTAGTGTGGTCTTGCCAGTTGCTAAGAGTTTGACTAAAAGATGCATATACCAAACGATCTTTTCAAAAGCACAACTACTCCGCAATCCGCATCAAGGAGTTTATTAGGTAGGCCCTAAAAGTATGTCCTTGAGCACAGGGGAATATTTGGGGTTAAAACTGAATCCGGTTTGATCTGGGCACAATGGATGGAAGTCTGTAGCCAAATACATATCTTAATTTGGGCATCCGTGTCAAGAAATAATTTGAGAAATAGTGATGTATCCGACTACCCCCTCGTCATTTTACCTCTAATACTGTAGAAATTGAAGCCATAGTAGGCCTACAGCATTTTTATTGGATACACCATAGTGTACATTCTAAGTTCAAATGTATTTTACCTGTATGCCTACTTACTTTATATATACTCATTGTTTTATCGCTTATTTTGCATTTTCTTCAAAAGGCTAAACATTTTCTTTTGTAATAATTCAATCTCATGAACATTAAAGACCAATATTCTCATTGTTAGTTAAATTGAAATATTGAAATATTAAAATGTCATTGTGTGAATCAGCCGTACTCGAGGAGAATGTTAATTTTACTTTCTGGGGCTAACAAAATGAGCTGAAATAGACTTAATATCATTGTCTCCAACCAACCTGTATTCCCCCTGAAATGGGCTATTCACAATATTGTAATTTTTCAGCATGGAAAGAAATATGGAAATCTGTGTTCACTGGCAGACAAAAGAAACGCACTTATGGATTTCAAAGGAACGAGAAAAGGAATCCCTACTCTTTTGAAATGACTGGAGGCTTCAAATAAAAAATTTGTCCTAGAGCTTCGCTATCTTTTTACTTGCAATAAATGTTCTCTTGAAGGTGTGTGTGTGTGTGTGTGTGTGTGTGTGTGTGTGTGTGTGTGTGTGTGTGTGTGTGTGTGTGTGTGTGTGTGTGTGTGAGATTGTAATGGAGTAAAGTGAATTATAATAGGTTTTCTGGTGAAATATTGGTAGAAAACTGCCTGTGAATGATAATAATTAATACTGTGCCTGTGGTAATGCTTGGTCTGTGGTAATGCTTGGTGCATCAAAAGTTGTTTTGCATATATGGGTGTAGAAGACCAACTTAGGAGGTCAGCAGAAGAGATACCTGCACATCAATGTCCCTGGGATAGAAAGCAAAAAAACGAAACTAAAGCCAGTTTACTTGTTGAGATCAATGTTCTCAACTTGTCTGAGCCGTTCATACTTGATAAAAGAAAAGTCAGCAAACGTTTCAGTCCTTAACTTCAGAATCATGCACTGATCTCAGCATGAGGACTGTTTTTGCAGGCTTCCTAGCCCAGAAATATTGTTTTGCGGATAAGTCTGCTGTCAACCACAGGGGGACACCAATTATTCAGGGGCTTTTCAGAGAATTCAAAAAACTTAAAGAACCTACTAATTTGCACAAAGTGGAGCGCAAATCTGCGCCAGAAGGCACATCCCATTAATAATACTAGAAGCGGCCAATACTAGTTGGCGCCCTGGCCAACTCAGGAACAATGTAAATAGGGGATGAATGCCCCGCCCTTTAATGCAAACCCCATTATACCTGTTGTCATAGGATCTGTTTTGACCATCTGTTTGCGTGTGTCCATTTATGCCCATATATGGGGATATCTATCTGTCTACGTCCATTTTATGTCCATATATGGAGATCTCTGTTTTGACCATCTGTTTGCCTGTGTCCATTTATGCCCATATATGGAGTTATCTGTCTGTCTGCGTCCATTTTATGCCCATATATGGAGATCTCTGTAGGACCTGTATTGACCATCT
Source organism: Nannobrachium achirus (assembly GCF_963921795.1). Classification (NCBI taxonomy): domain Eukaryota; kingdom Metazoa; phylum Chordata; class Actinopteri; order Myctophiformes; family Myctophidae; genus Nannobrachium; species Nannobrachium achirus. The sequence continues at coordinate 40,293,565 of NC_137813.1, forward strand.
GTTTGCCTGTGTCCATTTATGCTCATATATGGAGATATCTGTATCTGTCTATCTGCATCCATTTCATGCCCATATATGGAGATCTCTGTATCTGTTTGTCTGTGTCCCTCTATGCCCATTATGGAGATCTCTGTATCTGTCTGTGCCTCCGACTGTGTTGCAGACACAGTGCCGGTTCCCCCTTTAATACAAACCCCATTATACCTGTTGTCATAGGACCCGTTTTGACCATCTGTTTGCCTGTGTCCATTTATGCTCATATATGGAGATATCTGTATCTGTCTGTCTGCATCCATTTTATGCCCATAAATGGAGATCTATGCAGACACAGTGCCGGTTCCGGAAAACCCTGATGTCAGACATCAGAATCCAAACCTGTCGTGCTGGTTCCAGAAAATCGTGTATCGGATCGGGTCGAGGCCGGGCACTGCACTACCTGCTGCGCCGGGGAACGCGCGTGCCGAATTTGAAATAGGGAATGAATGCCCCACCCTTTAATGCAAACCCCATTATACCTGTTGTCATAAGAGCCGTTTTGACCATATGTTGAACATCAGAATACGTAACCATGGCATTTTTTGTTGACTCATGTGGCGTACGTGATCTCAGAGCCTTTTATGATGTGATGTCACAATGAGTCAGCGCTTGCGCCGATTTCCTCCGGAACAGCCTGATGTCAACAATCAGCCCGCATAAGGAGTTTCCGAACGTTTCGCGGCGGTTAGGGAAAACCCGCGCGGCGGGTCGGGTCGAGGCCCGGCACTGCACTCCGTGCCGCGGCGGGGAACGCGCATGCCGAATCTGAAGCCGGTGGGACGAACGGTTCTCGAGATACGCGGATTACAGACAGACACGCAGACACGCACGCACGCAGAGACTTCTCGTATTTATAGATAGATACTAACGCAGTAACGTCAAACCGTTGGCTTTGCCAATACACACGTGAGGCCGTCATAGGGATCGTGTGGTCAGTGATAGTAATTGTGCCGTGGGTTACCCTTTGAAACTAGCCATAAAGTAATTGTCTGATTGCACATGTGCCCATGTCATAGTCATAGTGCATGGGTTGTTGTTGTCACATTTATTCATGTATGTTGGTGTACTGTTAATCAGATGTGGGTCTGTGTCTCTCTCCCTCTCTCTCTCTGACAAATTATAAAATAGTCGAAAGTGCTGCGATTTGGTGTCAGGTTGCGCAAGACACTTGCTCGGCTGCTCGCTGATACTACTTTGCAAGATTAGCTGCAGAGATTAACAGACAGAATGGAGAAGACATAGCCCACTGTAATTAACCTTTGCCGGCGTGTTTTTACAGCACCCATGTCTGTCCAAAATGTCAAAAATAATAAAGCATTTAGAGCAGGCAGCCAAAGCACGGCAACCAGCTTATCAGTCAATCTATGAAAGTAAATCAAAGTGTGATTGCCCCGACACAAGTTGTGGGTTGCAGCTGTCAGGGAAGCAGCAGAGGAAAATAGCATTTCTATGACATATGGTTTAACTTTTACTCTTGCGGCGCAAGTAGTGTAGTACCAGCCCTGGCAGAGACTGATATAAACTCAAATTGGCAGTCTTGGCTGGCAGGGGGCCTCTGTCTGCTCAGACAAGCATCAATTTGTCCCATCACTTTGGGTTGCCTTTTTTTTTGCAAGACACTGGCATTACTTTTTTATTGTTTTTTATTAATGCCGTTCAATATCCAACATACCAAATATGCACTACTATGGCATTTGCAAATTCAAATTTACATCTGCTCAGTGGCCTTGTGGTTAGAGTGCCTGCCCTGAGACTGGGAGGTCAGGGTTCAATTCACGGTCGGGTCATAACAAAGACTGCAAAAATGGGACCAAATGCCTCCCTGCTTGGTACTCGGCATCAAGGGATTGGGGGGTTAGATCACCACTACTGATTTCCCAAGTGCGGCAAGGCTGCGGCTCACCGCTCCAAGAGATGGGTCAAATGCGGAGAACAAATCTTGCATGCAGCAATGTATGTGACAAATAGTTGGAATCTTAATAAGCCATACCTCATCCAGTTCATCCCCGGGGCTGACTCTGCATTCTTTGGCTTGGGGATCCTGGTGATCTTCATAGAACCACCCACACGGGAGGCCTGCATTGTGTCCTTGTTGCTGCTCTAGCCTCCCCTACTGGTTGGTAGGTCGCCTGCTCAATGTAGAAGGGAACTGGGAGAGATGGCCTGATGAGCATTGGACTCTCCTCGCTGTCAGGTGAAAAGAAAGAACTGTTGACTCCAGCCATGTGTATCCAAAGAAGCACATTAGCTAAAATGCACACTCACAGGCAAACAATCAGGCTAATTTAACTTGGTGTACTCAGTTCTGTTCCTTTCTGAGCAGTAAATGTGGCACGGCTGTGGTCACTCCATACCACTCTGCTGTGACAGACAATAGCTTTCGACAGCTTGATCGAATTAATTGGCTTGATGTTGGGTAGAAGGGGATAGATATACCATTAGCTATTGTAAAGTGAAAGACTGACAAGTACAGCATTTTTCTCCGAAATAATTGAGAGGGAGAGGGAGGACTGAGGATAGTAGGAGAGTGATTGGTACAAAGGAGAAGGGCCTCAGATATGGACAAAGAGATATATTTTGTGAGGAAAATGAGACTGCTTTGTTTCCCCTTCCACAGTCAGTGTCAGATGTTCCGCTGTGCTCCGTCTTGTGACTCCCTTTTCTCCTTCGACACAAAACCTATCATTTGGACATTTATGGATAGAACAGAGAAAACAGCTTTCCGCGGGGACAGGAATAGACTGGTGAGAGGGATGGGAAGTGTGGGGGTGTGGTGACGGCATGAAAAAGTATTCAGAGTCGGAAACGGAGGACATTTGTCGCTGAGAAAAGGTCATGTTACCAGTAGTACTGTCTTCTGAACATATTCAGGGGCAAGATAGTACACATAAAAAGTCACTATATGACTAATTGCTATTATAACATACCTTGCCAGGCTGAAACGGCGTGCCAGTGACGCTATGGTGAAGATGCTGAAGGGAGCAGCATTGCAGACTGAATATCTTGGGCAGACCACAGGTCTGAAGAATGCTCCTTGGAGGTCAAGGCTAAGGACAGGAGGCAGGAGGACGGAGGACATTCTAATTGGATCTGTCAGATCTCAGTTAATGTAGTGCTTCTATTAAGCAGACCTGCATCTCAAGGCTTGCACAGCCAGAACCTCCTACAGCTCACCAGCCCTGATCGATGGCTTTGTTTTGCTGCTTTGCTGTTGGTATTAATGACTGATGATGGCTGCATTGTTGTCTCTGATGCACCATTTCTGAAATGACCACGCAAATATGAACGTGTTTAGTGATACACCACGCAAAGGAATCACTATTACGCTCCAGAGTCTTACAAATAAATCTGTTCATGGCATTTGACCTCATCTAACTGTGAGGGACCAAAGTTGGTCGGCCAGAGAGACACCAGGACAAGAGTGTAGTTTTCTTTAAAAAGTAAATTTTTTAGTACATACTTTTATTTTCTATTATTAAAACATTTCAATAAGTGATTCTGTCCCAAAATCAATGAGGGCAAACCAAAGTGCACTTGACATCATGACAGACTTAACCAAAATAAGACAGGAGGGAAACATATATAGTGGGTGATCAGTCCACTATATATGACACACAGGGGAAAAGAAAAGAAAAGAATAACATTTAAACATAAATCACTACAACATAACCCACTACAACACAAACTCATATTAAATAAAGAAAGAAATTTAGAACTGAAATCTCAAAATACATTTCTTCACAATTGTAATACATTCAAACTCATAATAAATGCCTGCCAACCCCCATATGCACAGGGGACATGGCGCAGTCCAATTACTAATCAGGTCCTTCAATAGATCTGAAGCAGCTGGTCATATTGCCATCCATCTTAACTCCAGCACCTAGTTTCAACTGATTACTCAACAAAATCCCAATAACCGTAAATGACTTCTGATCAAACAATTTGGCATTGATAATAGAAACTTAATGGCCATATAAACCGCCCATAACTTTATCACCACAATTGCAATAAACAGTATGTCATTTAACTCGTTGTTGTGCGTAGTCCTTTATGTATAGTTTGTAGTACTGAAAATAGACATAAACTAAACCAATAACCCAGAAAAAGACAAGTGTCCACCATGTTTTACCAACTTTCTGTGGCAGCTGGTGTGGCCAACATATGTGGCCATCACACTAACATATCTCTGGTTCCATGCACTGCCCAAGTGGGTTGTGAGATTAGCAGGCCCATGGAGACCGCTCTGTCATTGTCCATCTCCCACCGCATCATGTCTTCTCCTGAGCTTGTCCTTGTCCAGGCCAGGTCACAGACAGGGGCGTCACACCAAATTCTGGGCCCAGGGTACAAGGATTCACTGCTGATTCACAGCTTGTAGATCTGCTGTTTTTGAAAAATTGTGAAAATGTGTGCAGGAAACCTGTTTCCATGTCAGTGGTGCTCAAACATTTTCACGTCAGGGACCCCCAAGATGATATGTATTTGGCCACGGACCCCCATCTCAAAATATTTAGTTCTGGGGACCCCCCAGAAGCAAAATTTGAGTTACAAATGTTTGCTTAAAAAATATATATATTCAAAGATTTGCACACATTTTCACGACTTTTCAAAAATAGCAGATCTACAAGCTCGCAGCGCGGCACTCGGTGCCGCGCTGTGAGCTTGTATATCTGCTATTTTTCAATAGCTAAAGTTACTAGGGCCCCTCCACCTTGGACCCTAGTAACTCAGTCCCACTTCCCCCCCCCTTGTGACGCCCCTGGTCACAGATGACGCATGACATCAGCCAAAACAGCCCTCATAATAGTCTTTCTCCTTCATGTTTCTCTTCCTCATTTTCTCTCTTGATTTCATTCACTCTCTTACCCTTAATCCCCCACTCCTCCTTATAAGCTTCTGCCAAGTCTCTTGAATATCCAACCCTTTTCTCTATTCACCCACCCTACTCTTTGCTCATTTCCATCTTTTCCGTCATTTTCCCAGGTAGGTCATTTGCTACGTTTTCCTCTTTCATTTTTGTTTAGTTTGTTCTGTGTGAAAAAATATGGTAGGAAGTTTAAGTTGCTTTATAATGTGGCCTCTTAGATACCTTTATAGGTTATTTTGCCTTGTTCGCTATTTCACCCACACAGCTTTGCTTTGAACATCAAGCCTCCCCCATACATATATATGTTACAGGATGTTTGGGTAACCCAGGACGTTCATTGTAAGAGCGCTCGTTTTGTAGTTCACCACACACTAATCACCACCAGGTGGCGTACGACAGCCATTCACTCATACTCTATGCATTTACTAGTGAAGGCGCTGACGTCACTCGTTTGCGACTATATTTGCGACGTTGTTTACGTAGCCTAGCCTAGCCTAGCCTAGCCTAGCCTAGCCTAGCCATTATCGTGCGCTTGCCCAGGCCTTACGGCCTGGGCAAATATTAATATAACGATTGCGTCCACCACGGCTTCGTAACTCGCGCGGCGCTCCGCCGGCCGCGCGGCCCTGGCCCGCTCTTCGCGGCCACTCGCGCCTACGGCGCTCGGGGGCGAAGAGCAGGACCAAGGACCGCTGGCCTTCGCGCCGCTTGGGGCTTCGTGGATACAGGGGGGCTTCGTAACTCGGTTGGGCTTCGTGTCTGGGGCTCCGCCAGGCTCCGCCTGGAACACGTTGCTGTGGGTGCCCCGGCGCCGCCCCGGCGCCGCCCCGGCACCGCACGGCGAACGCTCCGCGTCTTGAACGTGCTGGTTCTCTATTAGACTATGACATATATACATACACAATTGTACAGTAAGCCTACAGTATATAATTATTATACAAACAAAAAACTATGCCATTATTACCAATTGTTAGTGCAATATAATGAAAAATAGGCTATCAAATCATTGAGATGAATCCACAATAATCCCTATCAACCTGCCTGACTCAACATTACAACGGATTAATAACAGGGATTTAGGAAACAGGATTTCTTTCAGTATATGACCGAAACACCCACCCACTACAAACATACACACACAAACTCATCACAGACATGTATGTGCACACTCACTCACATGACCAATGTCCCACATAAAAAAAAAAATCCTAAATAAAAAGATTTTATACATGCAGAGAATGTTAGAGAGGCAGGGGCTAAAATTTCTAAAAAGGCCTTTTGGTGAAAATATTGAAAATAGCAGACCTCCAAGCTCGCGTTGTGAGCTTGTCGGGTGAATAAATACCAGTCAAATACATTTGCATTACTGTGAAATCTACCAGTAAAGTTAACTTCAAAAACCCAATTACTTTAACTTGTAACCAGTAAGACTCCCTAATCGGGAGGTAAGCGACTGTCAGGTCACATGTATACACAAAGAGGGCTGTAACTGCCATCGCTTCCTAGTTGTGTGGGCAACGTATAGTCTTGGTTGGCTGATAAAATGTGGGGTTAGCTGTGACATGGTTGCGTTTATGTGGGCAGAAAACGTGTAATATGTAGCTGTTGCAAATGTGTAACACAGTTAACTCTCCCCACGCTTTGAACGTTAACGTTCGCCCCATTTTTTACAGAACCTCGATGCCAATACGGCGCTCGTTCGGTTCGTTCGTCTGATGACTGTAAGCTGATGAGGGGTCGCGCGGCCGTGTACTGTAAACACATTTTCCGCGGTGATGGTGTAAAAAATCCATTATGAGTTAACATCAACGGAGAACAATTCACTTCCTTGTTGATTTCCTCTGGCTGTAAGGCTCTGTGGCCAGTGACTGGTCTTCTTCTTCTTCAACACATAACAGGCAAATTCACATTCATTCTCGCATGACGCCGCCCTCTGCTGCCTGGCAGACCAAAGTGCACTATTGCACAATAAAAAAAAAAAAAAAAAAAAATGTCTGTCTATCTACTATAACGTCGCAAAGGTAAGCCGCTTTTTGATGGCACCAGACCCAATAAATAAATAAACCAGTAAGACTCCCTAATCGGGAGATAAGCGACCGTTGGTCGCTTATCTCCACAAATATCACAGCCTCCACCTCTCACGTCATACGGGCAGCCATAGTTACACCTGGAATGTTGAATCTCCATATATGGAGATAACCTACCCATCACACAAAGTCTGACCTCACCAGCCCATACCTGGGCATGGACGACTTATATCTCCATATACGGAGATGGCCATATATGGAGATACGATGACATCACAGAGTCCACAGCTGATGATGTGGCATGATGTCATACAATACACAAACAAGCCCTATATAAAGGGGCAATTCTCACCAGGGAAGAGAGCATTCCCCACTAGCTGAGTATCTTAAGATGGTTGGATGTGTTGATAAGCCACAAATAGGCCAAAAGTTTGTTTTACCAATTATCAAGACATACGGGCAGTTGACAGTTTGCCATTGTTACTCATTGAAGTTGAATCTCCATCTGAATCCCTTTTATGCCCATATATGGAGATCCCTGCTCTGAGTATCTGACATCACTAATCCCTTTTATGCCCATATATGGAGATCCCTGCTCTGAGTATCTGACATCACTAATCCCTTTTATGCCCATATACAGTATGGAGATCCCTAACAGAATCCATTTTATGCCCATATATGGAGATACCTGCTCTGAGTATCTGACATCACTGTGATGTCACCTGTTTATGCCTAAATATGGAGATCCCTGCTCTGAGTATCTGACATCACTGCGATCTCACCTGTGATGTCACAGTGACACATCACCTCAGTATCTGTGATGTCACAGTGACACATCACCTCAGTATCAGGCGTTACACGTATACATTGAGCAGGGCAAAGGTGTGACGTGTGTGACGGACGGACGGACGGACGGACGGACGGCCGGTGGAGGTTTTCATACTAAACTGCGACCTTACGGTCGCAATGAGTTACGGGTAATCTGTTTCTCACATTAAAGGACAACTTTGTTTTTTTACAACAAGGGTTCATATTTTAGAATGTAATTAGAGAAAAGAAAAAGTGAGTGTTAAAATGTTTTCATTTGCTTCGTTCTATTGTTTTATCGCGTTTACCGTGCTAAAATGTGGGGCATGCGTACGCATGGGGGCATGTGTACAAGTGGCTAAATATGTCTTTTTAGACACAATAAGCCAGCAGTTTCTTTATTGCTATTTACTGTAACACTTCTAGCCCCCATAAGTCACATCCAACCATGAAAGCTTTCGTTGTATCTTGGGAATGGGCTTATTCTGTGTAAAATGACATATTTAGCCACTTGTACGCATGCCCCCAACCACTGAAATAAGAATCTCTAAAACAATAGAAATAAGTAAATTAATTAAATAATTTTAACACTCATCTTTTATATTCTTTAATTACAATCTAAAATATGAACCCTTGTTGTAAAAAACTAAAGTTGTCCTTTAAAGACACAGCTCTAATCAAACAAGTGCTCGGTCCAAACGGTGGCAGAAAGCAAGTGGCAGGCAAATGCAAAGTCCCAAAGTGGCGGAGGGAAAAGAGGCTGACAGACATGCTGCTCCCCTTTCATCTGCTCCATTATGGAGCATGAAATGGGCTGCTTAACGCTTGACTCTGGCTCCACACCAACACTGCAGTCTGCTTCACAGAACTACACACAGTCAATCAAATAAGACTGGAGAGAACAAAGCTAGGACTATAATCACTTTTATGGTACCCTGAAAATAAACATGGAATGAGAGAAAATGTCTTTTCAAGCATGCTCTCTTGATCTATTCTGAAATTGTTCTGTTTGGGGTTTATTTTAAGGAAAAGGGCTGTAACCTTCAGAATTCTTCTGGTGTTGTGTGTTTGGAGATTTCAGACACCAGACACCGGCTGGCAGCATGACAAATTGCGTATTTTTTTATTGTATTGTATTTGTTTGTATTTATTTTTATTTTTTAATATATATTTTCTTTTTGGCGGGGGGGGGGGGGGGGGGGGGGGGAGGATAAGCTACTTATTGAGGTCACGTTGTGTTAGGAAAGGGATATCAAAGCCACCCACCCCAGTCCTCTCATATCCCTATGAACTCCACGCCTCCTCCAAACATAGATACCTTGAGCACTGTATGTCGCGTGAGCTGGCGGACCCCTTTGAACTAGACGCACGACAATGGTAATGTCATCAGCTCCCTTGACACCGATGGTAACTCGATCCACTGCGGCTGCTGTGAAGAGAAAGACGTACAAGTGCCATCACCTGCCTCTCTCTGCCGGAAGACTGGCCTGAGCCAGTTTACTGCCAGAGAGAACAGAGCACTGTGCTCATACAGCATGGGCAGCTGGCTGACAAGTAGTCCTATTCCCTGAGGCACATACTGTATGTCCCAATGACCGACACAGTGTACACACAAATTGTACAAGGTATTCGTTTGTGTGCGCGCGGGGGCATGTGAATAAGAGAGAGAGAGAGTGTGTGTTCCTGTGTTTGGGTCCCAGCGAGAGAATACTGTGAACACTGGTTGAGCAAGTGAATCTGCAGACACGCTGTGGGTGTTGTGCTAGACTGGTCTGTCACTGATGTCAGTGTCACAGGGGTATAACTTCCAGGCTGCAGCCAAGAATTCTATCTTGCAATGTTATATGCAGTCCTATACTGTATAATACCCACTCCCCGGTTTACTCAAGTAGGTCGGGAGTGGCTTATTGTTGGTATCAGCCGGTAACACGCAGGAGTCTGTCCCCGTTACAATGAGCTAGACCCCTGGGAGATGGATTGCTGAGGTGGAGCGCCACACCTACCATCAGCTCCCAGTACTTGCCGCATGACTTGTTGCACCCAAGCCGTGCTACTCATACGCTGAGTTAGCTGTGCCCAGGATTGAACCCATGACCTTGTGGTCCAAAGGCGAGAGCTCTACCGCCCTAGTCATCTAGTCATTGCCTAGTCATTTCACATTACTTTCTCCTCATTGGCTGGCCCCATAGCAAATATGGCCACATACATCTATACCCACATGACGTACTGCCATACGCACAGCCATCATCACCCTATTTGCGTGCTCTGATGGTGCAAGTAATAAATAAATGGTAACATAAATCAACATAACACAACTCTCTTACATACCATACATTGTCATGGAGGTAGATCAGACCAGACATCTGCTCAAGGGACCCAGCCAGGACCCTCTTGATCAATTGCTTGGAAGTGGCAGGGGCGTTGACTCAAAACTGATGATAGAGAAACGGTTTTGGGTTGAACCTTTAACCAACTGGAGCCCGGTGTTGACAAGGGGGTCATCAATGCAAGGCAGCATGTAGTATTTGTGGGTCACCGCATTCAACTGGCCTGTAATCCACACAGAAATACGAGAGGGCCAGTATCTTTGGCTGAATTGGTACCATCACCTTGTCTGCTTGCTTGCATTCAACTACTATAGCTTCGTCTCAGCCTCTTCCCCAAGACACTGGAGAGCTGTGATTTCATCAATCTCATCACACTTCTGCCACCAATGTAAAGACCAGTGGCTTTCCGCTGAGGAAGTCATCATGACAAAAACTTTTGATAGAAACACTTTTGAGTGTAATCCAATCATAAACTCCACAAAGTGGGCACCACTTTTTGGGGCATGCCATTAAAGGCAAACATTACATTTTCTTTTTCAGATCTACAAGAGGTTTTTTTTGTGATAAAGTGGCTCAATGTTTAACCACTTAAACTATCTATACTTAGTAAAATAATACTAGTTGACCAGGGTCAATTTACTTCTATACCAAATCTTTTAGATCTGCTATTTTCAGCGAATGTTCAAGTGGTTATGTGGTTTCCCTTGAGCTGGGTACAGTCCTGACAGACTGAGGAGGCAGGAGGACACAGGACACAAGTGAATAAAAAGAAGTAGTAGTTATGGAAAACAATAAACGCAATAAAACACTACAGAATGTGAGACCTGGTGTTCAGCGTGCTTAAACTGCTAGCACACATATTTTCAGCTATACAGAAACACAAACAGATGTTTGCTGTCAGGGGCGTCACAAGGGGGGAGGGGAGTGGGACTGAGTTACTAGGGCCCAAGGTGGAGGGGCCTTGATTATTCTATACTTTAACCATTGAAAAATAGCAGATCTACAAGCAAATCTTTGAATATATGTATTTTTTAAGCAAACATTTGTAACTCAAATGTTGCCTCTGGTGGGTCCCTGGAACTAAATGTTTTGAGATGGGGGTCCGTGGCCAAATACATATCATTTTTGGGGGTCCTTCATGTGAAAAAGTTTGAGCACCACTATAGAAACATGTGTTTTTCAAAAAACCTTAGAAGGATTTGAAATATTCAAAGACTTGCACAAGTTTTCACGATTTTTCAAAAAATAGCAGATATAAAAGCTCGCAGCACAGCACCCAGTGCCGCGCTGTGAGCTTGTGTATCTACTATTTTCAATAGTTAAAGCATTAAATAATTTAAGTGAATCCTTGTACCCAGGGCCCAGAATTTGGTGCGACACCCCTGTGCGCACACACACACACACACACACACACACACACACACACACACACACACACACACACACACACACACACAAACAGGCACGGTATGCACACACACAGACACGTCACGTACGCAACACATACATCACATTCAAGTCTCATACAGAGTGGTTGCTAAACTACTCCAGGCAGCTTTAATTAGCACAGAGCTAATTACAATTAGCATGCACAGAGTGTTCAGCTACAAACTAAAAGGAAGTAATCAGCAGTGATTATAGAGCCTGATCACAGTAAATCACACACTGTGTATGGCCTCCATCACTCTCTGAATCTGCAGAAAAGCATGACACCAGAATACAGCCCGTTTACATCCCTTTTTAAATCCCTCACAGTCACAGCCATTCTGTCTCAGCTCTCTGCTACATTTGAAACGCTTAGGAAACAACAAACAAAATAGAATTAAACCAGAGTGAAACATACCAATGGTAACTACTGTATGAACATCAAGGGACAAATACAGAATTATAGACTTGACAACAGATTTGAAAGATTATTGGGGCTAAAAAAAGGCCATTGAATAAAAAAATAAATGGTTATGGAGGGTGCACACCTAATATCTAATACCTGTTGGTGTGCGCAGCCACGTTTAAATCAAACATAATGGCAGTAACTAGCTCTGCCACCTTTCAGTCTAGTGAGTGGCTGTCTAAAACTCAGTGGTTTTCAACTCTTGAGAGCATAAAATGAAACCAAATCATTTGGTTTAATTTTACACTCTCAAGAGTTAAAGATCTAAGGGTCCATTTGGTTACCAACACTCTGTCATCAAGCTGGGGACCACCTGGAACACCCTCAAGGACCACTTGCGGTCCCCAGACCTCTGGTTGAGACCACTTCACTGGGCTAACTGAAGATATACACAAGAATATGTCTGGTAGTAGGTGAATGATGGAGTCTACCCAACACAGCGAACATTGCCCAACCTGAAATGAATGGTTTCTATGCCAGTTGCCGCTATTTCATAACTTGGGTTTGTTTTGGAAAGTGCTCATTATAGCTGTAGCAAAACTATACTCAGCTTGATTCGTGTATGAAAACACACCAGCAAGAATGAGACTGTAAACAGTTTGAGCAAAGCCAAGACCTTCTGTTCTGTAATTAGTTGTCTAAATCTATCCTTTGGGGATTGCTAAAAAAACAAACATGTTTATTGTGGTGGGTAGTAGAAAGGTTATGCAATTGAACAGATTTGTTAAATATATTTGATTAATTAAGCTTAGCATGTAGTGCATTAGGATGTTACCAGCATTGTAATTAATCATACATTACTATTCACTTTTTTCAATATTGTTAAAAAATAAATTCTAAAGAAATGTTGGTTTCAGTGGCTACTACACATTTATGTTGGGAAAAGGCATGGAGAGATACAACCATATACAGGTCATTCTGTGTAGTATTATTAGGCTAATTGTGCTCCACCACCCTGTCCCACAATCTACTACTATTATATTATAGACAGAGTAAGAACTGTGACCTTATCCATAACAGAGCAGATAAGCAGAGGAAGAATAATATAAGAGGGGACGTTATATATGATGAAGTGAAATCCCCTTGGTGTGTGCACATAGATAAAAAATTATATAGCAGAACCAACAGTGACATCTAGTGGTGTAGTATTTAAAAGCAAAGCAAAACACAAGATCACTTTTGACCACATCCGGTCAACTGCTGTACTGGTCAGCTCCTGGGTTTTAGTGTGTGTGTGTGTGTGTGTGTGTGTGTGTGTCTGTGTGTAGGCAGGCCAGGGCGCTGCTGAAAATGAGCAATTGTGCTCAGCAACTACCCTGGGTAAATAAAGAACAAAACAAAAAAACGTATTCGCCAAGCCGTAGGCGTGGCAGGGACTATGTTTTCGCCCCTGTCCGTCTGTGTGTCAGTGTGTGTCTGACAGTGAGCAGCTAATCTCCAGCACTGTTGGACTGATTGGCGTAAAACTTTGCACATAGGGCCTACTCCTTAAAGGCCAAGTAAAAGCTTTCTCACATCGGCCTGTTATAGCGCCACCAGGAGGCCAATTCTTTCCCAAAACACATTTTTTGATAATTCTCCGAACACGCACATTGGTACACATAATCTCTATGGTCGTCTGAGACCATAGAGATTCATATTCCATCCTGATTGGCTAAGGCTTCCAAAGTTTGCAGGAGTGGCTCGTTTTGAACAAAATGCCTCAAATCATGAACACAGTGTCCAATTACCGTTTAACATTGCTGGCCCAATAACCTTACCTGACCTGGCGGAGACCTGTGCTCCGAGGAGCACATTATTCTAGTTCTAAATATAATTTTATGACATTTATATTAAAACAGACATCAGAAAATTGGCAAGGAAAATGTTAAATGAAATGGTGATCATATTTGATTAGCTAAATGTAAACTCACAAAAATGAGTAGTAATGAAAACAGTTAAGTGAATTGTGAAATGTATTCATCTGTAGTTTTATGTCATATTTGCCCCCCATGTACTGCATATTAACACATGTGCAATACATAACATATTACGACACTGCTATTCTGTCTCTTAACAGAATCAGAGATTCATTAAGTAATAGAAAAGTTCATGTGAATCATTATGAAACATTATGTAGCTCTAAGTGCAAATTCAATAAAAATATCTAAACTGCACTGAAAGCCTGCAGAGATGGAGAGTCCCTTGGGCATAAACAAATGTGTCATGCCAATTCTAGCCCTAATGGAAGTGCAATGGGTTCAGCCTGCCTCTAAATCACTGGCAGCACACACAGGTGATGGCAGCATTTACCACAACAAAAGCAAACTCAAGAAATTAAAAATACTTTATAGAATTTAAAGAATAGGTAAAACATTTGGGAAAATGACAGCAATTAAAAATACTTTCATGTGTCTCATTACTCTCATGTGCAGTATACAGTAAACGCTATATTCATGGGTTGCATTTAGTCCTACACCGTCCATGTTAAGGACCAACACAGGCGTTTCAATTGTCTGATTGGCATAGAACTAATGTGTTGGTCCTTAACATGGCCCCTGTAGGACTACAAATATAACCAATGAATTCTTAAAATTGTGGTTCAAATAATTACTTGATCTGGGAATGAGTCACCACCACACAATTCTCTGAGCAAATGACATACACACATACAGTTTGGTGCAAGAGGATAAAGCCTGTATTTATGTATACTTGGTCGTACAACCATGTTGCTCACCGAAGGTTTTCTCACTGCAAAATCCATCAGTTTTGACAAGCAACATGGACGTACCAGTTGCGATTCATTGGTGTGATTTCTTTGCACCTCAATCATATTTTTCAAACTTATACCCAGTATAAAACCCTGTATAGATATACATTATATTATATTTACTTATTTTAGAACACGTTCGACTAAATTACTTTACCACAGTTAATTAGTCCTCAACATAGGACATACAGGGTATGTGCAAATGTATTTGGTGATAAATACACGTAATCTAACTTGAATGACTGAGTTGGCACTAGAATACAAAGGATGTTATTTTTGTTTAGTTTCTTTTAGGCCTACATGAGGCCCTAGACCAGTGGTTCTCAAAGTGGGGTCCCGGGAACCTTGAGGGGTTTCCATGAAAATGGACCCTTACAGGTTGCTAACTCTGTGAGAGTACAATTACAATTTACAATTTAGGCATTTAGCAGATGCTCTTAATCCAGAGAGACTTACAATAAGCAAGGACAGCACAAGGTAATACATCAAATGCATAGAAATGGTCATCTAAAATCATAGGTAAACCAAGAACCTATCATCAGTCTAACAGTAGAATAAACACAACAATCAATAATTTGTACATTGAAGCTATAACAGGGTTCCCACACATTTTTACCAATTAATTTCCAAAACCTTTCCAGAATATTTAACCCAATTTCCAGGACTATATAACAATAATTCAGCACAATAACAAGTCGCTTACCCCTATGCACAATGCCCGCAGACAGGTAGTGTATGCCAGTGGTTCTCAACCTTTTCAGGCTGTGACCCCCGAAATAATCATATTTTAACTGGGGAACCGGCACCCTGACGAGCACTAAGAGTTGAGGAATTTTGTATAACACGTTTCTATTGTGAAAATAGCAGATCTACATTCATTTCAGAGGTATTAACAAAATCAATAACCAAAGACAATGCATAGCTATTTTTTCCAGGACCTTTCAGGACCCTTGAGCAATTCCAAAACTTTTACAGTACTGGAAAATATTTTTGTAATTTCAAAATATTTCCAGGAATTTCATGACCGTGGGAACCCTGACTATAGGATGCCAGGTCAAAAATGACCTGGTATCAGTCTACATAACTAACTAATACTATCTAAAGCCTGCAAGGTTGTCAAGGCTAGGGAAAGTGCTACAGTGCAAAGTGCTATGGACTAAGGTGAACAGGGGTGTCGCACCAAGTTCTGGGCCCTGGTACTTTAACTATTGAAAAATAGCAGATTTACAAGCTCACAAGCTTGTAGATCTGCTATTTTTGAAAGTTTGTGCAAGTCTCTATGTCAGTTCTATGTCAGTGGTGCTCAAACTTTTTCATGTGAACGGACCCCCATCTCAAAATATTTAGTTCCAGGGACTGCCCACCCCCCCCCCCCCCCCCCCCCCCCCTTGTGACACCCCTGAAGGTGGAGTCTGAATAAGTGAGTCTTCAGGTTAAGATCAGGAGTGAGTCAGCAGTTCTACTTGCAATGGAGAGTTCCTATCACAGTTTGGGGGACGAGTGGAGAGTTGTCCTGGTTGTTTTAGTATACAAATGGAACCAATTCCATTTGTATACTTGTATACTAGTTATGGGAGTGCTTGAAATTAAAAAAGGTTTGAGAATCACTGCCCTAGTCGTCAAACAGATCTGGGTACTTATCTGTGCAGTAATCAGTAAAGCTAAACTCATCCACAGTGAATGGGACATCCTTCCATTTCTTAGCTGTGATCCTACCCTCTGGGGTCTCCAGGGCAAAGTTCTTGATGGACATATTGGGCAATATGACAGACTTCTTGTACTTCATCTCAAATCCCCAATCCTGTGGAAGCACATAAACAAACAATGAGGGCCTGATTATCTAAAAGAATCTGACAGTATTACAACCTTATTTTATACTTTGTCCTATGATATGTCACGTGAAAGTTATTGATACAGTCTAACGACGTGCCCAAAATATGGAAAAAAATCTAAATATGTGCCGTGCATAGTTATAATATGGGTGCCGTGTCGCAGACTTCAAAGGGAAGTTTTAGAGACGACGAAACTTTGATCTGCGTGCACTGCTCATATCCAAAAATGTAAACATAAAGTGCCTGCATGCGTTGAACGGGTTGAGAGTGAAAGTGTCCCACTTGATTAAACAGCAGAGATACTGAAGTGCATACAGTGTCATTCTGAATAACAGTGATCAAAGCTACTGAAGCAACAAATTAAATAATGGGTTGATCTTTAGTTATACAATCATGCTGTTTATTGTGCATGGTGTGGGCTAGAATGCATGTCATTATGAGAAATACAGCAGGAGGAACAGGCAGGAATGTGAGGAATTGGAATGTGGCTGTCAGTCAGACAGTTCAGCCTGCTTGATTCCTCTGGAGAGTCGAGACTTGCATCTAACGTGTGAGTGGAAGATTTGTTTTGCTTTATATAGGTATGGTTTAAATAAAGTATTATCCGAGTGTTGCTGTGTTGTAGGTATGGATATGCTATGTGTAAAAAAAGTGACTGTCCCACTCGGCAGTTATTGATTGGATTTAACAAATTCATTTGGAATGCGCAATGCCTTTGATATGAGGAGGTGCGCTGATTAGTGACAGCCCGGCCCGGCAAATTCGGCTCGACCCGTAGGGTCCTGACTCTGACAGGGGTGAAAGAAAAAAACTTTTGCGGCACACAAGGCTGATGTTTACCCTCCAAGTCTGCCCTCCACTCAAAAGTAAAGTAAGGCACGGCTGTATTTGCCCTAACAATGCGGCTAGTATCGGGTCGCCCAAACCATAAACTTTTAACCACTGAACAACTTAACCACAGATTTTCTAATTTATTTTGAAAATAGCCAACACCAGGGTTAACCCACAACAGAATAGTGGCCAATTTAGTTGTCAAGTGACATTTGGAGTTGAGGCCGATCCAGGCTCACCTTGTTGCAGTTTCCATTATTACAACTGATCACACGCCCAGGTTCCCAGTCTTCAAAACTCCTTTCTAGGACAACCTGACCACCAGCCTTATAGTACTGTCTGAAAACAAATACAAAGGATGAAAGGTTCTGTTTTTAAATGTTCTGGATATATTTGTTTCGGATCGCTAAAGGAGCACAACTTACTCAAAGTTAGGATTGATGTTGACATAGTGCACATTATCAACAAGTCTGATGTCATTTCCATAGGCGACAGGCTCAAAACAGCTTCTGCACCGGAGCTGAATACTAGCAGCGCTGTAGCGACTCTTCTTCTGCACCTTCAGGGTTTCTGCAAAGCGGCTACTTATCACAGCCTCAACCTGAAGGTCAGTTATCTGGAGAAACAGAGAGTGTTGTGTCAGGCAATATGGTAGCAGATCTTCAAAACATGAACAGGGCTGAAGTAGGACAAAATAATATACAATGATATTTTTGACCAAGTATCTCTCAAGTATCTTTTTTCCCTGAAAATAGCAAAAATATCATCATCAATGCATCACCATGTGACATACTGTACATAATAGAAAGAAATAAGTGATTAAAACAAGAAAAGACAACACTTATCATGATATTCTCATGCCATAATCCAAAATCCCAGACGATATCTAGCCTCATATGACGATATCATTCTAATAAAGATATGCTGTTTTGCCCAGCCCTGGGATGAAGCTGTGCAGTGCAATCTCACCTTGCGGCGGAACTCTTTGGGATCCATGCTTTGGACCTCACTGATGGCTTTGCCAGTCAACTCCTCCAAGTACTCATTAGTGTGTTCCCTTCGCACCTCGCGTCCCCCTGCCTCGGCGACCACTGAATAGACACTGTCGCGAGCACGGGCACGCCCACTGGCCTGCTGCTGGGCAATCTCATTTGTAAGCAGCCCATAGCGCACCACCAGGTTGCATTCCTTGATATCGAGGCCTTCTTCGGCCACACTGGTGGAAATCAGGAGGTTAAGACCACCTTCTCGGAATTTGCGGATCGTGTCTCTTTGCTCATTCTGCAAGCATCCATATATAACACAAAGGCAGAGATCCATCAGCATACTAAGACTAAACAACATAAACATTCAGGGAAAAGGCTCGCAACTCACTTTTTTACTGCTACAAACTTTAGAATTCAGTGTTTTGAAGCCTGGATCGAAACACAGTGAATGATGATGTTTGGAGCAGTAAATACGTGAGTTGTGAGTCTTTTTCCTAAATTAATTTGTTGTCCTTACAGTTTGTTTCAGCAACAAGACAGTGGGATACATGTGCATTGAGCTGAACTTGAATACACAACCCATAGAGAGGTCAAACTGTAATTTAAGAATTGTGATAATTGACATTAAGGATGAACATTAACCTGAAACATACCTGAGTCATGTAACTGATGCCATTACCTGCACCAGTCAGGATGGCCGCCTTGATTCCAGCTTCCTTTAAGGCTGGGTTTTTGCAGACCCAGTCATGCAGGCAATTTGTACTTGTACGTGTTTTACAGAAGAGGATACCCCTGGAATTCTCTGTGGGCCCAAACTGTTCCAGCAGAGTTCTCTGGAGTTGGCCCATCTTGGGGTTCTCAAAGCGAGCATCTCTCGCCAGTCTCTTCAGCTCGGCCTGGTTTTCTGAGTAAAGGGAACGACAAAAACTGTGATTACTTGCACATTAATCTCACTCACCTAATAGGTATGAGCAGACAGACTCACCTTGGAAAAGTCCCAGCAGGAAGAAGTCTGTTCCGTCCATGGCTGTGGCATCCTTGGTGCTATAGAAGGCCTCCAGGGAGCAATAGGCATCGCTCATTCGTAGCGTGTCATTGATGAGCAGAGCATCATTGTATGCCCTAAGGTGGAGTGCACACTGTGCAAGCGGTCTGCTGCGGTCATGTATACCTAATACCGGAAAGAAAAAAGAAAAGTGAAAACTAGTGACTGGCTGTGCCTGTGAACATTTGTTATTTTTCAGATGGACTCACTGGCTCCCTCTACAGTTTTCTTTCAAGCAGCCTTAATCACATAAGCCTTTATACTTCATCATACAATAATGTTGTGTGGCGAAAATAGCCAAACAAAAATAAAATTGAAAAATAAATGTCACAATTTGTGGTTAAAGGGTTATACTAGTCTGGCATGTTTAGCCAGAACACATTGAATTGTCTTATTGACTGATTCACAGTATACTTGAGTTGACATTACTGCTGCTGACTATTTTATGAAGCATACCATTTGTTATATTCTCGAGGAAGGCATTGGATTTTATTTAATCAACTAGCAGAGCCCTGAGACTTGCTTGACATAGGTAATCCAACACAGTGAAGTTATTCTTGGGTTTTAGTGCATATTAAAGCGCAGCTTGATCTGAAATGTCTAGACAGAAATAGTGCATGGAGAAAAGATATATGGCCAAAGCTGTGAATAATTACATGTATTGATGTGGTCTTGATATGGTCCATTACATTCCCAAGGCCACACAACTTAAATGTAGTTTAAGTAACCTTTTTTGTTAAAAGAAATCATTGCTATAGATTAGCGTTT
This sequence comes from Nannobrachium achirus, assembly GCF_963921795.1. NCBI lineage: Eukaryota > Metazoa > Chordata > Actinopteri > Myctophiformes > Myctophidae > Nannobrachium > Nannobrachium achirus. Next base: position 40,313,734 of record NC_137813.1, read on the forward strand.
GTTCACTAAAGGTCTCTCCAGCTCTTTAAAAAACAGAAAATAGGTTTTCAGGTGGATTGTCAATTTCATCAAATCAGGAGTGAGTAACCATTTATCACCTTCAATGGTCGCAGTTTAAAAAAAATGTCTGCTAATTTCTTTGTATCACTTCCAAATTCATTTATTGTGTATCCTGTACAAGTTCTCTCTGACTGGATTAAATTGGTATCCTGACCAGTTTACTAAAGAGCTGTGGAGACGAGGACTCCCCTGTTACTGAAAAAATCACACCCGTGTGAACTGAGCGGTGGTCGTGGAGGCTGCGCAACAGCAAAACAAATATATACCTGTATATATATATTATAAAAAATATTAAAACAATATTAAACAAAATATTAATAATAAAATGCATGTCACTCAGGCCGCCACTGGTATCCATCCGTGTGTGTGTGTGTGTGTGTGTGTGTGTGTGTGTGTGGTGTGGCCTGAACAACAGCGCCCCTCCCTTAACATGTGTGGTCAAAAAAGGTACTGTAGGCTACATACAGACACGGACGGACGGACGGAGACAGACAGACCCACACACACGGCCACGTATAGGAGCGTTGTGACCACCGCTCAAAAAACACTCATAGCAATGATTGCTCATAATATAGAGCTACAACACTAATTGTAACAGAAGAAAATCATTTACTGTGACTGTTCTGTGTTTTTTAGAGGACCACACAAAGCCTCAGGGCTTTATTGGGTTTTTATCCTGAGTGATATTGTGTCTGCTGTATGTGTGGGAAGTGCTGATGTACTCTTTCCTTTTATCACTAAATATATTCAATCAATCAATCAATCAATCAATCAATATGACTGCAGAAGTCTCGATCTTTGATTGCATGATTAAGAGGAAATGACCCACTGACCCTTCTTCTCTAGATTCACCACATCTGCCTCGTACTCCTGAGTGCCCATTTCCCTGAGGATAAAGTCTGGCGGTAACGTCGTGAACTCATGGATCTGTGTCATCATCCACTTCAGGTGATCCCCAAATGGATCCTGTGGAGATAAACAATGGTCAGTGGTAATAATAATAATCTTTATTGTATTATTATTATATTAAAAAACAACAAATTAGGTCTCCACTGTACACAGAAAACCTTCCTATCGACGGGACAGTTTGTTTAATGCCGTAATGGCCGAGGGGGCAAAACTCCTGCTAAAATGAACGTGATGTGAGCCTGTAAACCGTCTCACTATATTTGAAATAGTGTTCAAGTGTTTAATTCATTTACTGTATTTAAGTTTGGGTCCCAAGGGTCCCTTCCTAGAATTGTAGCAGAGTGAGCTTGCACAAAACCCTAAATACTAAAAAAAAAAAAAATAGTACAGTGATCAAGTAAATGTTGGCAGCTGACAGCCAACAAGGTATAAATGAGGCTAAGTGTCACATCTTCAAATATCCACATCATTATACTTACAACAAAAATGTCTCACCTGGGGTCTTTTGTTCACAATGTCAAACTTTTTGATGGGTCTAGGTACTTTCTTCTTCAGCTCAGGGGCATAGATTTTAGATGAAACAATAGCAGAGTCCAAGTTGGCACAAATCTGAAGGTGACAGAGGCAAGGCTGAGCTGAGGTGGTACAGGGCCAGTGTAATGTTTCATGTCACACCACAAACCCCCCCAAATAAAGACACATTTTCAACTGGAAAAGTATTGACACGAGGCTTTGAATTGTCACCTCCACTGCGGTTGTGGTTCAAGTTGTGGTTAGGAATAGGGGCGTCACAAGGGGGGGGGGGAGTGGGACTGAGTTACTAGGGCCCAAGGTGGAGGGGCCTTAATTATTTTATCCTTTAGCTATTGAGAAATAGCAGATCTACAAGCTCACAGCGTGGCACCGAGTGCCGCGATGCGAGCTTGTAGATCTGCTGTTTTTGAAATGTGAGCAAATCTCTAAATGTATGTTCTATGTATTTTTTAAGCGAACATTTGTAACTCAAATTGTGCTTCTGGGGGGTCCCTGGAACTAAATATTTTGAGATGGGGGTCCATGGCCAAATACATATAATTTTGGGGGTCCTTCACATGAAAACGTTTGAGCACCACTGACATAGAAACATAGGTTTTTCAAAAAACCTTAGAAGGATTTGAATAAATATTCTAAGACTTGCACAAATGTTCAAAACTTACTCAAATATAGCAGAGCTTGTATATCTGCTATTTTTCAATAGTTAAAGAACAAAATAATGCGTAATGATGCGTTCCCAGTCTAAATGGTTTAAACCCCCTCCCCCTAAGAAGAACTGAAGTGAATGAAATATATTATTATATCTTGTTGACTGCTATTTGCTGACCCTGAGACTCAGCTGCTAGACTAGGGAAGAGGGGAGGATAGGTAAGGAGGTCAGGGTGCCACATAGAGCCTCTTTGTTTTACGACTGTGAGAAAGAGATAAGGTTCTTCGCGTTTAATGAGCTAGGGAAAGAGAAGGAATAGATGTTTTTGTTTTAGCAGATGAAATAATGAACTGTGAGAGGGAGGGCAAGGCAGTCTTGTCTTGTCTATCGTTGTTGAAGGATGTATATGTATGTTGCGTGACTGTTACAGCGCTGTAAATAAATGTTTTCTATTATCTTTTAACATCGTTTCTGAGGTCAAGGTTTTGCTGATCTTTGAGTTTCAATTCCGCTATGGAGCCCATAAATTAAGTAGGATTTCTACGTCAGAACATTCCTAACCCCTGGTTAGGAATTCCACAGACACAAACACATGTACAGTATTATACTGACCTGTAGGACATGGTCCACAGCCTTCTGCAGGGTCTTTCCACCCCCTGTTCCAGGAGATGCAGTGAGGCCCAGGATTTGTGGCAGCGGCCCTTCCTTTCTTAGCTTCTTCTCTATGTAGCGCCTCATTATTTTGTTGTAGACACCCTCCTTGTGGGTGTGGTGACACTCATCAATTATCAGCAAAGTAATATCTGTGGTGAACAGACACACACTCACACACACACACACACACACACACACACACACACACACACACACACACACACACACACACACACACACACACACACACACACACACACACACACACACACACACACACACACACACACACACGAGATGGGTACATCCGCCAAGCGTGATTGGCAGGACGGACGTCTCAGTAAACAGTAAAATCCTCAGTGTTCATTTATCGATTATCGATCGTGTACACTCAGAGCTAAATTAACTCTGGCGATTTTACAGTGTAGGAATGGGATGCAGAGTGGGAAAAGAGAGAATAATGACTTGTTCTAACCTGAGAGCTCAACATGTTTGCTGTCCTCTTTGTTATTTAAGGCGTTCTCTAATATTTGGGCCGTGCAGATGACCAAGTCAGAGTCCTTCACCACGTGGCCAAAGAAGTCCTTCTCGTCACATTCCCCACTGACAAGGACCACCTTGTACTCCCCACCCAGGTGAGGCTGGAACTCGTTTTTGTAATGTTGCTCCACCAGATGAACCTAGAAGACATGTCCGCAGCTGGTTGGCACTGAACTCTCACCACTCAACTACATAATAAGGCATAATATGCAAGGCAGAGGTGGTGTGAAACAAGTCATGGTAGTTGTTCTGAACTCATGTGTGCGCTATGGTGTCTATCTCTACCTTATTGACCAGTACCACCACTTTGGCCTTGCTGGTGGTCTCCAGGTGTCTCTTGCTGACATAGACGGCGGCGCGTGTCTTTCCACCGCCGGTGGGAAGCCAAATGATGGTGTTCTCACCCTGCAGAGCGCTTTGTACCACCTCCTCCTGGTACGCATAGAGACCAAAGTCCGACATCCTACACTTCAGTGCTGTTTTAGACAGAAAACACCCAGATTTACATGAAAAGAAGTGTCCATCAGGATGGACCCTTGCAGGTACCTTTTGGGTAGAAATACGTACACGAGTGCAGTAACTACGTACACAAATTTCATTAAAAAATGTGTTACAACTGGTCAGCCAAATGAGATATAGGCATATAAGTGATATTAAACTGATTGTATATCTGTTCTTGAGGTAATTGTTCACCCCCAATATCATGAAGGCTAATTTGATATTTGGGCGACACAAATAGGTTGGTGTGTCCGAAAACGTAGTTACTGCACTCTGCCTTAATAGCTTTATAACCACATTTATAATGCAATTATAACACGTTATCAATGTTAATAAAAATGCATAACGACTTATAACAATTCTATGAAGTATAACTAATATAAATATAATTACAAGTGCTGACCATAATGCATTATAAACTCAGTGGAACAGCACATTATATAATACAGGTAACACTTTACTTAAAGGTCAGGTCTATAATGCATCATAAACACATTTATGATGCATTATAAGGCTTCATAAATGTTTATAATTATGCATAACTTATAACAAAGACACTTAATAACTAAGTTATGTGCTGTTCTACTGTGCTTATAAGGCATTATGGCAAGTTGATATACATTACTATAAACATTTATGAATGGTACAGTACACCAGATATAGACATTATGATAATAATAAGACCTTTTTTAACTCACCGACTGGTCCGATAGGGAACGGTTAAGTATCAGCTGAAACGGCTGGCTTGTCACTGTTTGGGAAATGCAAGCTGTGGGGCTTTTAACTCCTGTTTTGATCAGCTGTCGGCTGTGGCACACCAGGAAAGGAAAACGAAAGAAAACCTTTGCTCTCTGCCAGAGAAAGGGCCCCACCAAGGGAGGCTCTGGAGGAACGACACTGCATTATCCAATGACAGAGTGAGACTGCTTTGCACACATAACTGAAACTAACCACAGCCAAATAGCCCATTGCAAATGTTTAAGAACACACTTCTGGTCAATTGCACTTGTGGTTTCAATTTATGTTATGATGGATACGTTTTTGAGGCTTACTGCAGTGGTTCTCAAAGTGGATTTCACGGACTCTCTAGGTTCCTTTATGGGGTCTAACTTTGACAGTGTACAAATGGAACAAATTGGACCCTAACAGGTCCATTTGTACACTGTCAAAGTTAAGGGGAGACCTTGAAATGTCCAAGTTTGAGAACCACTGGCTTAGCAGGAAGCAATAGGCATTGCTTAATGCTTTTCAGTTAGCGTCTGCAGTGCCTTAAAGGGGCCCCACCGTTCTGTTAAACTGGGAAAACGAAACCTGCAGCTTGCTGAAGGCACTGACGCTGGGAATCCCCTTAAGGTACATCAACAGACTTATCTTCAATGAATAAACCAACTTAATTTACTGTACATAAAACACTTATCTAAAAACAGTTTGCAAAGGGATTTTCTGTACTGCTGTATTACTGCATTTTTGCATATTTACTATTTACCCATAGGCAACTCTGGATATAATATATACAGTAACTGGATAATTAACATAATGAAAAATGTATTTGAAAAAACAATTCTACCTGAAAGAAGACAATTGTTAAAAAAAAAAAAGATTTATTGTAATGAACAGTGTTGCTTTTACAGTAAATTGCAATATACCATAATTAGAGACAGTAGCAGACCTCCTCTAGTTGAAAGTTTCACTCAGATAGTCCTTTGAAAGAAGAATTTGAAATGCAGCATTGGTAAATTAAGGGAGACATTATGTAAGGGACAACCCTGAATAATGTAACACTGACATCACTTCAGTTAATCAAAGCTAGTCATAAAAAATAAAATAAAAACTCAATACAGACTACTCAACTAGCAGGCTCTACCACAAATCAATTGTTTCCAGAAATGTCTTAAAAATAAGACTCGAGTTAACAGCATTGCAGGTACACTTAGGAATCAATCACATACTGACCATCATACAAGGAGTCACTGTTGTACCAACAGTGGAGGTTTGAATACAAGTTTGATTTTGAGTGTTGTGTAATTTTTTATGAATAATATTCCTATACAGTGTCATGCAACGACAACCATTATAGGTAATGACTCATTGGTATGGAATAAATAGTAGAACAATAAACTACCTATCGTGTTATACAGCATGTATCCAACAGAACTAACAAGAGCCACTAGATTGACTCCTGGTCAGTTTTCCACAAGTTAAAACAGGAATGGCAAGCTAACAAGTGGAAATGACTGACAGGGTCTATGTATAAACACACAGCAGAACAATGTCACCAACTGTCACCTGTGGACATCATCGAAAAGCAAAGCTACAACATGGCAGCATTGTAACTGGTCCAGAATGAAGACAAGCAGCAAATGACTCCCCATCTATTAAGCTGTCAAAATGTTTCTCAACAGCAAACTTCTCAAATGTTGTTCCCATCTCTTGGGTAACAATTTTGTTTTGCACAAGACAGTTGGACATCTTTGATGTCCACTTCAACAATCAGCCTAAACTAGTCAAAACTACTGCCTGTCTTGTAAAGAATGTGAAGAATTTAAAGTAAAAAAAAAAAGAAAAGAAAAAAATACTCTCCCACTCAAACATAACATCGTTTTTAAATCCTTCAAAGCTGATTGGCATGTTCAAGTGTATTTCAGTAACGGAAGGCAACGGTGGCTAAGGTCCCATGGTCCAGTCTCTAGAGAGAACTCAAAGAAAATTCAGTTTGTGTGATGGGTTAGGGTCAGGAGATTGGACTAACAAAAACATCATTTTATGTGACAAAATTAGGTTGGTCGCACTAGAATATTAACATGGCTGAAACGTGAGTGAAACTTTAAAAGGATACGATGATTTTCACTGGGACCCAAAACTTTGGTACACTGAATGCAAAAGGTATTATATTTCTCATTAAACGACTGGCCCCTTAGCATTGTCCAAAATCTTAACCATAATTTCCTTACAAGGCCAATAATTACTGTCTCTAATTAGTTTGTCAAAAACGAAACACAAAATTCTCTCTCTCTCTCACACACACACACCCACACCCACACACACACACACACACACCCCTTCATTACTAGTACGAAAATAGCTAGCAATGATTTCCTAGTGACATCTGTTGTTCGATGTTTGTGTGTAACCACGAATGCCACTTGTTCCTCTGTAAATAGGTCCATAAAGTCTATCACCATAGAGTCAATGGCCCATTTCACTTCTCAATCAGGCCACCATCCTTCAGCTTGAAGTAGAAGAACTTCTCCAGTGTGTTGGCACATTTGCAGTACTCGCTGTCTGGAGGGTTGTACTCGCGACAGTTGGTGATAATGCGCTGCAGGTCGGCAATGAAAAGTTTCTTGGTCACATAATATCTATTCTTCAACCTCTCGGTCATGGTCTTCAGGTCTGTGGGAGCAAAGACAGACGTGAAATTGCTATAATTTTCAAGTGAAAGTGAATTCCTCAAGTTATGATGATAAAGGCCGCCTCTTGTTCTTAATCAAATGATAAGCATGCATGTGTCACTAGCTCATTAATGAGCAAAGCACATTATATCATTTTTGTTGCTAGGCTATACGAAGTCTGACAACTAAAAGTCTTTGCACAATGTCTACTATTTTTGTCAGAAAGTAATATAATTCTACAATAAATACAGGTTCATCTTTTGTCCGTATGCAAACTGATCTGTCAAAATTATACATTTTGGATTAGATTTTCTGCATTTCTTTCACATTGGTTCTTAGATACCTTTGCTTGCTATTACTAATGTAGATTATTGCATATTCCTAAATTATGAAAAAGGACATGGTTTTGTAATAGCAATAAAGCAAATACTCAAAGGTGTGTGGCTTTCAGTGACGGTTATATTTTCCAAATCCTGTCATTCGTATGTGTACAGCATGTGGTAGGAACGCTCACCGATGGGGAAACGGATGATCTCATAATAATCTGGAGCTTCTGATTTCTTCACGGGTTCCATGAAAGGCCAGGCATCTGGATGAGTCTGGTGGAGAGACAAAGCTGGTTAGACATTTGTGTACAGTATGTATGCCTGCACACTCATGTGGTGACATGTTCTGATCCCAAACTCCTTCAGGGTGGACCAGGGGCATGACATGATCTACCTAGGCAATTGTAAAGTAGTTTATCACAACTTATTTAATAACAGCAATCTATAAGCCTATTTATCTACATCACGCTAATCTCTCAAGAACAGACTCTCTGATGAGAGAGAGGGGAAAAAACTAGCTAGCCAGATTGACATCACACAAACATCTATTTAACTTTTCAGAACTGTCTGGAAACACTTCCTCTTCGATGTCATGACTTTGCACAGTATCTACAGTACTTCCTGCCCGTCTCTAGGTGCACTCATTTAAGCATGCCTGATACTATCCCAGTCAGATAGTGGCATGTAGACAAAACTAAATTGCTTTTGCTTGCCTTACAGTTGCTGAAATCACAATAAGTTTCACAGTGATTAAACATATCCTCAATATATACACATTATAATCGTCCATATGAATACAGTCTGATCATGGAGTTCCTCACCTTAACCTGGGCCAGGAGGTTCTTCAGCATGTTGTACAAAAGATCAGGGTCCTTTACCTCCTTCCTATAAAAACACATTCAATTCGTAGTTGAACATTATCAAGTTGTAAGTCGATGCTTCCATACACTGTATGGTTGAAAAGATCACCAGCACTCATTTTAAGTCCTTTTAGTATTATTATTTATCAAATGATGGCCCAGCAGCCCAAAGCCCTCAGTGACGATTCATTTATCACGGCAGATATGATATTTAACTTTAATGACATATTTAAATGTATAATGTAAGTTGATCGGGTTGACACCTTCAGGATTGTCATACATAAATAAATATATATGTGAGTTCACAGGCTGTGAATTGAGACCCAGAAGGAGCCATGCCCTTCCTTTGTGGCTCAGTTTTTAAATGATCAAACTAGCGCTTACCCTTTCTCCTTGATACTGGGTTTCCAGCCTGTCTCCCCTGAAAACAAAAGTAAACAGACATTTCTTTAAGAAACTATCTCTTAAAATAATACAGACCATTATGATTTTACAATATGATCTTTCCACTTACTGATGCCTGGAATGCTCTCCACAGGGATCTGGCGTACGCCCTCTTTGAAGCAGGTGAGACCTGGGTACACCTTCCTGATCTGGGTCTGCTTCCTCTCAATCAGCTTCTTGATGATCTGATTTGCCAGTGGAAGACAAATTACTTTTTTAACACACTTTTTTGTATAATATAATATACAAAATAACACACACACACACACACACACACACACACACACACACACACACACACACACACACACACACACACACACACACACACACACACACACACACACACACACACACACACACACACACACACACACACACACACACACACAAATTTGTACCAAACGGGAAAAGGCCACACCATACATGTTTGTTTTCCCCCAGGAGGGATGGGGCAGGGGAGGGTTAGTTTTTGTTACCTCAATATCCTTAAAGAACTTGACAAGTCAAGGTGGGCAGACAAGGCAAGAATGCTGCTGACACTACGCCCTTGAGGCTCGCAAGTGACGTCCGAACGATAAGCGAGCAAAGCATTACGGTACGCTGTACACACCGGATGCAGCTCCCTTTGACTAACTACAATAACTGCAATTGCCATTTTTATAGCATCGGATCTACAACCACAGTCTGTTGTTGAGAACACAGGATTTAAACATGTTGAAGGTGTGTCAACATTTGTGACACACAACACCAAATCGCCTTTCACCAATTATGATCTTCATCAGGGTGTCACGATGAGATTTCGTTTTTTGACAAGTGTTTTAGCGACCATCCCATACCTCCTTCTGTCTCTTGATAATGTGGGAGAGCTCAGTGTAGGGGATCCTTGGGTTCAGCTCGCACTCCATGAGTGTTGCACCCTCGTAATCCTTGATGTAACCAAGGTAACGACTCTTCGGCACTTTGATGTCTTTGGAAAAGCCCTGGGAAGGAAAAAGGGGTGGGAGAAATCAAGTTTACCAGAAAGACAAGACCAAGGTCAGTGGTATGAAGAAAATGGAATTGGGAGTCTTTGGAGATCATTTTTGCGAGTACCTGCTTCTTGAAGTAGCCAATGGCATATTCGTCAGCGTAGGTGAGAAAATAGAGGATGCTGTGTTTGATGTGGTACTCCTTTAGGTGGTTCATCAGATGGGTTCCATAGCCCTTATATCAACAAGGACAGTGAACGTGACAATCTGGCAGACAGTGCTTTAACACAGACTCTGCTCTTATGCTCACAGTAACATACTGTACCTTGACTTGCTCGTTGGAAGTGACGGCACAGAAGACAATCTCTGTGAAGCCCTGAGTGGGAAACATCCTAAAACAGATGCCTCCAATGACGCGGCCATCTTTAATGAGGGCCAAGGTCTTGTGCTTCCTGTGTAGGTAGGAGAATTTCAAAACTCAAGAAAGCTCTGACCAAGTATTATGTAAGGCATCTCATAGATCTGTGGTGTGAGAAAGGTCTACCTACGGGTCAAACACTAGCCGTGTAATGTACTCTTTGGGCATGCGAGGTAACTGATGAGAGAAGACGTTCTGCAGGCCCACAAGCCACATCAGAATCTTTTTGTTAGACTTCTGGGAAAGAGAGTTCCCAATGACATGGAACTCTATGATGCCTCGCCTCTCTTCTAATCGAGCCGTTTCATCACGGGCAGCATTTGGCGTCAGCAAGTTTGTCTAGTGAAATAAAAAAAATTAAATAGGCACCATGTCAATTGCAAATATTTTATACATTGAACTAAGTCCCCAAACCTGATATCTCAAACTGACCAAATGACATGAAATGGCTACTCTGTCTGTGCTCACCTCCGGCCCCAGCATTGCAGCTGGGTCAGTAATGGTCATCATCACCTCATTGACCAGTTCCATGGGAATGTCTCCCATCACTCTGATCCGCTTGGCATCTTCCAGGGTCAGCGCCTCTGGGAGTTTACGCTTCTCTCCTGGCGACACAGCAATACACAAGTCATTTTACAAGACATATTTTGTGAGTGCCCCAAAAAAATCGTATTTCTCAAAAGAGGTACGAGACCCCACTAGCACGGCATTTGACAAAGAGAGCGACAACAGTGCTCAAAGACCTGTGATGGGCTCTGATCCCACGGTGTCCATACTGCCCATCGATGACACACTGGTGATACCCTTTGGGAAAGAGGGGGACCTCGACACAGCAGCAGGACTAATCACTACAATGAAGACAAACACCACAGTCATCAACTGACATGTTACATATGTGAAACTTAAAAGGTGAATTGTATTCAAAAGTTAATATTTTAAATGAAAATGTAAATATCGAAAGCTTTGCATAATTTTATTTAAATATCTTGGTATGAACTGGTGTTCATATCAAGTCCCCAGCTCAGTTCTCTACATGCAGTACCATATAATTCCAATGGAGGGCAGAAGGGTGCCAATTATGTATGAATAATTCACATGCAATCTGAAACATGGCTGGTGGTCTTTAATCTTTTTCTCTCTCTTTTTTTCTTTTTTTTTTAACAAATTCTAAAGACTTCGGCTTATTGGATTTATATATTGAACTCAAAGAAACCTTAGAGTTTAAATCAGGGGCAGGCAACCATGTCTTCCATCACTGAATGGTCGATTTTCAATAGGATTTTTGGTCAATCAGAGTAATTTGAAAACCCATAAGACGACAACCATCTAACATACAGTAGGAATGGCCTTTGCAGCATATCAATGGTCCATGTACAGTATGTAACCCGTTATTACTAGTAATCCACAGTTCCACATGAGACAATGCCCAAGCAGAATGGGAAGATAATTATTTTTGTCATGTTGAATAGAAAATAGCAGAATGGGAAGATAATTATTTTTGTCATGTTGAATAGAAAATGACATGTAACGTAATCTGTCATCTGTTAAAACTGTGCCGCAATGGTGAAGAAAGGGAACTTGGAACAACATATTGTGAAAACAAACCTTTTTCAGTCTACAGTGCACCGAGTAAAAGAAAGTTTATTGGACTGAAATCAACTCAACTAGCAACACAGCAGTCTGTTTTCATGAAGCCATTTGGTAACCCTAATCTTCAGCTAGTTGTCACAGAAAGAACCACAAGGACCCGTTTCCCTGACCTGTTTGGTGTCCAAGCTGTGCTCCATCAGATGCAGGCATGGTGAAGTCAGCCTCCCAGATGGGAGAATTCTCCCCATAGATTTCCTCTTCAAGCATCGACAAGAACCTGCAATATGTAAATACACACTAGACTTATGACATAACAACAAATACCTTTGATTTTGCAGTGTCCTATTTCAGTGCCAATCTGGCTGAACAATCAGACAGTAGTAGGGCCTGTCGCAATAAGCACAATACTAAAATATATATTATGCTATTAATAAGCCAACAACAGGAAATGTAAAACAAGCACCACACCTATGTTTTATGTATCTATTGCATGTATGTATATTCATGTGTAACATGCATTTGTCTTTGTAACAAGTCAGCCAACATCTTTGACTTCATTACGTGAGTGTCTCTGCAAGCAGGTCTGGCGAGGATGCGCTGTGATAGGCCAGTCTTCGCTTTGACTGGCACTTTTGCTTTGGTGCCTTGAAACTCATTGTCTCCCCTATACATAGCAATACAGTCAAGCCCCGAGCATGGACCCCCTCTATAAATGTATGGAAGGATGATTATTGCTTAAACATGTAACTTTGTAATTTAGTGGGACATAATATGCTATATGCTGTAGTTGTTAAAAAGTTAAATTCTGCTACTTTAATGCATGTGGTACTGTAGGTAAATTTTTCAAACTTATTACACTTATTTTATAGCCAGCATATCTGGAAAATAAATCCCCAACTAAGTTATTTTAAATCAAATCTAAATATTTTTCTGTTTACTGCTGCTTTTACTGAGCTTTTTTTCATATAATTGTTTTATTTGATGCATTTCTTTTGCACTCTTTTAGTGCTGTGTCGTAATGTAAAGCACTTAGAATTTGTTGTTAGCTAAACTAAAGCACACACACACTTACTGTAATTAATAAAAGGGATCTGTAGAATAGAGGGTATGTGCATGCATAAAGTGAATGGCAAATCGAGTAGCAAAGTGAGTTTAACATCATTTAACGTTGTGTAATTATGCAATCAGATAGGACTTTTCTGTTTGGATGTATGATAATGGTGATGATGTCACGTGCATATCCAGTAATTGTTTCAGTGTCAGACCAACCTAAAACCTGATGACAGGTAGCGGGTGAAATCTTGGAACTGATATGACAAATACAGGGGAGTGGTGGACCCAAAATATAGGTCCGTGTAGGACTCTATCACATATGTAGAAATATACAGTATTAGTGCCTAAAGCAATACATTTGTTATACTTTAAAAGATCCTACTCTTCATAAACTTGACAATACATAATTACATAATAACAATACACACAAACACTCTTCTGGTTGCACTTACTTGGGAAAGTGTGTGAGAATGAGTGTGCGCTTTTCTGGTAGCAGTTTATCCTTCTCTACTCTGAACTTCTCCAGAAGCTGACGACGTGTTACTGTGAAGATTGACTTGAGCAAGCTACGGCCAAAAACCTGAGTGGTTTCATAGCGTGGTAGGCTGTCGTTACTCTGTGGGACATGGCAGTAGCACAACCATCTGAAATTCAAGAGAATCAAATAATCAGTTAGAAATACTGCCATTGTACATAGTGGTGCCTTTCTTCTATTATGAATCTATTTAATGGTTTAAACTAAAGGGTAGGCACAATAAGCTTAGGCTTCACCTTACACCTTTTTTGGTCTGTTTATTTATTTGTATCGATGAAAGAAAAGGAAAATGCGTTGTATTACCCCAATGACCAAAAATAAAACTACTACTACTACTAGTGGTGGTGACACAAATAGGGAGTCAAGGGAAATTCTAAGAACAGATTATACATTATAAAAGTCCCACTGGAATTATAAATGTTCTTAAAAAGGTTGAATAAGAACACAGACCTAGTATAGTCCACTTTGTATGCTGTTCCATCATCTTTCTGAGAGCGCTGGCGGAATTGTGAGGGTGTCTCCAACTTCCAGTAGTTCAGGCACAAAAGGAACATCTTTGAAAGTTCAAACATGGTTTGCCTCTCCTTCGGTGCCAGGTGGCTGAACTTGTACTGAACAAAATTCAACACCCCCTTTGGAACAAAGAAAAAATATACATATATAAAGAAAATGTATTGTATAAGTAGGGTAGTGGTTGCAATGCTCCATAGCCAACTACTCAACCTCCTTCACTTGCTGTGAGAGGTAGTCTAAAACAACAGCTCAGTACAGTACGGACACTCTCTCATCTGCTTACTGTGGGTTCTCTTGCATTTCTTTTGTCCTACACTCTGCAAGTACTGTAGTGTATATTGTTTTATATTGTATATTTTGATTGAGTTGCATTGAACGTGATTAATTCTACCCTGCTGTATCTAATTGTAACTATCTTCTTAAATGTTGTGCTGCCTTAGGCATCTGAAATTCGCCCTGGGAATAAATAATGGTCTTATCTTGTAGTCAGGAGCCTGTCTCAGACAACTATGTTAGGAAAGCATGGCAGCCTTTCACAATTATTACACAATCACTTAATCAAAAGTAATTGAGATACTCAATTATTTTACATAATCCTCATGATCAATTCCCCCAGAAAAAGTCAATAGCTGAAATGGCAGATCTACCAGCTCACATGGGCTATTTCCACTATTTAAGTTATTAAATTATGTCAATCATTTATTTAGAAGCCTAATGAATGAATGTTCAATGCAACAACAAAAAAACAATTATTTGTATGGCAGTTGACTTTTGTCATCATAGTCCTATATAGCAGTTTGTCCACCTGCTCAATGTTGGGCTTTTCAAAGGGTGGGCTCCCCAGAGATCCCTCTACGATTGGCTGGCTCATCTGCAGGATACATTTTCTCAGGAGCTACAATAGTAAACCACAGAAGCAAAAGGTCCACGTCATGTCAGTGTGTCATTATAATACAGTGAATATATCTGTGATATCTAGGCACTGTGTGTATGTGTGTTATTCATATTGATACAAGTCATTGCTTGGTCACCTTGAAGAGGTAGAAGTAGACCTGCTTGGTGTCTGTGTCCTCTTCTTTATGAACAGACATGAAGAGGTTCTCCACATCCACCACCATCCCCAACAGCCTGTTAATCTCCTCTTCTGACACATTCTCCAGGTGGGACACATGGTCAGCTATAATAATAAGTTATAAACAAATGTTTTGGTTTGGGCTTTTTTAGTTTTTCAAAGGAATGCATACTATCACCTACGTTTAAAGAGATGCCACTGGGCTTTCATACCAAGGATAAGAATAAGGATAAGAACAGTCTGCTACACCAGTGGTTCTCAAACTTTTTTCATGGTGAGTACCCCGAAATTGACACTTATTAGCCCGCAGCCCCCATTTGAAAAGATATGCCAGGGACCCTCATATAAGAGAAGATTTATATTGTAAAATCAATGTTAATTTAACCCCCTGGAACTCCCTCAAGGAACCCTGGGGGTCTTTGAGAACCACTGTGCTACACAATACATTACAATGATGTGAGCCACATTAAATGTGAACCCAAGTTGCTGGTTTGTACCCAGGGCATGTCCACAGCTGCGACAGGGCTCGCTCAAGCTGGCGGCTTGCGGCTGCAGGTCCATACGAGTGGCTGTTGGTGGGTTTGGGTTTTTCCAGCCATTGCACTTGCATGTGTCATTGGCCTGCGAAAAGGCAGAATGTGCACATTACACCGAGGCATTTTAATTTGATTTAAAGCAATACATGTTTGAACTGGCTAGCTAGCTAATTGTAAATCCATATTCCAATGTTTGACAGCACATAACCGTTGCCTAAACTTTACATAGAACGCTGCAAACACGAGCTTATATGGTTTATTAGCTTTTGTTCACGTGCCCGCACGCAGTGTGATACACATTATCCTACATTCTATCGTTACCCTAGCAGTGCTTTGTTGTGCTAAACTTCAGCTAGCGGAGCTAGCTACCTTGCATGCGGAGAATACGCCAAGTTTCTCGAGCTTTTTCGCCCGTGGGAAAGCCCGGACCTGGGCTTTCTTCTGGCTCGCTCTCTGCTGCTGGCTGAGCCCCGGTCGGGCCGGGTCGCTGTTCCCTGAACCAGAGCCTGTCGCAGCGGCAGTCGACCCAGCAGAGCCACTAGTCTGGGCTTGGACAAGCCGGGGTTGCAAGGCCTGCGCCGCCGGGTCCGACATAGTATCCACGCTCGCCGAAACTATTCTCCTCTTCCAGTTCCCTGGTTGTTGTCGCTTCGAAGCTCCTCCTCTCCTCCCCCCGCTGCTACCCCCACCTCTCGTCACTGAGTGAAGTGCATTATGGGTGCTGTAGTCTTAGTGCAGGGGGTCTGGTCCCGAAAGAGACTCCAGTGGTCCTCACTCCTCAGGGTGTTCCAGCCAGGAAAGGTGGAGTTTAATTTCTAGAAATGTTTCACCGGCTAGTTAGAAGATGACATGAGCACCCTCTTTCCACTATGGCTCTTCTAAATCTAATAGAGCTATATAATAACTGTCCTAACCTAATAGGCGATACTGTACATGGCATTGATGGAAATGAGTGAGAACCACTGGCAACAGTCCGCCATTCCGAAACACCGCTATTCCGAAGCAGGGTTAGGGTTAGGGTTAGGGTTAGGGGTAGGGTTAGGGTAAGGGTTAGGGTTAGGGGTAGGGTTAGGGTTAGAAGTCAACGTTCGGAATAGCGGTGTTTCGGAATGGCGGGGTGTAACCAGAACCACTACAGTGTGTTGGAAAGACCTGACACATGCATTATGCATCAGACTGATGTGGAATTGTATTGACCAAGGCTCTGGTATTGACCGTTGTGCTGGCTCAGTTTAGCATTTTTGCTGCATATTTAGGTCCTCCCTGTAGTTACATGTCCCTGGAGTGACACACCCGGCATTTACATTGTTTAAAAAACAACTAATGCATTTCAAGTCTACAGAGCTGCAAACCCAGTTATACAAGGTGTTAATTTCAGCCTTCCAAATTCCAAGTAGCCAACCAAGTGAGACCAGACGGATGGATGGAAAAGAAACTGGAGAAGGAATTTATGGAACACAAACAATAAAATGCTGCATTGGCAGCAGCCATCAACTTTGAGTCACAGATCAAGCAAATATGTTTATGTAATCTCTTGGTTGGCTTAACATTATAAAGCTATTGAGGCTGACTGTTAAAACAATCTCTGGGACCCTGGGAATCTTAATACAGTATGACTAAAACAATCCCGGCTAGCAGCCCTTTGCAGCTTCTATTACACACAAATGGAAATTGGCCTAAAAGCAAGCCATCGGCTAAACAATCAATATCATTAGGCTTCATCCTGGGATATCTAGTGTGATAAGCTGATCTTTTGGCCTGAGGTTGACAACAATACTGACATAATTACTCATCACACACACACACACACACACACACACACACACACACACACACACACACACACACACACACACACACACACGCAAACAGCAGCTGTCAAGCACAAAAGAAAAGTAATTTTATGCCAAAGTTTGAGTGAAGTTAAATCACCAGACTTGCAAGCAACAGCTAATACCTTCCCCTTGTTTATTGGTAAAATTACAATTTATTTTTTATTTTATTTTTTGCATTTTATACCACATGACCCCCCCTCCCCCATATATCCCTGGCCTCACAGCAGTGGCTGCTGTGAAGCTACTGTTGTGCTAGTTGTTGATGTCATAACAGAGGATGACAACACTGGTCAAAGCGATCCCTCCCTGATATGAAAAGTAAAAATAAAAGGGAAAAAAGTAAGCATAAAAGGTAGTTTGAGAGAACATCTGAATTCACAAAGATGACAACACAGAGCCAGTGCACTTAATACCATAGATCAGAGAAAAAGAAAATAATCAAGACAAAAAGAAAATATAAAAAAAAGGGATGAGGAAATGTAGATTGGGAAGATATTGTACTGACAATAACTATTGATTGGTTACAAGTTTGCAAAAAAAGGATAATACAAAGACAGCAACATGTTTATCAATACACATTTGTGATTTTGGTCAAGAATACAAATCTTGCGTTACGCATTTGTCATTGTACATGGATGATTCAAAGAACATTACATTAATGCTAAATTGACTTATTGGTGACAATGTTAATAATGCACTATTTACCGTATATTGTTGGATTAATTATAAAGCCTTAGGTGTCCCTATGCTTTGAAATCATACTGAATAACTTGTCAAAAAGTCAAAGTAATAACAATAGTGATAACAATAACAATGTAATAAATCAGTCCATCTATACAGCCGCTATCTAGAAGGAAATGGCTGTCCAGCCCCCCTCTCCTTTTTGGGACCCTCTCTCTTCACTTCTCCCAGGAAGCTGACGAGGAACAAGAAGGAAAAGTGAAGGAATGCTGCATGCACCTTCCACCAAACTAACTGTGACATCAGCTTATGATCAAAAATACTGGAGTAAATTATGGTACATAGAAAAACAGTAAGTAGGAAAGAAAGGTCAGGGCCAACAAGCCTGTTTAATTATTTTTTAATTCCCTCCAGGTGCGTTTGATTTGATTATTTTTTTCTTTGACAGAAACACAGAGAACCAAAGATGAGCAGATTGCTCCATTAAGTGCGATTGGTACTGATTGATCTTTGTTCTCCTTCCACCAATAGGGCTTTTTTTATGGTTGTCAAATGTCCATTGTCAATCGAGAGATCTTGAGTTGGTACGTCTTGGGGCGGGGGGTTTTAAACTTCATTCTGTAAATTAGTGCGTTCTATTTCTTTTGTCTGTCGATCGGTTCATCAGTTGTGTCTGGCAGTCTACTGGCCAAAAGCACTGGTCTGCCAGACGGTTGGTTGGTTGGTTGGTTGGTACCAGGTGTAGAGTAGCTGGTCTGTCCATGGATTGGTTTGACCAATGGGGTGTGTTTGTCAGCTGGTTGATATCTGGTCAGGTTGGTTGATACTGTAGGTCGCTTGGATCAATTGACTCAGTACTTTAGTTTCCACCCCCACAGCACTTGCCACTTCCACCCTGTGGTGTTGCTTCCTGCAGGTCCACGCCACCTCTGGCACGTCCGCCTGCAGCACTTCCAGCCCCCTGGGGTTCATTCTTCGGAAGCTTCTTGGCTATTTTAAGCGCAAAGACCAGGTAGGAGATGTATGTTAACAAACATGTATGCACTTAAGAAATAGAACATGATGGATCAATGTACGTCTCTTACCTATGGCCATAAAAATCTCATTGACATTCATAGCTGTCTTGGCTGAGGTCTCCATGAAGAGCAAACTGTTGTCATCTGCGTACGATTGTGCTTCCTAAAACAATGAGGATGCAGATATGTTTGGAAACCGTTATCAGACAATTTGAAGACTTTCATTAAAGAAAATGTAGGCAAATGCTTCAGTAGCATTAGTATTGCCTGTTATTAGGCTTTTCCCAAAACAACTACAGTTACAGTATAATGAACATTCTAATTAGATAGCAAATACTGTACTTGGTACAGTTTATGTACCTGGAAATCTACAGCTCTTTTGTTGGCCAAGTCTGCTTTGTTCCCTGCCAGTGCAATGACAATATTAGGACTGGCTTGTCGCTGGAGCTCCTTCACCCAGTTCTTTGCACGTGTGAATGTATCCTAAAAAAAGAAAAAGCACAATACAAAACACACTCAATACACATAATTATAAAACGTTGTAGTTTCACATCCAACTTCTGTGACAATTACAAGAGCAAAGGTCCTTTAGCTCTCCGTATTATTCTGTAATCATCAACCAAAGCTGAAAACCAAGGGTAAATTCACAGCCGACAGTTTCTATAGGTGTTAGTCCAGTGGTTCTCAAAGTGGGCCCCGGGGATCCCAGGGGTCCTTGAACGGGTTCCAGGGGGTCCCCAGCAAAATGAGTGGATATACAGAGCATCAAAAATCAGTTGAACCACTTAACCCCTATTTAATGGGTAGGATATCCGAACTACCAGATCACAATGCATTGCGTTGTGATCTGCCTTTTCTTATGATTATGATTATATGATGTATGATTATACAAATATTCTCTTAAGAGGTCTCTAAAAAAACTTTCAGATGGGTGTCCAAATAAAGATCAATTGACTATGTTTGAGAACCCTGTATTGGTCAATATGCTACATGCCAGGTAACGTACTGTGTTGGTAATGTCGTAAACTTACGGTGCTGGTAATGTTGTACATGCCAGGTAACGTACTGTGTTGGTAATGTCGTAAATGCCAGGTAACTTACGGTGTTGGTAATGTCGTACATGCCAGGTAACTTACTGTGTTGGTAATGTCGTACATGCCAGGTAACTTACTGTGTTGGTAATGTCATACATGCCAGGTAACTTACTGTGTTGGTAATGTCGTAGACCACGATTGCAGCCTGGGCTCCTCTGTAGTACATGGGAGCCAGGCTGTGATACCGCTCCTGTCCTGCTGTGTCCCAGATCTCAAACTTAACTGTTGTGTCATCCAAACATACAGTCTGTGTGAGGAAGGCAGCTGCAGAAAGAGACAATAAAAAACACAGAGTTTATCACGCAATGCAGTCTAGGTTAACAAATGTTAGGTTTCGGGCATATAGCTGCTCCTGTAAAGCAAACTGATTTACAAGTGAAAGTGCAACTACATTCAGTAATGATCAATTTCCCCTTTCGTAAGGTGTACAAGGATCCAGACCAGGAGAATCTTCTGTTCATGGCGTTTCATATGAGAGAGAAGAACCAGGGAAAAAACAGAGCACGAGAGCAAGGAAGATGAGTAGCAAGAGGTAAAACTCGAATTGAACACTAAAGCACATCATACCTATGAGGTTCTACCAATTTACCCATAGCAATTCAATGCCCACACAATGGTTCTTCATCGGGTGCTTTTGTCTATCTGACAAATCTCTCCAGCTCTTTAGTAAAGAGTGAATACATTTTCAGGTCAGGATAACACAAACACACATGAAAATGGAAGTGTTTCAATATTTGGAATGACATAAAATTTAAGCTGATAAATGGGTTCCATTTCCTGATTGGATGAAATTGATGACCCACCAGACAATGCATTTTCTGATGATTAAAGAGATGGGGAGAGCACTGAACACTCTATAGCAATGATTACTATCAGAATATAGAGCTTTAACCCGATGAATTGAGTACAATGGTCCACAAGCCCCTGCAGCCTTTTGTTTAATTTTTTAGCATTTGACTGTACTACCTGTACTGTTAATAACCGTGTTAATAAAGTATTCAATAAATCAAAACAAAATAAACTAAACCCTTTGTGTTAAACAAGCATTTTTAAATGACTCAAATTGCCATAGTAATTAAATTAAGTTTTGAATTTAAAAAGCTAGATCTTAGATGAGAGTCCTACAGGCTGGAAAGGGGAGAAGAGTCAATGTAATATGTAAACAAACAAGATAATTGCAGAGTCATGACAAAAACGAAACAGAACAAACCTACGTAAGCCAGAGACAGGAAACATGGCCGTGTTCCCACTGGCAATGGAATTTGGGGAATATCACTTTGAGAAGGCGTAGTCTATTCCTGATAGGAGTTATTAGCTCATTTCTCCAGTCACTAATAAAGACATGAGTAAATTCATTCTATGCGATTTATACATTTAATAATAGCTAATTTCCCCCAGAACCATCAACATAGTTAGTCATAGTTATTTATAAATGTTTGTAACACAAACGTGAATATCCTGTCAAAAGCTTTCAACGCCAATAACCCTATGAGTGAAATCACCTTTGTGTGTCTATGTGATGAAAATAATAATAATTTGTGTTTTGGAGGAAAAGGGTGTAGCTGACAATATAAGCTCCGACTTACCCTGTTTGTAGTGTAAACAAACGTGTCACTTCTAAACTATTCTGGGCAGACAAACAGCAGAAACACACCAAATAAAAATCAGTTTCTAGAGTGCATGAAAATGTTATGTGAACCCCCCCCCCCCCATCAAAGAAAAAGAAGGCCCATGAAAATCAGGCTGAGAATGAACACAGATTGCATAATAGACGGGAAAGAGACCACTCCACTGTAGACACTACATGCTTATTCAGCCTGCTGTGTCACATGATAGAGGAAAATGTGAGCTCATTGTACATACTTTAGAGCTTTGTGACCTTTGACCGAGCAGGCAGCTGACCACAAGTTAACTAGAGGAGAGAAATGCTGACTTGTTTCAAGTCTTTGACTAGTGTAAGCACCAAGCATCCTGCCCCACATCCTCACGCCACCATTATTCACAGATTGTACGATATGGGATTCCAAAGAGAGAGAAAACGATAGTTGGAAATAAAGACAGGATGTTCTATTACTCATAAAACAGGTTTCCAGATACTACTCAGCATTTACCCATTTAAGCTCAATTCACACTTTATAGTGGATGCGACACATTGTGAGTTTGTAGGTCTGCTATTTTTTTAACCAGGTAAGTTAACTGGGGACAAATTCTTGGAAAGACCACTAGCCTTTCGGGAGATCAGTGGGAAATATCAGTGCTGGTGCCTGGGTCTGCTACCAGCTTAAACAGGAGGCAAAGACTGATATGGCATTGGCAACACGAACATTACATTTGCCCTGTAACATTGCTGACGTTGTAGTTGCAGGCATTTTACATTAATATTGTTATTTATTTAACTCCCCATGAATCTAAACTACAAACATAAGGCTACCTTTGCCAGAACGGGATGATTATACAGAATGCTTCCTTTTTCGGGTGAAAAGGGAAATTTATTTGGCCATCACCACCTTGGCATAAAGGTTTCACTGGTCTACACCAGGTCCAGGAAACCCCCATTGTTGTCTCCTTCCTTCCCGTTTGAAGTTACCGCATTCATCGCTGCCTTCAAAAGGTAACTGACTAATAACAATACAAACTAATTTTATTTTCCGGATTCTTTTGTGAAAAGCTAAAATAAAAAAGGGGGGGGAAAAGAAAGAAAGAATGTGGCCTACTTTCTTCAGCACAAACATACTCAGGTATGTTTGTGCCAAGCGGACCAAACATTGTTTCTGCAGCATCAATTATGATAACATAGAGCCATGACCATACATTTTGGGGGGCAGAGGCTCAAGCAAACTAAAGGGCACTCACCCCAGTAACATTACATTAATTATTATTATAAGGATGCAATGTAATGGCATTCAAACACTCACCTTTCTGAGCTATTTCAAAACCTGTGTAGGCCTATTCCTTTTCTCACAATGAAAATGGATCAGGAATCAATAATGCTCATGGCATTATCAATAAAATGATCAATTTTCATCCCTAACCGTAACTGAACTGGGGCTGGGGGGATGCAGCACTTTTCATGACAAGATGGATTCAGAATGTCAGAAGATGCAACATTGAATGATTGATGGAGACAAACCTTTAGTAGGGGGTGGTTGGAGGGCGGAATACTTTTTAGATTGAACATTTACGTGAATACTACTATACATTTCCATTTTTGAGCAGTGCTAACCGCTCCTACCGCTGTATATGTGACTTTGTGTGTACAGTATGTCCATGTGTTTATGTCCATGTAAAATCAACACTCCCTCTAATACTTATTACGTATCCATATGTTCCTTTCTGCTTGGACAATATGATGATGAGACGTCATGTGGGTCTAGCATCAGCATCGCTCACTTCATTCATTTTTACTGTATATTTGAGATCATTAAAGTACAATGAATACCACCCAAAAATAAACCGTTTCACTCTGAAGGCAAAAGGGCCCCTTCTATCTGTACACATGGAGACAGAGAGGATTAGGCTTGTGAGCTGCTAGTTGCCACTCTGCTTCCATCAAAGGCACTGGTTATTCTGCTTTTGCTGAGAAATTGAGAGATGATGTTAAAGAGACAAAAAATACAAAAATGCATTAACAGAGAGCAGAGACAGCATTGGCAGGAAGGCTGCACAATAGATTGGGAAGGTGCTCACCTCCGATGGTGCTCTCCTGGTACTCATGGAACTGGCCCTTGACGAAGCGGAGCACCAAGCTTGACTTGCCTACTGCCGACTCTCCCAACAGCACTAGCTTGAACTGGCAGATCTTGTTGCTTGCTGCTGTGCCGTTGGTCCGTGCTTGTCCTCCTCGACCTGCCATAGTGCTGTGCTTAGAGCTTCACTGGAGGAAGAGAATGGAAGTCCAGCTGACTCTAGGCTAAGGCTTATCACAGGGGCTGACAAAGCCTGGCTGGTTGAGCTAGGCAAGGCCAGGTATAGTCCAGGCTTCAGACCAGAGGAGCCTCACCGATGAAAGCTGGAAGAGAGAGTACAATAAATAAGAGTCCTGCGCTCAGCAGTCTAACATTGGGCCTAGGGATGGGACGATATGAAAATGTCATATCACGATCATTGTGACAAAAGAAATCGCGATTTATGATATTAATGCGATAATCAAAATCTATTATCCTGGGGTGGAACATTTGCAGAAAAATAGCCGATCTACAAGCTCACAGCTTGGTAAAAGTACCTTTTACCAATTATAGAGGGTTTAAGTGGTACCAGATATGCAGCTCGGCAAATCAAAGGTTGATCCCTGTGCATGATGAGGACGATATCACGATAAATTAAATCTCCACTAAACGATTATCGAGTGTTTTTTTTCACGAAAACGATAATATTGTGTATCGTCCCATCCCTAATTGGGCCTCATAAACAGATTAGCTTGTCCTACTCCGAGAGCACTCATGACAGACTGAGCATATATTATAACACAAAGTTTTCAATCTAAAGAAATTAGTGACAATGAGAAACATCTCTGTGGCGAGAATGTGCTTTAAAAAAAGACCACATACCTGTGTGGATTTACAAGGAGTCATAATTTGCATTTTGCAAGCAGTGCTTTGCCCATCATCACCGTACCACAAGGTAACACTCTACAACACCCTAAAAGCACTGGCACCATGAATTCAAAAATGATTTAGCAAAGAACAAAAAATACATCACAATACCCCCTTCTCAAGTTCTCAAAAGCATTAGATTAACCACTTAAACCCCAGCATCCTTATTGCGGGGAAGGCTTTCACAGAAAATAGCCAATCGACAAGCTCACAACACGTTGCGTTGCGATGCAATGTGAGCTAGTCTCAACAAAAGCCTTGTCAGCTTGTACATTGTTGTATTTGGCAAGTGAGTCCATCTTGTGACATTTTGTGAGTGAGTAAAGTATTGCCCTCATGTGTAAATGAGAAGAAAAATGTTTTTCATAGCAGTGATCAAAGGAATGCTGGAATGCAGGAACAATGCTATCCAATACCGATTATATGTATCAAGACGTATTAATCACAGAGGAGGAAGGAAACGCATTCTTTGCATAAACATATCCTAACTATTCTATCTGCAGTCCAGCATCGGGAATGGACAGAGATGTTATGCAGTGTACCTTTTCATCAGATGGAAGATGATTACGAATGTAGGGCAATTTGTGTGGTGTTCATGGGATGATGAACTAGAAATGAATTAGAAATTGCCAAGTACCACGTTTCAGCATAGGGATCTATCTATACAAAAAGCTTAAGTATTGCGTGCGTTATATATTGGAGTGCCGCTATGTCCATTCATCTAGTGTTTTTTTTTACTGATGACTATCACAGGCTGACGCAGTCAAAACCCAACTCATGAGTCACGATTAGGTCTAGTTGGTAATCCAGAAACCTGACAAACCTTTAGAAGTAGTTCCTCATTCCTTCTAACAAGTAATCCAATAGGCAACAAGTAGTCTACTGTATACCAAAAGGGTTGAGTACAATATATGATAATTAAATTCATTATGTGACCCTGAGCTACTGTATCCTATTAGCCTACACATATCTCTTATGTGGCTGAGGGGGAAACAGACAAACATTTCATCTCATGAAATGGTAATGACTTAGAAACCTACATTGTATTACACAAGGGTTGAGTAAAAAAGATAAGATGGAGTTATCATTTAATCATTATTTACTTTGGCAAAGTGTTTGCGGCAAAGGGCCTCCGCTTGTTTGAAACAGCATGTGGCATTATTTAATCCTTGTCCTCGAGTCACCATCCAATGGTACGGTATGTATTGTTAATTGTATAGACAAAAAAAAACATTTTGTGATATCAAGGTTAGCAATATTATCCCTGGACAGACACAGAGTCACAGAGAGTCAAGCTTTTGTAATTGCATCTTGTATTTGAGAATATTACGTTTTACCCAGAAGCCAAAGGGGAAACATTAAAATCGTAACTTTGATGTAGACAATGGCAAACTGCTTGGCAAGGAAGACGTTTTCCTCACAACGACACAGTGACAGAGGGTGGTTAAAACAGCACATCACATCATCACAAGAACTGAGCCACTTGCCTGGGACCTTTACACCCAGATGGTAGCAGATGCTGGCTTTCTCAATCACCATTAACAAAGGTCAGGAATAATAGAGTGAAAGAGTTGGTGTCTACCTGCCTCATGGCCAGGTGGCCGTGGGTCTACACTACACTCCCTTCTCCAAGGAAAAGAGAAGCAGCATGAATGTTTTTATTGTGGGCGAGGAAGATGGAAAAAATGATTCATATAAACACGTTTGTAATACGTTTGTTTTGATAATGAAATCACATTCTGCATTCCATACAATTTCTCTAATCACTTCTGCTTTTCAGAAATGAAACCACATGCGGCCTACATTTATACTATATATCTAGGTGACAGGGACAGCGGGGAGGAGGGCTGACAGTGTCAGTGTCAAAATATCTGCCACAGATAAAAGAAATATCTTTGGCTGATATTTTTTTTATCTGTATCTACCATCCACTTTGAATGAAAAAATATCTGGAGAAAGAGATTTTTTCTGGCCCAGTGGGAATGGGCCTTGACAGATGCAGAACGCCATGGGCGGCATCTTTTAGTTGCAATGCATGGTTGTCAAAGAATCAAACCGTTAAAGAACCACTGCTCTAGTAGTCTACCAGCCATATTGGTCAAAATAAAATAAAAAAGCAATGTATTGCCGCTTTAAAATCTTGCCCAACTCAATTTCAGTTGAGTGATGCACATCAAGTCCATCAGCTTCTGCTTGGTCAGAGAGACAGGAAACCCAGCTCAGTTCATATCAGGAAGTGAAGATTGCAGAACACATTAGTTGCCTCAACTTTTTCACTGGGAAAATAAAATGCAGGCCGCCAGCACACAGATAATAATATAATATAATAATCTATACCAGTGACTAGAAATAACATTGTACGAAGTATACAACA
Source organism: Nannobrachium achirus (assembly GCF_963921795.1). NCBI lineage: Eukaryota > Metazoa > Chordata > Actinopteri > Myctophiformes > Myctophidae > Nannobrachium > Nannobrachium achirus. The sequence continues at coordinate 40,340,880 of NC_137813.1, forward strand.
GGTGTTATTACATTACACTTCATTTACACTTTGTTGTACAACAGAGTATAACTTATGTATAACAGCTATTCGTGAGGAGGAAATAATTACAGAGAATGAGCATGTCAGAGTAAAGATGTCATTAAAGTCAGGCTAGGTCAGAGACATTCAGACCTGAGTTGACTCACTCTGGGCTTTATCTCAGCCCCATGGCTGGGCTGGGCCTAATCTTTAGCATGTGACAGAGCAAAGCCATGTTTGAAATTACTTAAATGCCAATTGTCAGTGTCTACTTTGACCGAAAACTGTTAGCATTTTTAGATCTTGATCTATTAACTTTTTACACAGTTTAGTACATTAGTAATTTCAGAGCAACAATTTCATAATTTTCTATACAGTATTTTTCTGTTTATATTGTATCGTGTTTTTATTATGATGGCTCTCCCTTGGGTCTGAAATAAAGATTGCATTTAATTGTTTAATCTAGTGGTAGTAAACATTAGAAAATATAATCTTAGAGTGACCTGATTAGCTGAATGGTTGGGGTGCAAACCACATGGGCGCAAAATGCCGCCAGTACTCCAGTACTATCTGTTGTGTGTCTCCCTGTCCGCTATTTCCATCTCCATCTCACTGTGGCTATCAAAATACAGCAGAAATAAAGCAAAGAAAATAAATATGTATATAATTGTGTGAGTGACAGTAACCACTCTGGAAGAAGATGAAAAGAATCATCAGTAAAGCACCAATGGCCTGGCTGAAGGCTATGACTACACATATACACAAACACACGCACGGTTCAGAGGGAATGTTGATGGGAGTTTTTCCACACACCATGGAGGCAGAAATGTAGAGCAAATAAAGCTATTCTGTTTACAGGGTCAACAAACTGCACTTCTGAATGCCAAAGCAGAGCAGACAACATTCTATGGAGGAAGCAAACATGGAAGAGGGTAAACAGATTTTATATAGGAGTTTAAAATAATAGACTTTCCTTTTCATTACTAATTTCCATAGCCCTGGCCCCTGGGAAGTGTTTTCTACCCAGGACTTCTGTTAGTTGAATAGATAAAAAATATAAGATGCGACAGTTGGACAAATGATTATAAATAATAAATAATAATAATAAATAATAATACTACAATCAAACTGTTGTTTACTTCTAACATGTTTTAGGAAAAAACAGCTCTGTGGCACTTTTCTGTCATCAAACAGTACTACTAGCCTTGTGGCCTAGGAGACATGCCAAACCTTGGTTCTTTTGAAAATAAACTGAAGTGAACATTTTTCAGCATGTTCACTTATGGCTTTAGTTGTGCTTTAGTTGAGGTGAGAGAAAGAACCCAGTGGCACTTAACTCCAGTAGACCATGTAGAAAGAATGTTCTGTTCAGAGAAATATGTAAAGACCCAAGGATTTACAAATTGTGCGATCAAACGGATCAATAAATGATCACAGCAATGGACTGATCACATTACGTCACAGTATTCAAAGCAACAGGGAAAAGCAATGAAGGAGCCGCCAACTCTGCAATAAATCCAAGCAGTCTCATTCAGATTCACTCATATCGGGTCCAACACTGTATACCACATGTAGCAAAAGAACAAGCCATAGCCATGCCATCAATTTGAGTCAATGTTGCTAAAATCTGTAAAAGCTCCAGATCTTTCTTATCCATCAATGACGCAAGAGAGCGTTGGGACAAATCCTGCTAGAACTTGATAACAAATTGCCAATGTGAACCTGTGTATAGGTTGAAGGCGATTGAACAAGCTTATTTATTTTTGATGGACACATACTGTACTATACGTATCTGCATCACACACGCGCAAAGATATTAATTATGATCATTCCATTTTACATTTGGCTGGTAAATTACAATCTTATCTGCCACGTTGGCCGGATAATTAAATGGCTAGCGGAAACCCTGGCATAGACACAGTCTACACAGATGATTACTACATCACTGGCTGCTGATAGTGTCTACTAGTGCTGCTCAGCCAATGGCAAGAATGCAAGCGTAGGCCAAGAGCCAAATCCCTCCATCAGTAGTGTGGAAAAATAAAGCAGACGCTTACTACAGTCAGAAGGCGAGGGTTCCCTCTCTAACACAGAGAGAGACAGGCCTGCATGCATCTCAAGCAGCCTGTGGCGGACGCTTAATGGTACCCTAATGGGCTCTGGAGCCCTCCACAGGGAAGTGGGTCAGAGAGACAGAAGAGGACATGGATCAGTCACTGAAAGGGGGAGGAAGAGGCAAGATCAAGGAGCCAAAAGCAGGGGTAGACTGAAATATTCATAGTGGCATCGTGTGACCTCTGTTTTCAGTCATGATATCTATTGTAAGCACTAGGCAAGATGTAACGAATTGAAGGCTGTATACAAATTATGCTGAAGATAAAATACAAATACGGAACATTATGGGAAAAGTCTCGAGCAAACATTGATTCAGGGACCAAATTATTGTCTATTAATATCGGCCTGTAGATGATATTTTGTGCCAATATTCAGTTATTACCTCCTCTCTTAAATTGCCTTATTACCTTCAATGATATTGCACAGCCTGAACAAGCCTGAACATGTATAATAAAAATGTGGATATTAATATTAAACCAAATGCAAATATTGTCCCAAAACATCTGCAGATGGCTGCATTTACCAATATTATCAAACCAACAGGATATACTGATTCATGATGTGATTTCCTGTGGCCTTCAATAGAAGTTATTAAGAGTAGGCAAGTGGTTAAGAATAGTAGACTAGACATAAATTAGCAAAGTTATGATTCCTGAACAGGGTGTAACGTCATAGTGTATTTGATGACATACAGCATTTCCTGTATAGGCAAGTGGAGTTGATGAATACTTATGATGGGCATGAATACAGCGCACGCTCAAAATATGCACAGGCAAAGAATAACAACTACACCAACCAGACTCTCTCTATATATACATAGGTATATATTTTTTAATCAATTAATAACTAAAGGCTTTATGAGGGTTTATGACATTTTCCATCAATTTGTGAAGTCTAAAGCAACATTTCAAGTCCATAGAGTACAATGGCATATTAATGTGACAACTTGTATTAGTCATCAATGTTATGTAGTTAGCGGTGCAACACAGAAGAACAACACACTTCTAAGCAGATCTCACTCTACCAGTTACCTAAACAAGTGTTGACTTGAGAACGGCTCTCTTCATTCCAAAGGTGGGGGGCCTGAATAAGGTGGCGATGTTAATGACATCTGTCTGTCTGTTGATGGTTGTTGCGGGGAGTGTGCACTAGTCTCCATGCTCCCAGAAAAATATATTTTGCATTGAGCAAATGAAAGCCCAATTTACTTAGTAAGTAAATTGGGCTTGGCTTTCATGTTTCAGGTTGTTCACGTTGGTCAGGAAGTGTTTGAAATGTTCAAGTACAAAGCCGATCTTAAAGGCCTATGTGGTGCTGACTTTAAGAGTGGCACACTGGTCCAACAGCAAAAATGCTGTTTTAAATTCCTGTCCCATCTCCCTTCAAACCCTTCATATAATTCGATAAGCCACACCACATTTTCCCATTCAAACAAAATGTGACTTTTGGAAGGAGTGACACTTGACACTGGTGATAAAGCTGAGGAAAACACAACAGGATACACATCACCATGAGATAACCCCATAAGTCACAGGCACTTCCTGTATACCTTCTTTTCCTCATCAGTTTTGTCAGTGGAACAATTGGACTTACAGGTTGCAGTTATGTGTATGTGATTGAAACAGATTAGTACTTGGGTTTATTCAGCAATAAAAAGAGTGAACTTTTCAAAAAGTATAAAATCTGTAACACGTGGAAATTCACATATGGTACCTCAGATTGTGTGACAGGTTATGCACCATGATCTGAATGATTTACAGAATATCCCTCCAATAAGCCACACATTGTTGGACTGGATTTGAGTAATGTCATACCTTTAAAACTGACTACTGGCTGACTCTTCTCCAAAAATTGACAACTCATCAATTCCTCCCATTTTCACATTTTCACAAAGTTTTAATATGAATAGTTTCCCTAAAGATTAGCCAAGTGCCCCCCCCCCCCCTTCTTCCCCAGATGTAGTCTAGTTTTTGGATTCACCAAAACAACTAGTCAAAATACCCCTTTTTCAATTACATTGTTAAAATCATGCTATTCTCTGCTGCAAAGAGGAGATAGGAAATTGGGTGTCACCGCCAGTTTAAACACACACACACGCAAACTGTCGAGAAGATATCTAATAAGACTCTAAACTAGCAGTCCTAGTCGTTATGATATAGGACTCTCAGAGACTGTTGATATGCTGTTTACGGTTCCTGTAGAATCTAGCATATCAAGTTTTTGACACCCTTGCTAGGACTCTCAGACACTGTTGATATGCTGTTTACGGTTCCTGTAGAATCTAGCATATCACGTTTTTGACACCCTTGCTATGAGCCACCACTCTCGCAGGACAAGGTCCACACACCATAAACATAACAGCAGCTTAGGACAGTTATTGTAAATCCATCTTGTGTCTCAAAGGTCTAAGCTGTGTTCCCCTTATGGAACCATAAACACAAACACTATGAACACTTGCTGTTAAAATCTCAAGAGGAACAATGCCAAGTCCATTGAAATATCCAAACGCATATTAAACTAGCAAAATGAGCACCCATACATGGCTTAGCATTGATTTGTCACACCTCTTCAAAAGCCAGGACAAAATATTACATATAATGAACTTAAAGTTCAAGTTGGCAGCCTGTACTTGCCTGACTGTCAGAAAGGCCAATGCTAATTAGCTACATCAGGTGATCAGATGACAAGAGTCGACAGACAGAGGCTGTGTTAAAATTCATATGCAAACACCAGATAACTGCATGCCAATTCATAATTTATGCCAAACAAGACATTATACAGTCACCACTTCTTCCCGACTTGCCTTAGCTAGCATGATCCATTTTATAAGAACTGGTGCTATGCCAACGTCACTTCACAGGTACAGTAAACACTTATAATGTCATCAACGTTATAAGTTATGATACCAACTGTAATACTGTAAGTGTACATGCCAATCAATAGGGGAAAATAGCCATAGAGCTATAATAATGGAAAATAGCGCCAACGTTATATTCGTGGGTACGTTTCACGTTGGTGTGCTAATGTTGAACACCTCGTTCAGCTAGCATTAGCTAGCTAACGTTTAGTTCTTCTATCTGTCGACAACAAAAACCTCCGAAACCAAAACCAGAAGCCAAGGACTTGGAACATTTGAGCCCAGATAGGCTGGCTAATGCACACTCTCCTTGGCAAGCCAGGTGTCACTTACTTGCCAAACAAAATAAACAGCTCCCTACAACAAGCTAAGTGACATAGCCAAGTTAGTTAGCCAGATAACGTCATTAGCCAACTTTTCCTTTCCTCGGCCAGACAGGCGTTCAGGTCGTCAGCTGCTTGACAGCTGAGACACCACACCGACAAAACACCCGATGATGATGATCCCACTCGCTCGACAATACAAAAAAAATACCGTTTCTGACTTTTGTCACTTTGTCTTTATGTTACACAGTTTGACAATAACGTAACGTCTCTTTTTTGTTGTTGTTCAACACTTGTCAAAGAGCTCGCGCGACGAAGTAGCCTCGGGTTTTTTCTTCTTCTCTTGGTTCCCGTTGCTGGTCAGCCCAAGTACTCCCTCATATTGTTATATATTATATTATTGTCTTGTTCTATATGATTGGTCTCTATATTGTGTGGATTAAAACAGGTCAGCCGCTGGACGGAGTGTCGATGCGGGCGGTTTGATCCCTGGACTTTAATGCTGCCTGATGGCTGGGTTGACCAAAACGTTAACTGAGGCAATCTGCCCGACCACTTCTTCTCTTCTACGAATCTACGATCTTTAACGGCTCGCTGTCAGTGTGGTTTAAGCGTCCGCTACAAACACGGCCTGGCACCTATTCCCCACGTCCACAAACGCAAATAGTTTTTGTTTATTTAAAAAAACAAACACTTACACTACTTTACTTGTTTTCGCTGACCACACATCGGTACCTCTCTGTTCTTCAGTTCTCGGGCCCTGGCCTTCCCTTCCGGTTAGTGACTTTTTCTTCTTCTTCTTCTTCTTTTAGTTTTCCGGCAGACTGGATGCCTTATGGCATATTGCTGCCTCCCACAGGTCGGGAGTATAACTCATTTGTAACTTCGCTTTACGCGATAAAAAATAATGTCCACCCGTGCACAGTATTCCCCTCCGTGTTTCCATTCCCCACATTACTCTCATTGTCTTGTCACTTGTTACTTGTCTGAGTAGACAAGAACCCTTCTCTTAAGGTATTATCCAGTTCTTCTCCAGAAACATCCGCCACATTAAGGAATCTCCTTGCTGCGTCTAACACCATTTTGATTCTCTCAGATTTTGTCTTTATTTCTGCAGCACAGTTAATGACCATCGCGACAAATGCTAAGAATCGTCTCTTGTCCAAGATTATGTGCTCCTCGTCTGACTTTTCCTCATTCTGTTCTGGTTGAACTACTGTCACCTGGGTCCTCCTCTCCACTCTCTGTACCGCTTCCGCATATGACAACCCCCTGTTTCCTTCTCTCATTTTCTTTACCTTAACCTCTGTCACTTTCCTTGGGCACTGTGCAGCCCCAGCATAATGTTCACCGCCACAATGAAAACACCTCACCTTTTCCTCCTTCTCCTTACACTTCTCCTCACAGCTGTCCTTCCCACACCTCCCGCATCTTCTGTTTCCCCCACAGACGGCAGCAACATGTCCATACTCCTGACATTTAAAGCATCTAAGCGGTGCTCTCTCATATGGTCTAACCCTATAGCATAGATAATCCAAGTACACCCTCTCTGGCAAAACCCTTCCCTCAAAAGTCAACCGCACTGATTTGGTTTCCTCCCGTTCCCCTTCCCTGTACCTAGCTAGCCTTCTTGCTTGACTTACCCCCTCAATCTCAAGGAATGCCTCTGGCTTCATTGTCAGAGGCACACCACTGACAACTCCCCTCTTTATCTCTCTTCCTCCAAGTTCGAAACAATTCACTGGGCACCCTCCAAATTTCTTAATCCTCGTGGCTTTTTCCATCTGTTCCTTGGTTTTGCACTCAATGACCACCATCCCCGTCCTAGTAACCCTCACCAGCTTCACCTTCCCAACTTTCTTCTCCATAAACTGCCCTAGCTCCCGCGGGTTGCTAAAAACGCCGTCCTTCTGCACCACAGCTATCATTCCCACTACAAACTCCTTCTTTCTCTCCTCGACTGACCCCGTCCTCCTTCTCTTTCGACCCTGATCCTCCTTGTCACTCTCCTGGTCACTTTGACCCGACTCCGGATCCGTCACCATTTCAGGTTCAGAATGTTCAGAACCCCCTATGTTCTCCTTTGCCTCTCTCATTGCATCCCAGTTGTCAACCTCGTCCATCCACGGCTCACGTTCCCGGGGGAGCTCAGCCTCCAATTTCCTTAATCTTTCATCTTCTTCATCGCATTCAATCATCCAGGGCTCTCGGGCTCGGGAAACCGAACGGCCCGCCGCCATCCAACCTGTCAGCCGTGACGTCCTCTCTGCCTCTCTTCTTCTTAGTGACTTTTTCCGGGAACCTCCCACTTTTGTCAGCGGGTATGTGACCAATGAGCAGTGGTGGAAAAAGTAGTCAAATTTTTTTTACTTGAGTAAAAGTATTAATACTGCAATGTAGAAATACTCTGTTAGGGCACACCTCACTTGTATTCAAGGCACGGTCAGGTCGGTCACACAGGTCACACCTGAATAATATTCTACCTATTTCTTATTATTTAGATTTCTCCAAAAATCTGCTCCATTCCCATTGAAATAATGCATTGGCAGAATCCACTCTCATATAGCATATAGAATAAAAGTGTGGCAACAATGACTGTGCCCTAAAAGCAGATTCTGCCAATGCATTTCAGTGGGAAATGGAGCGTTTTTTTTTTTTGTTGCAAAAATCCGCATTTGGCAGCAAACCGATCCATTCCCATTGAAATGCATTGGCAGAATCCGCTCTCATAGGTAGAATATTATTCCGGTGTGACCTATAGGCTATGGGCCCTTAGGGCATGCACGGTCACACCAAAGTATATGGCTGCTGGCTGATAAACTCTTTTTGTGGCACGCTGAAAGCTGCGCAAGACCATAAATCCACGGCATTCCCATTGAAATGCATTGGCGGAATCCACTCGCATACTAAGGTAGAATATTTTTGCCCTTAGGGTACGGTCACACCAAAGTATTGTTGCCAGCTGATAAGCGGGATTATTCTGCCAATGCATTTCAATGGGAATGGAGATGATTTTTGGAGAAATCCGCAAAAGGTAGATAAAAAAAAATCCGCTCCATTCCCATTGAAATGCGTTTGCAGAATCAGCCCTCATAGGTAGAATAAAAGTGCGGTGTGTGAAGGTGCCCTTATAGGGTGTGCCAAATGTAGTTCTAAGAGCGGCCATTTCTTGGGACAACACAGCCTTACACAGGTGTTCTGATTAGACTATAGACCAGAGAAGTCATGTCGTCATTTCCACTAGATGGCGCCATTTCGCCTGAAATAAATGGTTCGTTCCGTTTTCATTGCATTGACATCGCCATTGTGGAATCTTAGATCGCCTAATATAAGACCTGTGTTCAACATATAAACACAAAACTCTTGCTTTTCTGTCAAGGGGGTGGTTCTGCATAGTTTATGATATTCATTCATATTTGATATAGCCTGTTGTTAGAGAAAATCGAATCTACAGTGTCTTAAAAGTTGGAAACTACACAGGGTTTGAGACAGACTGTCAGACTGTCGCTGCTAAAATACGTCACGCAGCCCCGGCTCCTTCAAAACATTCCGGAGATTCTTTCACTACGCTGTCAGTGACACAACACAGTGAATCATCATTATTAATTATAGATTTCAAACGTTATTACAAAAGTATAAATAAAATTGCAGTTTCTGTTTTTGATATGTAATTTTTTTAAAGAATAGAAAAGCGTGAAGAGAGGGGAGAATCACTTCAAATCTGACTATGTAGAACAGTGTATGCAAATGGTCATTTTAACTTGGCTGGTCAGAGCCAGCATGCGTGATAGATTATATTGTTTCATTATCATGAAACTGTACTTTTTTTTCTATTGCAAACTTCTAATAAATTCTTCAATAAATCAATCAATCAATCAGTATGAAAAACTAAAAAAGATAAAATAAAATAAACATTCATAGATCCCCAGTGGTAAATTTACCTGCAAAAGCATCTCTCCTCAAAAGCCAAGATGTTTAATTGATGTTATGCTATGCAAAGTAGGCCTACTCTGTTCTGTCAGTCTTTCAATGTTATATGAGACACAAAGTGGCAAAGTGTAAATAAGCTGTAATGCTTAATAGGGTCTCCTTTTAGTTGACCTTGTACCAGTGATTTGTGCTGTCATGAAACAGTACTTTTTCCTATTGCAAACTTCGAATTAAATTAGTGGGACCAATAACTTAGCCTATCTATGGCAAACATGGCTGCATTTTAAGAATTATATAAAACATTAAGGGAAAGTCATAATTAAACCCTTCATCATGGCACAGACACTTCAAATATTCCCAAGCATCTTTAATAACAGATCAAACAAGTCAATTATACAAAAGAAATTTTAATCAACAGTCTGAAAAGTTGGAAACTACAGACACTTCTGTGTCTGAAACAGATGCATTCCCCATGGAGACCTGCCAAGTGACAAGATGTTCAGTGAATCATACCAAAGCTGTTGTGTGTAGTTGGAAATAAAGGAAATAAATATTGCCAAGATTAAAAAATAGGCTAATATAAAATAAATTGCATCAGCTGTCAGTGATACCGGTAAAACAGCCTCAAGGTCGTATTCCCCACGTAGCCTTTTCAGTGATGCGTTTGGCTTTGAGTACACATCCAAAATTGCTGGCTGTAAGACGTCCTTGTCTGTGAGCATGCCACTCCTACTTGTCCCGCTGGCCAACAGTCATCGGCTGGATGATCTGCTGCTGTTCCTCTGGAGAGGATGGCAGCCGGTCCTAGATGTCCACACTGAGCCACATATAATATAAACGTTATACAACAGTATACAACTAGGTAAGACACCTCAGGGTGACGTGACAATTCTTGGCCATCTGGCCAGTGATGTATATCGGACCAGTTACCCATACAGTAGTATATGGAGGCCACATCGGCCACGTACCACACTAACAGAATCCATATATGGCCAAGACAGCCCATATCTGTGTGGCTGGTTCTACAGAAACGGATCTCCATAAGAGGTTATGATGTCAGATGTCATACAGGTCATAGGACTTTCACATAATGAATAACTGAGTAAGGATGTTTGAGTTCTCAAAGCATGTCTCCATATCCAGTAAATGGATCTCCCTATATGGGTACCAGGGGTCATCATAGGACATCATTCCCAAGTCCTGTTAGATGAGAATAGGGAACTCCATATATGAGCATAAAAGGGATTCTGTTAGTGTGACATCACAGTGAATTCAGAGTGTGATGTCAGAGCAGCAAACCCCTTCTGCTAGAGTGGTTCCCCTGAAATCACAGTGACATCAGAACATGATGTCAGAGCGACAAACCCATAGAACCAGTGTAAGGCGTGACAGAGATACATACAGTACACTACATACATGCGGACAAGCTGTGGCCGTTTATAGACTAACAATATCAGTTTCTGTTTTTGACTTCATGTAATCTTTTTAAAAAGAGAAAATTGTGAAGAGAGGGGATAATCACTTCAAATCTGACCATGTAGAACAGTGCATGTATGCAGATGGTCAATTAACTGGGCTGGGCTGGGCAGCACGCACGATCGCATTTCGGTAAACAAGTCAATTACATACCAGAGAATCCTTCATTTGATCTATCAAAGGATCCTGCATGTTCACCAAAACACAACAGACCTGAACTAACACATCAGCATAGCATCGAAGATGGTGTGGAATTAAGCTGAGGAGCTGTGGCTAACCCTTGAACTGTAGTCCCACATAAAAAACATCTAGGAATATTGCTCTGTCTGGCAGACCCTTCTCCATGCGCAGGACATCATCCGGAAGTTCAGAGGCAGAGTACCTAACCCTACAGTACTCTTTTTTCTTATCCCTTAAAGTTTGCAGCTCCCTCATGCACTCTTCATGATGAGCATCGTCAATGATGTTCTGGATTCTTGGCCAATCTGCAGAGGTGCATGCAACAGGAGGTGCCATGGCAGAGGCAGAGGTGCATGGACTTGCTGGTGGTTGCATGCAAGGACAGGGACAGGGACAGAAATGGACGGTGTTAGCCATTAAAATATTATGGTGGGAGTATATTTACAGGCAGATGATGGTGGATGACGCTCAACATTAAAAACAACATACATGAAATGCATGGAACTGGTATTTCCAATGTGCCTGGATCGGTTGCAGAGGTGCTTGGATTTGCTGGGGGTGGAGAGAGAGAGAGAGAGAGAGAGAGAGAGAGAGAGAGAGAGAGAGAGAGAGAGAGAGAGAGAGAGAGAGAGAGAGAGAGAGAGAGAGAGAGAGAGAAACTTGGTCATGAAAAGATTGAGGTACAGGGGTTGACACTAAGGTCTCAGAGGCACTTGCCCATCGGGCTAGTACAGGTCATGTTCTACTTGCCCGAAGGTCATGCCCACTTGCCCGAAAAGTAAATCGTCCATTATAAAATGATAAGTACGATTTTAATTACCGCTCAATTTAACACTTATTTCTGTACTTTCTGGGGCTGTGCAATAAAATGTCATACCTCAATACCAAAATCCAAATACCAAATACTTAAGCTATGATTGAATATGTCTATGGTTTCACACTTATTTTATATTTTTAAATGTAGCAACAGTAAAAACAGCACATTATAGGTAAATAGTGCTCTTATTTTACATTCCACAGACCAGAAGACACAGCGCACTGGCCACGTCCAGGTGTTAAGACAGATATCTTGTGTTGTGTTTATAGACATTTGTCTCAAATGAGCACTTGCCCTGTCGGGCAACCTGAAAGCCAACTTCACCTGCCCTGGCGTTTTATTTACCTGCCAGGGGCAGGTGGGCAAGCCTTAGTGTCAATGCCTGGAGGTAGAAGCATATTTATGAGCAGATGTAGAAGTGGATAAGGGTGAACATTAAACACATAGATGTATGGAAGTGGAGGTGACTTGGTTGAGGTTGCATACCTGCAGAACAGGGCATAACCCTAACCCTAGGGCCTTTTCTACCCTCGAACCATATAGGCCCTTTGGAGATGCCGGCAGGAAAATGACAGCTGCAGACTCTTGAATCTTTACTGGGCCTCCGGTCTTTCCGTCTAAAAAAGAAAATGATAACAGAAGAGGTTAGACATTGTTATTTAGAGAGTAGGGCAGTCACACGCATGACATTTTAATTTACAATTAAGTGTCACATTACAATTAAATAAAATAATACCCAAGAATGTGTCTGCAATAATTGAGATGTTCAGACAAATCAGTAGGGAAAGAACATTTCTTGCAGGCAGGGCTGGCACTTTCACTCACTCACTCAGCCATTTTATCATGCCCTTACATGGGACACTTAAAGGCTGGCTGGCTATGAAAAAATCTCTCCCCTTGCTTTCACTGGGTGAGCCAATTAGATACACTTTATAACCTCCAACTGTAACAGGCGGAGGCCGTAGGATATGAGCCAGCTTGCCAACAGGTGCCCTGATAACCCAGCTAGAACAGACACATACGTAGCCCTGCTTCACCCTAAAGCACACCCTACCACAGGACAGCATCCAGTGGTGGAAAAAGTACTCAAATGGTTTACTGAAGTAAAATCACCAAAACAGCAATATAACACTCTGTTACATGTAAAAGTCCAGAATTTCAATGTACTTAAATAAAAGTACAAAAGTAAAAGTACTTTTTATGCAGAATGTCCCATTTCAAGTTCTCAAAATTTTGACATTTTGAAAATAGATCTACAAGCTCACAATGTGTCTGTTGCCCTTATGGGGTTTATTCTAGGAATTAGGAATAAAACACCAGACATACTGTAGAATCAGGGCTTGCCTTGTTTATAGTTCAGTAGCTTGGTACTGTATATACATTGTCAACACATGAGCATATTGACAAAATGTACAGTAAAAACAAAGGTAACATATCTTCTGCTGTCATGAATACAGTGTATAAAATACACACCACATTGTAATAACAATGTTTGCTGTAATTAAATAACTCAGCATTTATAACAACACACAGATTTCAAATCCCAAATGCACTTCTGCTGTAATAAAATAAATCGGCCTACTGTATATTTCAAGTGTACAGATGTAAGTGCACAGATCTACCAAACCTCTACTTTAGTTAGCATTAAATCCAAACAGTATCCTATAACACCAGATGCCTGCTGAGCTAACCACTAATGGCAATAAACTGGATGTCAGCAATTTCGCTAGCATCATGCTAACGTTAGCATTCTTTGTTTGAGTTTAACAAATTCATTAAAAGATTCATTAAATGAAATGCACAAGCAAGCAAAATAAGCTTCCTCAGTAACAAAACGGACAGCATTGTTCAGCACTCATTAACCAGTGTTCTATGTGTGTGTTTTACCTACCTAGGAATTGGGAATAAAACACCAGACATAGAATCAGGGCTTGTTTATAGTTCAGTAGCTTGGTAGCCTACTGTATGAACTAGTCAAGACCCCAGCATGCAGTAACAACACAACCATGCTGCCCCTAGCAGATGTCACAAATGAAATAAACAAATGGGGCTAAATGGGGGGTATAAAATGTACCCATATTATTACGATAACATGCTCTAGTGTACCACATGTCTCAAGCGTGTAGATAGACTATTTTCAAATGACCAAAATGTCGAGGCATTTAATGTATGTTTTGTAATAATATTAAATCCACAAAGTAACTAGTAACTTATGTTTTCAAATACATTTAGTGGAGTAAAAGTACAATGTTAGGGCTTGAGATGTAGTGGAGTAGAAGTAAAATAAATAGGACATACTCAAGTAAAGTACAGATTTGTACAAAGGTATAGTACTTTTAACATTTTAGCTCAAAGTTTCCATGAATAGAACTTACCGTATCCTTTCAATCCAAGAGCGTCTTGTCCTCTCATGGGTTGGAAAACGGTGAAAAGAACAGCCATGGCCACTTACTTGGTCCGCTATAATGATTGCAATCTGGCACAAAACACAGTACCATTTCTGCAATTTTGTAAAGGTTTTCTTTTGAGTTTGTTGAAACGTTCAACCTCCAACAACTGTATCGCGGTCCAGAAACAATACTAGTCTTCTTCTCTATGGTACTAGTCTAGAGCTGTGTTGTTTTGGCTCCAGCCGCTCCACGTTGCTGAAAACGGCTGAAAACACACTGCGCGTGACGTATGTTGTGTGCGCCAGGCAGCAGCGGCGTTCATGGGAAATGTAGTTGTTGTGTTTTGTTAAAATCGTTTCTAGCGGTTTATTGTGTTAATCGGTGGGTAGATATGTACATTTCCACCTCAGTCAATGCTTTATATCCATTTGAGTCAAAAAGCAAGAGTTTTGTGTTTATATTTTGAACACAGGTCTTATATTAGGCGATCTAAGATTCCACAATGGCGATGTCAATGCAATGAAAACGGAACGAACCATTTATTTCAGGCGAAATAGCGCCATCTAGTGGAAATTACGTCACACTTCTCTGTTCTATAGCGTTAGTTCTATGCAATCAAACAATTGAAACACCTGTGTTTTGTCCCAAGAAATGGCCGCTAAGGACTACAATGACGTAGCCGCTGGCACACACTATAGGCCCTAAGGGCACCTTCACACCGCACTTTTATTCTACCTACGGCTGCCTTATATAGGGTATGTTCTCACCAAAGGATGGCTGGCGGCGGATAAACTCTTTTTTTGCTCAGCCGACAACTTTTTGCAGCCAGCGGATTCTCCCAATAACCAATGACAACCACTTGTCACTTCTTGAGTCTTGGGACGGTCCACCTTCGACCTCCCCCACGTCCACCTTGGACAGAGCCTGCCCTGAGGGGGAAAACAGTGCTTCAAGAATAAATGCAAGGTCTGCGAGGCACGCTGAAAGCTGTGAAAGACATTAAATCCACGCCATTCCCATTGAAATGCATTGGCGGAATCCACTCTCATTGGTATAATATTTTTACGGTGTGACCGTGCCCTTATAGGGTGTGCCAAATGTAGTTCTAAGAGCGGCCATTTCTTGGGTAAACACAGCCTTACACAGGTGTTCTGATTAGACTATAGCGTTAGTTCTATGCAATCAAACAATTGAAACACCTGTGTTTTGACCCAAGAAATGGCCGCTAAGGACTACAATGACGTGGCCGCTGGCACACACTATAGGGTACGGTCAAACTATCTATGAGAGTGGATTCCCAATTCCGCCAAAGCATTTCAAATGAGAATGGAGAGTTTTTTCTTTTTTTTTTTTTTCTTTTTTTTTGGCAGAAATCCGCAACTGGCAGGAAACAGCTCCATTCCATGGACGGGTTAAAGTGAAAATGGGCCCTGTCGGCCCCTGTGCACAAAAGCACCAGAGGTAGCCACCTCCTTTAATGCCTTGTCTTTATATGATCAAATATAGCCTACATTTTCAAGCATTTCACGTTACATTGTCAAGTGCAACAGTCAACAGAGGCAGGGTCATATGAATATTGAGTATTTAAAATCAATAGGCCTATCATCCATATAGACAACTATTCAACAGACTGCAGATTGTGTACAGTAGTTCTGAGCATAGGCTCTACTGTAACCAGATGAGATAATTAGACTCACCTGCTGCCAAGGAAGGAGCAGCCATCTAAAGAGAGAACACACTTCCAAAGTCACAAGCACATGGCTTTCTTATTTAAATATGAAGTTTTGCAATTATTGTGTTTAATCCAGGTCTGTTGTTTTGCTTGTCAAATGACAAATAGATTTCCTCGTACAACTGGGTGGCTGTCAACATAAGAGTTTAGTTTATTTTAAACAATTGGAAACCTGTCACGTCATTAGAAAACACAAGTTTTAATTTGACATCTGCCAAGTGGAAGTAGATGAAATGGACAGAGGGGTCTCCAGTCCAACGTATGAAAAGTGTCTCCGACTAAATGACTAAAGACTAAAATGTTGACTTTCAGGTGGCAGTGCCAGGGCCCTCTTTGCTCTAGCTAGGGCCCCTGTGCATGAGCACGATGTGCTCAAGCCATATCCATCCCTGCTCCATTCCCATTGAGATGCATTGGCAGCCCTGACTAACCCAACACGCAACAAGCTTTAATCTTTCTACTCTGCTTCCTTCATACTTCCTTCCTTCCTTTCTGTAATAATCTTTATTTCAATGTTTGTTTCATTGGAATTTGACGTGGAACCGTCCTGGGGATTGTGGGTGGGGGGAGGGGGGATAGGGGATGGGTTTTTTCACTCTCTTAATAATGTACATTGATATCTACAGATGATGTATTCATTAATGTGAGATTGTCTACCCGCCTCTGGGTTATTTCTATTTGAAAAATGTAATAAAAAGATTTGAAAAGAAAGAAATGCATTGGCAGAATCGGGAATCCACTTATTGCAACCGTAGGTCGCATTTACTTTAGAAACCTCCACAGGCTGTCCGTGGGTGAGTCAGTCAGTGCGTCAGTCACACTTTTGCCCTGCTCATATCTCCGCAACCGTTGACCCGATCCATGCCAGATTTTGCACACAGACTCCTTGACTGCCAAACTACAACCTCCAAGGACCCCATGGAGCCCCAGGGACCCCCGGGTCCCTGGGGGACCCCCAGATGTAAAAAATGACCAAATGTGGTCACAAGTCAGACGTCACACTTTTTCCCTGCTCATATCTCCGCAACCGTTGACCCGATCCATGCCAGATTTTGCACACACACTCCTTGCCTGCCAAACTACAACCTGATCTGAGATAGGCTGAGTAGCCTAGAAGTAAAAGCACAGAACATGGGAAATGTTGATATGGGAAGTGTTGATATGGCAGTGTGATAGGCTACTTGTGTTGCATGACTGCATTGACTAGCTTTATGTGCACTTTTTTCTGTTTGGCACTGTTTGTTAAGTTATGCTTTGAGTATAGCTTTTTTGTGTGTGTGACGTGTCACTTATGAGCGTTGAATGTTTCGTGGTCACTTTATGTATATATTCTTCTTCTTTTCTTTGCAATAGCTTTCGACACTTATATGTTTATTATTTATCTTTTTTTGTGCTTGCTCTTTGGACTGTACACTACAGTACTCTCTTTCTTTTTCTTACTTCTCTGTAACTTGTAACCTTAACTACTGTGCTGCCTCTGGGCAACTACATTTCCCCCGTGGGATAATAAAGGTATCTATCTGAATAAAGTAAAGTACAAATACCTCAAAATTGTACTTAGGTACAGTACTAGTAGGCTACTCAAGTAAATGTAGGCCTACTTAAGCCCCGTTTCTACTGCAGCTTTAGCACCACACGACACAACACAGCATACACATATCTATGTTTTCCAAAAGTACCCCTATCAGTTAAAACAACATTTTAACTATGATTATAACACAACATAAATTTGTTTTACAACTATCCTAATTATAATGCACTATAATGGATTATAACTGTGATTATAACACACTATAAAGTATTAATATATTACTATGATAACTATAATACACTATAATAGATTATAATTAGGTGGTTATTAACACAATAGAATCTTATCATGTAGGCTACAACTAGCTTGTTCCGCTGCACTGAATGTTGTGAAACCATAAATAAACCATAGAGCAGTATAGATGTTTTACTGTGGTTACTTTTCACCACTGAGTGGCGCTACAGATCTACGTAGAAGCCTACACCATGATCAAGAAGCCAAGAACATTTTAAAAAATCCCATTTGCACAGACTTAGGCCTACTACATAATGTGCAAACAGAAAAAAAGGCAAATTATGTTCAGTATTTGTTTTATTTATGCTCTGTGACAAATTGTCACTGCTGAAGTCATCATTCATGCAGTAATGTTACATCAATAATAATGTAAAAGTAATACATTTTATTTATATTGTACTTTACATTTGAAGAAAATCTACAGAATAAAAACGTTTGCAAAAGAACAATCTAAAAAAGGAGAGTTAAAAACAATGAAACCAGTAAGACTCCCTAATCGGGACATAAGCGACCGTGAGGTCGCATACACAAACTTTAGAAGGCAATCGTAGCCAATCAGGAGGGAATAAGGGGCAAAGAAAACCTAGGGCATAAAACCAGAGCAACCGAATGCTTTAGTCCTCTCTTGAAAGCATCGACAGACTGTGGAGCTCTTTAATAGCTAGTCCGGGAGTGAGTTCCACAGTCGGTCTCCCATGTATGGAGTTTGCTGGTGGAGACCTGGAGGTGGCTAGTGTTTCCAGAGCGGAGGTTGCAAGTGGAGGTTTGTGGCTCGAGCATCCTTAAAGGGATATTCCACTTTCAAAAAAACTTTTGGTCATCTTATCATCTAATCAGGCTTTTATGAACATCCTGAAGTTTTTAATTTGCTTCATTCAATATTTAGATATTTGATGTAAATGTTACCAGGCTCTCCAGGCTCAGGGCCTCTCCCCATACACACCCATTGTAACTTCAAACTCCATTTTAACCATGATAGATTCATTAAAAACACCCATTATTTTTTTCTGGTAACTCATAATACCCTCCTAATAAATAAATATTATTGTATTTAATTTCTTCCATTTTCCCAAAGAATTATTAAAAATAAAAGAAAAAAGTTATTGAAAAATCACGGTCTGCTCACGTATTAGGAGGGTATTATTGCGGCCGTAGGTCGCAGTTTAGTATCAAAACCTCCACCGGCCGTCGGTCGGTCGGTCGGTCAGTCGGTCACACGTCACACCTTTGCCCTGCTCATATCTCCGCATCAGTATGACATCACACCACATGTGTACACAAACCTCTTCTGTTGGTTTCTGCACTGATCATTTATACAATTCAGCTGTGTTTGCTCGTGTCATCATGATGAGGTCATAAATCAGCCATGCCCAAATATAGATTTTACGGGTTTACATGCTTACTCAGTTATTCGTTATGTGAAAGTCCTATGACGTCTATGATATCTGACATCATCATACATACATTCCCTTTTATGCCCATAAATGGAGATCCCCTCTGTAGAACCAGCCACTGACATCACTGTAATGTCAGGGGAACCAAATCCCTTTTATGCCCATATATGGAGATCCCTGTGATGCCAGGGGAACCAAATCCCTTTTATGCCCATATATGGAGATATGGAGATCCCCGTGTTGCCAGGGTAACCAAATCCATTTTATGCCCATATATGGAGATCCCTGTGATGCCAGGGGAACCGAATCCCTTTTACGCCCATATATGGAGATCCCTTATATGTCATCAATATTAAGCCCATATCTGTGAATATCTATGGGTACCAGATGTCTCCATATATGGTTAAATGGTCCGATATACATCACTGGCCAGAAGACCAAGAAATGGTGCAACCTCGCCCTTTGCTTTTCTCCCTTAGGCATCTTACTGGTATAATATACCAGTATGACTCCCTAATCGGGAGATAAGCGACCGTTGGTCGCTTATCTCCACAAATATCACAACCTCCACCTCTCACGTCATACGGGTAGCCATAGTTACACCTGGAATGTTGAATCTCCATATATGGAGATAACCTACGCATCACACAAAGTCTGACCTCACCAGCCCATACTTGGGCATGGACGACTTATATCTCCATATACGGAGATGGCCATATATGGAGATACGATGACATCACAGAGTCCACAGCTGATGATGTGGCGTGATGTCATACAATACACAAACAAGCCCGATGATGTGGCGTGATGTCATACAATAAACAAATAAGCCCTATATACTGATGCGGAGATATGAGCAGGGCAAAGGTGTGACGTGTGACCGACCGACGGACGGACGGCCGGTGGAGGTTTTCATAGTAAACTGCTCCCTGACGGTCGCAATCAAGACAATACGGGCAGTTGACAGTTTGCCATGGTTACTCATTGAAGTTGAATCTCCATATATGGAGATAACCTACGCATCACACTAAGTCTGACCTCACCAGCCCATATTTGGGCATGAGCAACTTATGTCTCCATATATGGAGATATGATGACATCACACAGTCCTCAGCCGATGATGTGGCGTGATGTCATACAATACACAAACGAGCCCTACAGTATAAAGGGGCAATTCTTGCCAGGAAAGAAGCATTTCTTCGACTCAGACCTTATCGCCAGGGTTGGCTTATAGCAGCTGTCGGTAGGACCATATATGGATTCTGTTAGTGTGGATCTCCTAACAGGGCATCATCTGGGATACAATCCCTTTTATGCCCATATATGGAGATCCCTAACAGAATCCCTTTCATGCCCATATATGGAGATCCCTAACAGAATCCCTTTTATGCCCATATATGGAGATCCCTAACAGCATCCCTTTTATGCCCATATATGGAGATCACTAACAGCTAACAGAATCCCTTTTATGCCCATATATGGAGATCCCTAACAGAATCCCTTTTATGCCCATATATGGAGATCCCTAACAGAATCCCTTTTATGCCCATATATGGAGATCCCTAACAGAATCCCTTTTATGCCCATATATGGAGATCCCTAACAGAATCCCTTTTATGCCCATATATGGAGATCCCTAACAGAATCCCTTGTATGCCCATATATGGAGATCCCTAACAGAATCCCTTTTATGCCCATATATGGAGATCCCTAACAGAATCCCTTTTATGCCCATATATTATGGAGAAATCCCTGCTCTGAGTATCTGACATCAGTGTGATGTCACCTGTTTATGCCCATATATGGAGATCCCTGCTCTGCGTATCTGGTTGCTATGGTAAACAGTTGGTTGCTAGGGTAAAAAAACATGGTTGCTATGGTAAACAGTTGGTTGCTAGGGTAAACAGTTGGTTGCTAGGGTAAAACCATGGTTGCTAAGGTGGTTGCTAACGTACACTAACAAACCAGCAACAACAGACTGTTGCCACAGCAACGTACACAAAGGTTTGTGTACACATGTGGTGTGATGTCATACTGATGCGGAGATATGAGCAGGGCAAAGGTGTGACGTGTGACGTGTGACCGACCGACCGACCGACCGACCGACGGACGGCCGGTGGAGGTTTTCATAGTAAACTGCTCCCTGACGGTCGCAATAATATCTGTTGTTGTGCTAGAGACGCCAAAACGAGAGGATTTGTTTTAAAAAGGGGGGAAAAAAGGAAGAAATCACAGTAAAAATTTTAAATAAAATTACAGATTTAAAGCTCCCAGTGAGCTTGTACATCTGATATTTTTGAGATCCACTTTTCAAAATTTTGGAGAAAAATAAATAAATAAATCAAATAAAAGGGGCAAAAGATTTGTAATATGTGTCCATGTGTCCATTTATGCCCATATATGGAGATATCTGTGTCTGTCTGCATATATATGGGCACTGCACTACCCGCTGCGGCGGGGAACGCGTGTGCCAACGTCTGTGTTGACTCATGTGGCGTACGTGATGTCAGAGCTTTTTGTGCCGGTTCCGTAGGACGACCTCGGACCACCTACGTTTTCAATAATCAGCTCATGGTAAGGACCAAAGTACAGTGTCGCTAGCCGACAAAATGAGCCGAACTAGTTCGGGATAGGCACTAGAAGAGTTAACTGTACAACATCTATGTGTCTCTCTGTATCATTTATGCCCATATATGGAGATTCCCTCTCGTAGATTTCCATGAGAAATCAGTTTGTTGATCTTTAGTTCTTGGAGGCCAGTGTGACATCACAGGACTCCTTATTTGGGTGAGGCTGATGCAGATTTCTGTGTGTGGGCGTGGCTTGTCATCATAGTGACATCACAGTGACGATGCAAAGAGCCTGGTATAAAAGTAGAGCCCACACAGAGAACACCATTCACCAGCTCGTACCGACGCACCATCGCCCCCTAGTGGACTGTTCAACACTTCTTTTATCGTCAGCGCGTAGAAATGGCCTCTGCCTGCAGTCTCCTGTCTGAAGATCACTTCCTGTGTTCTATCTGTCAGGATGTGTTCACTGATCCAGTCTCCACTCCATGTGGACACAACTACTGCAAAGCCTGCATCACACATTACTGGGACACCAGTGATGTGTCTAAGTGTCCACTGTGTAACAGAACATGCTTTAAAAATCAAGAATTCTTTGTTAATAAAGTCATCTCTGAGATGGTTCAACAGGTCAGGAATCACAAGATGAAAGAAGAATTCAAAGCAAAGACAGAGGCTGAAGTTCAGCAGATGATCCAGGAGAGACGAGAGAAGATTCACCAGATCCAACACTCAGTAGAGCTCAGCAGGAAAGATGCATACAGAGAGAGAGCAGACAGTGTGCAGGTCTTCACTGCTCTGATCAGCTGTTTTAAGAGAAGCCAGGCTGAGCTCATTGATGTGATTGAAGAGAAGCAGAAAGCAACAGAGAAACAGGCTGAAGGCTTCATTAAAGAGCTGCAAGAGGAAATCACTCAGTTGGAGAAGAGAAGCTTTGAGCTGAAGCAGCTCTCACACACTGAAGACCACCTCCACCTCCTCCACAACATCTCATCCATCAACACTGGATGGAGACCCACCAAGGACTGGACAAAGGTCAATGTCCACCAGTCTCCACATGTGGGGACAGTGAGGACAGCTGTGTCTCAGCTGGAGAAGACACTCAGTCAAGAGATGAAGAAGCTGTGTGATGCTGAGCTGAGGAGGATCCAGCAATATGAGGTGGATGTGACTCTGGATCCTGATACAGCACATCCCAACCTCATCCTGTCTGAGGATGGAAAACAAGTGAGTCATGGAAACCTATGGAAGAATCTGCCTGACAACACAGAGAGATTCTCTAGTACCATTGTCTTAGGAAAACAAAGCTTCTCCTCAGGAAGGTTTTACTATGAGGTTCAGGTTACAGGGAAGACTGAGTGGTATTTAGGAGTGGCCAGAGAGTCCATCAACAGGAAAGGTGAAACCACACTGAGTCCCAACAATGGTTTCTGGACTATAGGGTTGTTGAATGGAAATGAGTACAAAGCTGCTACTGGCCGTCCTGTCCTCCTCCCTGTAAGAGAGGAGCTCCAGAAAGTGGGAGTGTTTGTGGATCATGAGGAGGGTCTGGTCTCCTTTTATGATGTGGAGGCCAGAGTTCATCTCTACTCTTTCACTGGCTGCTCCTTCACTGAGAAACTCTTTCCATTCTTCAGTCCTCAGCCTAATGATGGTGGTAGAAACTCTGCTCCTCTGATCATCTCTCCTGTCAATCACGCGTTATTGGAAATGACACCCGGGCTCCAGACGGAGCCGCTCGATTGTCCACGACACTGCAAGCGGCGTGAAGGCCAGCGGACCTTGGTGGGCTCTTGGTGGGCTCTTGGTGGGCTCGGGGGCTCTTCGCACCCGAGCGCCGCAGGCGCGAGTGGCCGCGAAGAGCGGGCCAGGGCCGCGCGGCCGGCGGAGCGCCGCGCGAGTTACGAAGCCGTGGTGAATGCAATCGTTATATTTAGCCCACGATAAACGCGACTACAATTGAGCGCTCCCTAGCTCCGCTTCAGCCAATCAAAAGCTTCGGTGGGCGGGGTTTCCCTGGAGCCCGGGTGTCCTTTCCAATAACGCGTCAATCACATACACCAGTAGCCAGTCCAGAGGGGAGGGGGGGGGGGGGTCTTTAACCCATTAAAGACCTGAGGCAGATTCCACAAATGCCATTGATTGCCATCCTCACTGCCACGTTCCTAAATTTCTAGTGCACAGATCAGTTTTTAGTGCACGGATCGTGCACGCCCATGCCTAGATGATGCACCCTATGTGTAGTACTTTTTAACAGCTTTCAAACAAAAAAAATCCACTTGGAAATCCGTTCAGGCATTCATGAGATAGAAGCCTTCAAAGTCAGACAAAACAAACATTTTGCCATTTTGAAAGATGTGTTTGTTATGGGGCTAAACATGCAATTTCGCGATTGCGATCATGCCTAATACATTTTAGGCATTTTTGAAAAAAAAAAATATTAAAAAAAAAAAATATATATATATATATATATATATTTTTTTTTTTCAAAATGGCTGCCAACTCGGGAAACTCGGGCTGTGGCAGCCTGGGACTACTGTAATAGACCGTTTGTCAGCCTTCTGATTGGTCCCTGAGACTCCCTGACTGGCCAACCAGAAAAAACATTCACTTTTTGCTATCGGGGGTGGAGTTTGTGCAGTGGAGAATGTTGCTTCAGCCTTTCAAAAACTGTCCCCACTGCGCGACACGGCAATCGCCCGGTACGGCCGCGGTAGGTGATAGCGATCACGCTCATCATAATGAATAAGCTTCAACAAACTAGTTCACATGGACCTTAGCAATGGTCTAACTAGTTACAATTGGGTACATATATTTTAAATGGGCAGAATTACGAAAAGCCAGCCTATTATGTGAGGAGAACAGATTATAGTTCTCCTCTTCCTACCCAAGATGCAATGCGCTTTCTATTTCTATTTCTATTCTCTCTCTGATCCAGAGGATTAAACTAATTAAAACATATATTTTCGGGGGGAAACTACTGTTTTGCTATGTAATTACTGTACCCTTTTCTTCCCTTTTTATTAATATCACGTAGATGTGTTTTTTTTTGGTACTTTATATAGCTGTAATGAGGCTATGAACAAAAAAAATCCCATCCACTTCCACTATAAAAGAATCTGCAATAGTGATTCTGTCCCACTGGGATTAAACAAATTAAAACATATATTTTCGGGGAAACCCCCTGTTTTGCAATGTAACTACTGTACCTTTGTCTTCCCTTTTTATTAATATCACCTAGATGTTTTTCCTTTGGTACTTTATATAGCTGTAATGAGGCTATGAAAACATAAAAAAATCCCATTCACTGCCACTATAAAAACAATCTGCCCAGGGAAAATGTCCCATCATAGTAACAGGGCAGAATGGGGCGGGATTTGCAAACTAGTCCATTACTCGGGAAACTCGGGCCTTGGCAATCAATGAGTTAAATGAGTAGTTCTCCAACTTTGTTACTTTATATAATATATAATATCTGTTGCTGTGCTAGAGACGCCTGAACCAGAGGATTTGTTTTAAAAAGGGGGGGAAAAAGAAGGAAGAAATCACAGTAAAAATTAAAAATAAAATTACAGATTTAAAGCTCCCAGTGAGCTTGTACATCTGATATTTTTGAGAGCCACTTTACTACATTTTGGAGAAAAATAAATAAATAAATCAAATAAAAGGGGCAAAAGATTTGTAATATGTGTCCATGTGTCCATTTATGCCCATATATGGAGATATCTGTGTCTGTCTGCATCCATTTTATGCCCATATATGGGCACTGCACTACCCGCTGCGGCGGGGAACGCGTGTGGCAAAGTCTGTGTTGACTCATGTGGCGTACGTGATGTCAGACCTTTTTGTCTGGCATGTGATGTCAGACATCAACTTCGCATACTTGACCTAGAGCAGGGGTGGGCAACTTTGATGATGACGAGGGCCACTATATTTCCACCTTCACTCCAGAGGGCCACATTGCATATTGCTACGTCCTACTTTGTCATTCTAGTATCTCATATACTAGAATGACTAGATCTCATATACAAAAGAAGCAAACATAGCAGATCTACAAGCAGATCTACAAGCTCAAAGCGCGATGCGTTTTGAGCTTGTAGAACGGCTATTTTTGGTTCTTTTGAATTGGAATCCTGATATAATTTTTTTGTTGCGACCGTCAGGTCGCACTTACTATCAAAACCTCCACAAAGTGTAAGTCCGTCAGTCCGTCTGTCTGTCACACCTCACACGTCACACTCTTGCCCTGCTCATATCTCCGCAACTGTTGGCCCGATCCATGCCAAATTTTGCACACACGTTCCTTGCCTGCCAAACTACAACCTCCAAGGACCCCCGGAGCTCCAGGGACCCCCAGGTCCCTGGGGGACCCCCAGATGTAAAAAATGACCAAATGTGCAAAAATGACCAAATGACCACCCCAACGGGGCTGCTCACGGGGAATTCCCGGGGACCACCGACTCCTGGTGCTCCAGAACGATGCAAAAGTGGTGGCGCCCCCAGTGGAGGACCCCCTCCACTGCAGCTCACATAAAATGCCGTAACTCGGGCTAGGAGCGTCCGGGAGAGCCAGGGCCGGTACCTATTCGTCCGCCAAGGCAACGCGGAGACCCCACCCCTCATTTCTCACATGCCCCTCTTCTAGCGCCACCATGAGGCCGATTCTTGCAAAACACATTTTTGGACACTGCTCCTACAGATTTTGCCCTAAAATCACACAAATCGGTACACACTATGTCTACACGTCCCCCTACACTCAGGAACCAATGCCACTTACAGCCCTCTTTGTGTATACATGTCACCTGACGGTCGCTTATCTCCCGATTAGGGAGTCTTACTGGTGAGTCACCAGAAAAAATGATGGGTGTTTTTAATGAATCTATCATGGTTTTTGAAAGTGGAATATCCCTTTAAGGTAACTAGTGTGTGTTTGTGTGTGTGTGTGTGTGTGTGTGTGTGTGTGGTGTGTGTGTGTGTGTGTGTGTGTGTGTGTGTGTGTGTGTGGGGGGGGGGGGGGGGGGGGGGGGGGGGGGGGGGGTCAGGCTTGTGTCACCTCCACTGTCCACACCCTAAATGTGTCCAACCTCTACGGTTGGAGTACTGCTTCTTGTCTCAGAATGTGCAACCTCTTTGTCTGTCCTCTCTGGATGCTTAGGAAGTAGGCCTACGCAATCTGGTCCTGTAGAAGAAGACCCCAGCACTGTGTGAATAAGGTTCTCTGTCTGGTGGATAGGGCTGCATCCAACCAGATCATTCTGTCTTGGACCACTGACAGAACCAAGGGGGCCCTGGCAGTGTGTTGTGCTTGCTGAGGTATAGACCCCCGAGGGGGACAGGGAGGTGAAGGTGGTGTGGACCTCTCCAGTAGGGGTGACAGAGACATGGATGGGTGTTTGGAAGTTGGGAGATGGTGTGAGATCAGAGTTGGCTGGCACACTTAGAGAGGGATAGGACTGGCTGAGATTTCTTGCAGAACACATTAGGTGACAGCTGCTGCTCAAAGTGGGAACAGAGGCCTTGCATCCCACCTGGGGGCCCTGGCAAGTCGCTGGGAAGCTTTGAAAGGCAGAGCTAAGTCCAAGCAGGGATGGGCCCCCCTGACCATGAGTTTGGGTCATGTAGGCAGTGTTGGGTATTGTTCTGGAGGTTTGTAAGGGGCCACATTGACTCTGTAGTCTGTGAGTAGTGGTTGTTTCACTGTCAGAGCAGCATATATGTAAACAAGATGACATGGGACTGGACGGTCCATGCAAATGCTCAAGCCCTTGTGTCTGGCCTTTTGTGGGATTTAGACCATGGCTGGGCACTCCACCGTGACCCCACACATTTCTGGCAGGGTGGGTAATTGGCATGTGATGGAGATGAGGTCCTGTTGCCATATTATAAGGCACACGTGTCACACTGGCGCTGGAAGCCATCTGTATGCTACAGGGGTATGTCGAGACTGGGGTGGTATAGTGCGGTAAGGTCACACGGGTCTGCAAGAAATGCATCATCCCACGGAGCTCCTTGGCCAGGTTAGATACTTCTTGATTCAAGTTGTTCATCTGAAGAAAAAGAAAAGGGAAGGAAAATGTATAGTAAGATTGTCGGCTTTTTAATGTTGTATGCTTAAGCTACTTCTCATTGCTAAGAAATAAACTTGAGAGGAAGGTGTAATACAGTATGTAGCTGCATCAAATTACACATACAAAATTGGAGCATCTACACACTTTCTTCAGTTCATAAAGTGCATTCAACTTTGCCTGTAACAATCTTTTCATGCTAGCATAACCCGAACATTTAACTTGTGTCCTGAAAGTGTGTCAAGAAAAAGTCTGAAGTCCTGTTTTTAGATATGTACCCCAGCCCTTGAGGAGCTGTGAAAGTAGAGTAGTCACTATCTGAAGGAGGAACGAAATGAAAATGTTTGTCACCTAGTTAAATGTTTCTATTCCTAGATTGCGTTATATGTCTGTGTCATTCAGTTGGTCTAAGCTCTAAGGTCACTACATACTGTACCTCATTGTTGAGCTTGCTGATATTCTGTCTCACCTCCTCTGTCTCCAGAAGCAGGTTAGCACTCATCTGGAAATGGTCTATAAAAGGGTATAGGACACAAAGTGTAGGACATTAAATAGAAATGATTTTCAAGTATAAAGACATACAACCCCACACACCCCACCCCTCCCCAGTTCTCTCACACACACAAAAATAAATAAATACATATAAAAGAAAAAAGAAAGGGCATTACACCCCTCGCCCCCTCACACGCACATTTTGCTTCACAAAAACTTGGATTCTAACATTTCTCTTCTGTATGTTGAACAAACTTTAAATGAATATGTAATGTAAAGTTCTTACCCCTGAGATATCCTTTTGATCAAGATTTTCATTGTTACAAGTAAAATCAGCCTACCAACTGATGTGAATGAATTACCTTTTCCATTAGTCTTTGCCTCACTCTGCTCCACATTAAAATGAAACGCATGGCCATTATCTTCAATTCCATCCACAACCCTGGAAGAGACAGGAATAAGGGTTACATCATTACAGAGCAATCGGAAATCCAATTAATATCTGGATAAAACTGATTGGAATAGATTACCTGGGGCTCAAGTCTAGAGGACTGACACAATGTACGGATGGGATGAGCAGTTTGGCTGGTCTATGGCTCATGTCTGTGTCGTGTAGAAGAGTGGGTAATGGAGAGGACAAGAGATTGTCAGTGTTGAGCGGCTGGGGAGATGGGCTACGGCCTCTACATCCCTGAACGGGTGATCGAGGGCGAAGGGCATGGATGTGGTGAAGCTCTTCTCCCAGCCGAGGGGTGCTGAGGCTGGGTGGGTGAACAGGGCTGCCCATTGCGTGCAGAAGGGGTACCCTCCTTGGAAGCCAGTGGCCCATGTCTTCCACATGTTCCACCTTGTCCGCCTCAACAATGAAGGGTAGTTTGTGATTCATTCCAAGCCGATCCTAGGGAGATGAGAGTTAGAAACATTGTTCATGATTTCTTAGTTAAAAGGATCATTGAAATTATGTTTGTCAAAAAAAGTGATTTCAGAATCAGATCACTATCTTGTGTGAACAGCTCCAAGACTCGAATAAAATGTTTTGTTGCTTTAGAACAGATGTTTTGCCTCATACTATTTAGCATAATGTTTTCTCAAGCTACTGCTGGTTCACAAAATAATCTATTCAGCACTATATTGGCTATAGTTATTAATTAATCATTAATTTTATTTTGCACATGTTCTAAATTAGAATCTGACTCAACTACAGGTGGTGTGAGTCATATTATCCGGTTGTGGGTTTCTTTGAATCCACCGTGGTATATTTGGCTCTGTCGAGCGTCTAAATGAATACATGTAATGTAATAAGAAATAATTAGTTCTGTGAGGCAGAAATACCTGAGACAGCCTGGGAGATCTTGAAAGTCTTGTTCGTCCCTATAGATATATTATCAAGGTTAGTAGATATACAAAACTGTGGTCGCAAAGTATATGACTACAAGCATCTGAAGTATACATATATTACATACTACCGTACTACACTACTACTACTACATACTACTACACTGGACTTCAAGCAACTCTGACTTCAGAAGGTTGAATTTCTTCTATTATAAATCCTAGTTTTGAGTGGTCTTGTGTTGTCTTTTTGTATTCATGAGCTGTATGCCATACAAATTCAAAATTTTAACAAAAAAGGTTTGGAATAATTCAATGAATGTGCAATGTATCTAGAATATATGAAAGTTTCTAGAAAATGTACTTTTACACAATATTCACATTTTTGGGGATAGACCTGTATATGGTATAAACTGTAGTGATTCGGAACTATAATAAAAATGTAATTGATTTAACCTATGAAATTGTCTTACTTCAGCATCACTGCCTTCTCGCAGGTTGTATGTGAGGTTGTGGTGGATGTCTGAGTTGAAGCGGCTGCCATACTCTGGGTAGAGCCCCAGGACCTCCTGCAGAGCCTTGACACTGATGTACTGCAAGTCACAGTAGGTCAAAGCCTTCACATCTGCATTGGTCTTAATCACTTGATCCTGCACTGGTAGGTCGGCCCCAATTAGATCACCTTTGCCTGCACAGATCAGGTAAAAAAAAAGAAAATCAAACAGAAGGGTTACAAATGCATTGAAGACAAAAAAAAGGTATTGATTTCGTTGACTAAAACTATGACGAAAAATGTTCGTTGAATACCTTTTTTCATTTGCGAAAACTAAATAAACACTAAGCTATGATAATTAAAACTAAAACTAAATATATTGACAATTTCGGCAACAAATGATAAATGGTAGGGAGAGACTAGAGGAAAAGAGATCCTGTAGAACTAAAAGAAAAGTTATTTTCTGTTTGGTTGCGCTCGGATGTGGCGCTCTGAAAATAGCAGATCTACGAGCTCACAACGCGACACGTTGTGAACTTGTGACGAGTTGTGAGCTTGTAGATCGTCTATTTTCAGCATTCAACCAAGAGTAAAATCCACCATTACGACCCCATCAAGGCCCGCCAAAATACATTTTCATCAACAAAATCAGCTGTAGACTTAGCCGACTAAAATCTTGTGATATTTAGTCAACTAAAACTAGACTAAAACTTAGACATTTCAGGTGACTAAAATATGACTGAATCTGAAATGTGCTGTCAAATCAACGCTGCACTAACCCAGGATAGCAAGAACCATGCCGTCCTTCAACACTTCCAGGGATCCGGAGCAGACAAAGTAATTGGCTTGCAGGGCATCACCCTGGCGGATGAGGTACTCCCCAGGTGCACAGAAAGAGGTCTTGACGTGCAGGGAGAGAGAGCGCAGACACCCCCTGCTGGCTCGCTCAAACACCGGCAGCTGCAGAATGTCCTTGTTTAAGTGCATGGCGATGTCTGCTCGCAGCTCATCTGGGAAGTCATGCAGCAGCTAAGAGAGAGAGAGAGAGGAGTTGAAAAGACCTCATCAGTCTGAACAAGGCAATGTCTCTAGAAAGCCCTTTAAATTCTGTAGAGGTCTCTTTCTAGCAGGGACATGCTGGGCCCCTGATTCAGGAAAAAGAGTTGGAGAGGCCCTCATTGCGCGCCATAGAGAGAGATCTCTCTCTATAGCGCTGCTGCTACTCAAAGATTTGCCATTTCAGATCATGACCAGTGACAAGCCAGTGGGCCATTTACATGAGTTATATTTCGTCGTTGTCGGGTGGAAACCTTATGTCCAAAACCGTTTGTTTTGTATTTATCATTTTAAAAATGATTTAAACTAGTGAAAACAGCCGATCTACAAGCACACAACGCCTCGCGGTGCGAGGCGTTGTGTGCTTGTAGATCTGCTGTTTTCACTACTTTTGTGCAAACAGTTTAATTTTTACTTTTGTGCAAACAGGTTAATCTTTTCCTAATGGCCGGCCTGGACCTGCCGGGAATGAACCGGCCGTTCGGGAGTTGTCCCGCTTTTCCCAATGGCCAGCACGTCCTTGCTTTCTAGTCAGAGTTGTTGAGAGTTGATACGAAATATGTGCTTCTCTCTGTTGACATAGTCAGTGTCTCATTATGTCGATGACATGTTTTCACACCTAAAAGAGCAGTTCACCCAAATTAATTATTTTCTATCAATTACACACACATGAAGCCTTGTATTCATGGAGATTCTTTTGTTTTTGTCGCCAATAATTTGATGACTGGTTCATCGGTCAATAGGAGACTCAATAGCCGGTCATCAAATTATTGGTTTATTCGAAAAAAAGGGAATCTTCATGAATTCAAGGGGGTGTATAATTGATAGAAATCTACTTTGAAACACATTCATTGGATAGCAGTCATTTCCATGTTTGACCTGACACCAAATTTTGGCAAATTCTTTCCAAAGGATCTTTCCAAAGAATTTCAATTTTCAATTTTCTAAAGTGACATGTAATTAGAAAAACCATGCATAGAGTTTAATCCTACAACATACAGTGCCTAGAATGCCTAAAATAGCAGAGAATAACACTAAATGCACAGATCTATTATAACACTTCATATGATAAATGGTGGACAAAATCTTCTAAAACCAGCATTGTTAGGCAATGATTTCTGTTGTGTGTGAGAGAGAGAGACAGAGACAGACAGACAGACAGACAGACAGACAGACAGACAGACAGACAGACAGACAGACAGACAGACAGACAGACAGACAGACAGACAGACAGACAGACAGACAGACAGACAGAGTGAAAGAGTTGCACTGACTGACATAAGGTTGCAAAACAGATGCAAGATGCTAAAGGCAGCATATGTGTTGACTGTCACACTCATTGACTGTCTCTTATAGCTTCAACAGTGAATACATTCTCCCCAGCTAGGGATGATGAGAGTGTTAATGACTATTCGCTCTTTTTCCACTCTTATCCATATAATTAGACAGGGTGCTGCTCTTAGGACTGATGCTGCGTTTGGTGCCAAAGTCCCTAATTTTAAATGTCTAATCCTAGTTACAGTAAGACACTCACAAGTCGATGTCTTATATTTATATTTTTATTGTGAGCATGTAGCTGTTTGCTATTTAAACTAGTGGTTCTCAAGGTTGATGATGAACTTAAGATGATTAACTTAATGTGCAACGTTGTTTTCTCACTCAACAGTAAACAAACCAACATAAAGTTTATGTGTATAGAGCACATCGGCACATTTCTAAAGTGACAATTTAAGGACTTTTTAATACCTCTAAAATTAAAAATGGGTCAAATTGTCAAATATTAGAGGCAGGAATTGTGAAAATAGCCGATCTAATAGTAGATCTGCTATTTTCATAATAGAACCGTGTTATGCAAAATGTAATGCCTCAACTCTTAGTGCTCGTCAGGGTGGGGGGTCCCCAGTTAAAATGTGATTATTTTGGGGGTCGCGGCCTGAAAAGGATGAGAACCACTGATTTAAACCATATATTTGTGTATTTTCGCCTTTTAGGACATGCCTAGATTTATAGGGTTGCTAGGGTTAGAAACAGTCACTTCTTCAGTTTACCAACCTCATTGGCGTTGATGCCATTGTTCACAGACCAGGTGGCCTGGAAGTATTCCAGCATCCGCTGCTTTAGCAGTTGAGGCAGACGATGTACGCGGATGAAGTCCTTGAGGTCCTTCATTCTTGTGTGGTAGAGTGAGCGTCTGGAGTACATGCGCTGGATGATAGCCGTAACATTACCGAAGACCACCGCGTGCATCAGGGCTGTAGGTGGGACAGGGGAGCAGAAACAGCGTTTGGAGCTCGATAGCTTGTCTGGCTAAATACACAATAAAATGTGTGTTACAGTAAATCTGCAAATTAACTATTAGTTTAAAACACAGGACTGTCGAATAAATGTAGTTGAGTAAAAGGTACAATATTATACTGTACAGTAGGCCTATAAAGTATAGAAAATCCCAAGCGCAGTAAAAGTACCTTGAAATTGCACTTTAGTACAGTACAGTTTTACAGTTTACAGTTTAAGCATTTAGCAGACGCTTTTAATCCAAAGCGACAATAAGCAGGTAATACACATTATCTTGCTTATTATAGTGAAGCAAGATAATATGTCAGTACATTAACAACAATATAACAAATGCATAGGAATATCAATCTAGAAAAACAATAACATAGGTAGACCACGCACCTAATCAGTAAAAAACTGCTATCTAGCTTCATGAATGGTCATTGAGGGAAGGGGGGGTGTTACAGTAGTGCTATGGGTTTAGGTGGAGTCTGAAGAGGTCAGTCTTCTTACAGTACTTGACTATTACTTAGTTACTTTACACTACTGTCTGCAATCCGTACATTTTATATTCCTACCCAGGATTCAACCCTTGGTCCTCTGTGCAAACGTTGAAATTGCTACTGTTGAGCTACAGTATAAAGGAGAGCTTGTTTGGGAGGGTGAGACATTTCCCTTTGAATTTGATGCAATACCTCTAGTCAGTCACCATAATATAAATTGCTCAATGGAAGAGCAGAGTGAGAACAAACAGAGTTACAGTTACCATACAGATTCCTTGAAATAATGTTTTATTTGACCAACTAAAAGTTATGGATTACAGCTTTAATTTAGCTCTGATGGTGTAGAAATGGAACCGAATAGACACATCACGTTAGGGTCTATTTGGTTCCATTTGGTTCCATTTGTACACTCTCTGTTTGTTTTTAGTCAGCAAATGAGTCACAAGAAGGAGCGTCAACAGTTTCTGATGAACTCACCACCCATGAGCATGATACAGATGGAGAAGACTTTTTCCGCGTCAGTGTTGGCGCACACGTTGCCAAAACCCACACTGGTGAGGCTACTGAGAGTGAAATAGAGCGAGGCGATGTACGCACTGGGCATGGACGGACCCCCCATGGTGCTGTTGATGTAGGGGGTCTCCAGACGCTTACCCAGCTCCTGGAGCCAGCCTTGTGGACCAAGGGAGAGACAGAGAGAGAGAGAGAGAGAGAGAGAGAGAGAGAGAGAGATGGGTGGAGGTGGGGGTCAGTAAAACAATGGTGGACAGTAACAAAGCACATCATTTACTTGAGTACTGTACTTAAGTACAATTAAGAGGTACTCTTACTTTACCTGGATATATTATGTTTTTCATAATGTACTTCTATACTCCACTACCTCTCAGAGCCTCTCTGAATATTTTGCTTTTGACCCCACTACGATTATTTGAAAACTTTATTCACTAGTTACTTTGTAGGTCTAGATTATTATTACAAAATATACATTATCCACATAAGCCCTATTGTATTTGTATTTATTTATTTTACTTTCTTTTATGCTTATAGACTACCGATATTGGAAAAATAGCTGATCTGCTATTGTTGAAAAGGTTTAGAAATATTTGGTTCTGTAAGTATAATATATTGATGCCAAATTTTGAATGCCTTTTACTTGTAGCAGAGTATTTTTATATTGTGTTTTTGTTGTTTTCACTCCAGTAAAAATTCTGAGTACTGCTTCCACCACTGCATCGTAAAGCGATCAGCAGAAAGCTTACTCTTTTCAGTGTGTCTTTTCTGGCTTAACCGATGGCCGCCGTTCCATGGCCTGTAGGCAGTGGCGTCAGTTCAGAAAAAGGTAAGGTATGGCAACATGACTGGTGTCTTGCACGCGCGCGAAGGCGCGCGTGCAAGACACCGGTCAAGTTGCCATACCTTAGCAACAGGCATGATAATTTATTTTAAGAAGTACATTCTAATTTTTTCCCCCAAAATGTCTATGGTTTCTTGGGCTGGATATGGCAATAATGAATTGCACCTGTGCAGCTGGCCTGCAGAACCTGGGAATATACCATTCTGTCAAGATGGGGAGAATACAAGTGTGGAGAATATAATTATAATACAGGTACCTTGTTAAATTTTGCATTTGTAGTTATTTTAATGTAATTTAACAACATAACCAGCAGATAGACAATGAGACATAAATGGATTGATATTTTAAAGTAACTTGTATTCTCCCCCCTGGACCCAGGGTATGGCAGCTACATACCCCTGCCATACCCAATTGACGCCCCTGCCTGTAGGGAGTCTTTTTGTGTGTTACCGGGGAATTAATTGGATTCACGCGTGCAGTGGGGGGCATTACTCTGTGCCCATTACTCTGTGACCTGAACTTCCTGGGTTGCCACAGCGGAGGCAGCAGGGGAGCTAAGGAGAACCAAAGAGGTTCAAGCGCTGCAGATGCATTCATGCTTGGCTAGAGGTGTGTGTAGTGCTGGGCCAGTCCAATTAGCTGCAAGGGGCTGTTGCTCATGGAAAAGTGATATGCAATTATGCGATCGCAGAATTTCCTGCATAATCAGCCAAATGGAGCAGATTATGCGTGGGTACATTTTTCAAAAAGGCAGCATATTCCAAATATTTCTAGTATTTCGCAACTTTACGCATATTCCGCAACTTTCTGCAATTTTACTGCATAATATCACATAATATTTCATATTTCATGGCAAAATCAATCATTTTAGCCTGCATAATCAAGGATCTTTGCATGCATAATCAAGGATATTTGCCTGTGTTTTTTCTGTAGGGTTTAGATAGCATATTGTTATGTGTGGGGGCTGTCAAACACACAGGAACATGTGCACACACACGCGCGCGCGCACACACACACACACACACACACACACACACACACACACACACACACACACACACACACACACATACACACACACACACACACACACACACACACACACACACACACACACACACACACACGTAATCATGATCACATTCAGAGTATATGTATTGACATGACAAACCGGCGTGTTTGCCATCAATGTTGTGACGGGTACCAAAGATAAAGGTTGTATTTAGGGGGCACAACTTGCAGTCACGCTCTTATTGTAAACTTGAGAAGTGATTTGTCTATGTTGAGGTTAGCACAGAATGAGAAACGGCGTGGTGTGGTCAATGCGGTCACACAAACGCACGCATGCAGACACACACACACACTAAAATATTTAGTTTATAAAGCTTGGCTAGATAGGAACTTAGGAAGTCATAAGAATGTATGTAGGTATTACATTTAATGTGACTCTGTTCCGCAGATAAATATTGTGAAAATAGCAGATCTACATGCTCACAACGCCTCGCGCTGCGAGGCGTTGTGAGCATGTAGATCGGCTATTTTCACAATGTTCGCCTCTTGCTTACTTAATATTTGACATTTTGGTCCTATATATATTCGACTATTCGAATACTTTGAGGTCGAATAATTAGAATACTAAAAATCACTATTCGTGAATGCCCTAACGCACACGCACACACACACACACACACACACACGTGCATGTGTGTTCTCACCTATGTCCCACGTGACAGGGTCAGTGCTCTCTATCTGCTTGCGTCCGATGACGTACCAGACGCACGCCATCCAATGGGCCAGCAGGGCAAACACAGACATCAGCAGGGTCAAGACCACAGCGCTGTACTGCGAGTAGCGGTCCAGCTTCTGCAACAAGCGCAGGAGCCGCAGTAGACGCACTGTCTTCAACAAGTGCATTAAAGAGGCCTGGGATGAGATGTGTAGCATATAGAAATGGGGGGGGGGAAAGGCACTGAGAAAAATACAGAAAAGGCATTGAATTATATCAGGAAAGAAGTAGTCGCCAGCACTCAAGGAATCTCCTTTTAAATACAACGCTGAAGAAGACCGAAGGGTCGAAACGCGTCCGTTGATTTGACTCTGTCCATTGAGGTAAATAAAATCATGTTAAAAGGAGATTCCTTGAGTGCTGGCGACTACTTCTTTCCTCATATGCTATTTTGAGCCGTGCACCTAAAAGCCTTCATCTAACTTGGAGTGTTGCGGGCTTTCTGCTTTGTTGCAGATACCTTTCTCTATTGAATTATATCAATCTACAGTGTCAAAACTAAGAAGACTATTCGAGAAATCTACTGGCTACTATTTTCATGACTCAAGGGCTGTGAAAAAAGTTAAACACTGAACAACTTAACAACCAAAAAGTCTATACATTCTTTAGAAAATATAGCTGATCAACAAGCTCACAGTTTGTTAGTTTTATTCTTCTTTTTTATTTTATTATATTTTATTGCCCCTAATGACATTGCCAAAATGGCTTAAGATCCAGGAGTTCATTATTTGTTCTTGTGCACAGCCTGGGCATGTAAAGAAACAGACCTACAATTGGAGCGAAAGACAGTAGGCAGAGATAGCAGTCTGCGTCTGTCCAATCTGGCTAGCCATCGTCAAAGAAAAGGTCCTTTTGTCCTTTTCACTGGAGCTCAGTTGTAACTCGAGCTCAGTTAGTCTGTTCTCGAGAGACTAACGTCTGTCTGACACGGGATTGAAGATTATGTGGAACACATCCAAAAATAAACACAGTCAGTCACACGCACGCACGCACACATTCACGCACGCGCGCACACAGACACACAGAAAAATCTCACCACTGTAATGTTGAA
Organism: Nannobrachium achirus; assembly: GCF_963921795.1. Classification (NCBI taxonomy): domain Eukaryota; kingdom Metazoa; phylum Chordata; class Actinopteri; order Myctophiformes; family Myctophidae; genus Nannobrachium; species Nannobrachium achirus. The sequence continues at coordinate 40,378,895 of NC_137813.1, forward strand.
GGCATAAAGCAGGTCAAAGGGTAGTGCAGCGATCAGATCTATAAAGAACCAGGAGGTGCAGTAATGCAGGTAGATGGACCGGGCATCGTACACCACCTGACCAGACTGGCTCACATAGGTGGTCCGGAAGTTCAGGACGATGTCTGAATATGAACAGTGAAAATATGCACGGTCAAAAATACTGAGAGTGTACATCAGGGTTCCCCAATTAGTTTTCCCCAAGGAATTATGTCTCGGGTACCAAGCCGAGGGCCATAACATTGCGGGGGGCGACGGTGGCGTTCCCGCTACTCCAGCGACAGTTTTCGTCGCTGTCGGGTGAAAATTGTCCAAAACCGTTCGTTTTGTATTCATCATTTTAAAAATTATTTAAACTAGTGAAAACAGCAGAACTACAAGCACACAGCGAGGCGTTGTGTGCTTGTAGATCTGCTGTTTTCACTACTTTTGTGCGACGGCCTTGTATGATTTGCGAAAGAACGTTCACATTTGGAGATACGATGTTTCCACCCAACAACGACGATATACTAGTGTTGTTGCTGCTCTTATACCACCATTATTATTGGGGTTGGTGTGGGCCAGACAGTAGCCCCCTGCGGGCCGCAAATGGCCCACGGGCCGCCTATTGGGGAACCCTGGTGTACATGCATCCATTTGTACACCCTCAGAGTTACAATGGATAAATGAATACTGAGAATTTAATCACCAGCCAGTCTGCAACCTTTTTAAATGAAGTGCCATGTTTTTATTTTCTAGATAGTCAGTGTGCCATGTCAACAATCAACATGCTTTTTAATGACACCCCATTAAATATTCAGACATATTTTGATTGTCAGGACATTGTTATAACGATCATTAGACTCGGAGCAATAACTATCTCCCCGACTCCCTCCCCAGTCAAAGTTCAGAATTTTAATGAACGTAGAATTATGTGCAGGATGTAATTTGCTGCAATTTAGGTGAATTATTTTAACTGACAACAATATTTGATTTTAAAATAAAAAACCTCTCTCTCAAACTTCTGCCAGTGTGCCAGTGATCACCCTCCCCTGTGCCAATGTTTGGCATCAGTGCCTGAGGTTGCCAACCCCTGATGTACATGGAGATGTTTAACAAGGACTATCAATAATTCATGTGAATTGAGGCACATTAATTGATGCCAAAATTATACATAAGCTAAAGCACATCTGAAATGTCAGATTAGGAATTACAGTAATTTAATTACTAAAAGTCGTTATCCAAATGTATCGTCTATTTACAAATAAGTGTGTTTAATTACTGAAAAATATGTCTTTAGGCGAAAAGGAATTTAGTCTGTGGAAGTATATCTTTATGAACTAATGAAGAACTATAAAATCTAAAAATGACATTTTGTAGTACGTTCATGCTTCCAAAAAAAGGATTTTTTTCTCAGGCATTTCACTGTGCATAATTGTCACCATACAAAGTTATTGACAGACAAAGAAGGAACCGGAGCCCGATGACAGCTGTGCTATCACACTCCTCTGGAAGCTGAAAGTGGGACGACGCGAGAACGCTCTAATTATGATCCGTAACCGGGGGCAACGGAGACACCCTGCGTGGGCGAGGACAGGTGGGATATATGGGGTGTATAGTCATTTGTTATCCATTGCCACGACAACCATCACAGTTGCACTGATATGTATAATTATTACACATCAGGTTGGTTACTGGTATCTCTTTATAGCACTGCTGGAGGCACGCCGCAGCAACTTAAAGGGACAGTTCACCCCCAAAATGACTTTTTTTTCCTATCGATTATGGAGACTTGAATTCATGGATATTCTTAGGTTTTTGTCGCATTCCTAAACCTATAATCTGAGCTGACTCTTTGTGTCTCCATAAGGAACAAAGCAGGCTCTTTGTGTCTCCAAAGGGAACCACTCAATTATTGGCTTAGGAATGTGACAAAAACAAAACAATATCCATGGATTCAAGTCTCCAAGGGGTGCTGAGTAATCGATTTGACAAAGAAATCTTTTGGGTGAACTATCCCTTTAAGGTAGATTATTTTGAGTGGATCTGCAGGAGGCGAGCCGTCTAGAAATGGGTCTGTCTCTCTTGTCTGTCTGTCTGTCTGTCTGTCTGTCTGTCTGTCTGTCTGTCTGTCTGTCTGTCTGTCTGTCTCTCTTGTCTGTCTGTCTGTCTGTCTGTCTGTCTGTCTGTCTGTCTGTCTGTCTGTCTGTCTGTCTGTCTGAGGACAATGTCAGATGCTGTTATGCCCGCTGCCAGTAGGCCAAGGAGGAGGCTATAGTGGTTCCCAAACATTTTAGCTCGAGAGACCCAAAGGAAAAATCTGATATCTCCCCAGGACCCAATCTAGAGAAAATACCCAATCTACAAGCTTGTAGGTCTGCTATTTTCAACATAACGTTTTTTTCATATTTACACACAACCCATAAAAATGGGTCCCGGCAATTGTGTGTGTCTGTCTGTGTGTTTGTGTGTCTTGCCCTGAGTCATATACTGTACGAGATATGTCATAGGATAGATCACTGATGTCACAGGCTGGCCACACTAAGTCCGAGAGCCACATGAAGCCACAACGTTCCCATGTGGATCTCGAGATCAGCGTGGTTCAATTTGTTTCACATTAAGTTTTACATATTTGTTTGAATATGTATCTTTTATAATGGAAGTCTACAGCGGTGGTCGAATGGTATCATACCTAGTATAAACAGTATCTCCACTGCGATGTCACTGCCTATGGTGGCGCGGCTGGCACTTTCAGGGTCATCGTCTTCATCGTGACTGACAAAACAGACATCGTAAGGCACAGTGACTGCGACGTAGAAGGTCGCCAGCAGGATTAGCCAGTCCCACAAGGCCTTGGAGATGCTGTAGTGGAGCAGGATGAAGCGTGACTTCTTTACAGCGGCCACCTTGTACTCGGGCAGAGTGGGCCTCTGGAACACACTCTGACAGAGGGAGGAGAGGGCAGCCATGAATCATAATTAGAAAAGTTGCAATTCTGGGAAATTGCAAGTGAGTCACACTTGCAAATGAATTCCGTCTTACCATTAGAATTTTCCCCATTCAGGTCAATGGGGGCAATTAATTCACTAATACATTAATGGCCATATATGGAGATCTCTGTGTCAGTCCTTGTTCCTTTTATGCCCATATATGGAGATCCCTGATGTCATCAAATTATGCCTATATCTTGGAATGCCCATGTATGGACATACTGTGTCAGTCTCATGTCGTCTATGACGTCAGACATTTATGATGTCAGTCATCTCCATATTTGGGAAAGTAAACATTTTGCATTTTCCCATTCAAGTCAATGGAGAAAATGTATTCACGTATAAATTAATATAAGTTAAACTATATAACATATAGTTATATGATGATAGAGTAACCACACTAAAAAGCAATCCATCCACAGCATCACATTAGATTGCACAATGTTGAAAGGTGAAGGGCAAGGGCATTTCTCTGCTCATGTACCTCACATCATTTTGTGCACACAGTAAAAGTCCTTTTCATTGTCAAAGCGACATCGATCCAAGGTGATCACTAACTATGTGGACAGTGCTGTCAATAACCACATTTCTTAGCATTTGTCTGGATGAAAAAGCTCTCGTAAGTAATACACCATCTGCCAAAGAACAGCTCTGACTGACTGACTGACTGACTGACTGACTGACTGACTGACTGACTGACTGACTGACTGGATGGATGTATGGCAATTTATTTCTTTACCAATCTAACCATTCAACCTTAATTCTGTATGAAGACATATAGCACGGTATATATTGTCGCTGTCAGGTGGAAATGTATGTCCCAAACTGTTACCCAGGGTTCCCACGGTCATGAAATTCCTGGAAATATTTTAAAATTAGAAAAATATTTTTCCAGTACTGGAAAAGTTTTGGGATTTATCAAGGGTCCTGGAAGGTCCTGGAAAAAATAGCTATGCATTGTCTTTGGTTATTGATTTTGTTAATACCTCTGAAATGACAAATTAAACATGGGCCAACTTGTCAAATATTAGAGGCAGAAATTGTGAAAATAGACGATCTACATGCTCACATGTAGATCTGCTATTTTCACATATACAAAATTCTTCAACTCTTAATGCTCGTCAGGGTGCCGGGTCCCCTGTTAAAACATGATTATTTTGGGGGTCACGGCATGAAAAGGTTGAGAACCACTGGCATACACTACCTGTCTTTGGGCATTGCACATAGGAGTAAGCGACCTGTTATTGAGCTGAATTATTGTTATATAGTCCTGGAAATTGGGTTAAATATTCTGGAAAAGTTTTGGAAAAATTTGTGAAATTAATTGGTAAAAATGTGTGGGAACCCTGGTTACCTTTCAGGAAATGGAAAACAAGAACCTGTGTTCCAATGTATCCAGTGTAGTAATTATTTAGTCTCAAGTTATTTTCATTCGTTAAATATTTATAAAACCCACAGAGAGACTTAAATCTCTCTCAATCCGACATCCCTATTTATGTTATTATAGGCAAACAGTTGTGTGACATTAACAGATCTGCAAGGTACGAGCTGCATTAATGGATGAATGAAGAATATAACATGTTTATGCCCAGCAGTACGATATACAGTACATTGCATGTGTGTGTGTGTGTGTATGTGTGTGTGTGTGTGTGTGTGTGTGTGTGTGTGTGTGTGTGTGTGTGTGTGTGTGTGTGTGTGTGTGTGTGTGTGTGTGCGTGCGTGCGTGCGTGCGTGCGTGCGTGCGTGCGTGCGTGCGTGCGTGTGTATCTGTGGCTTAATGTAGTGTTGTGAAAAGTATTATTTCAGCTGTTCTGTTGATAAAACATCACCTGTGGAGTCTGTGAGAGAATGTGATTTTGTTGGAGACAGCTGTTCAGTGCTCATTTACTGTAAATTTGGTTTGTCCTGGCTTGGGAATTATTACAGCAAGCCTGTCCTCTTTGAAGGCAGCCCCTTTGCGCAGAAGAGCATGTATGCCTGAAGATATTCCCAGCGAACAAAAGCACACAGCAAATGGCATGCACATGCAGCTGAGCTGCCAGAGATGTGAGTGAAGTGAGTGACACTGCTTGTAAGACTCGAGCAAGTAAGGCGTCTGTGTCTCTTTTATAGCCATATAATATAGAGATTCCTGGAGTCATCAATAAACTAGCTACTAATTACTATGGTAGTGAGTACCGGCAATTACAACAGGTACTCAGGCTCAGACAGTACTATGGGCAGTGCATAAACAGTTAGAGACATGCATTCCCAATTTGGCTGCATCATTCCCAAGTCCCAACTTGGATGGTTTCCGAGTTAATATACAGTGGGGCCCGAATTATTTTTGCCCCTGTTTTAGAATAGTTATGGTAATGTTGTTACCGGCCTGTGGCCAAGGAGTCCCACCCAAACAAATAAAGGTTGATCCAAGCCCACAACTTGTCGCTGCCTCGACGCCTTGTGGGCTTGTAGATCTTCTATGTTCGCTTCATGCCGGTTGTGGTGGGCCGTCTGGGCCAAAATGCCAGGGCCGAATTTGTCCCAGTCCAGCCCTGACTGTCCAATACCTATATATAATATATAATACCTAATAATTAAATAGTGGTCTGTAAAATAGAGGGTTACTAAAACATTTTACCAAAGAACCTTTCTTGAACCTGTCAACCAATATACAGTATGTAATCAATACATCAGATCAGGCCACCCATTGCTCCCTGTTAATGGCTGACTGAGGTTAATGGTTATTTGTCATATTTCAAGGAGGGTTTTAAGTGTATAAATGGATTATAGTTGTCACTTCAGATATTGCAGGAGCTCTAAAGACTGTGGATAATCTTAAAAGATGTACAGCAAGCACAAGGCAGGAATGTGAAATCTGTGCAAACAGTCCAAGCAAAAATGTGAAATCCAAGACAGTTGGTTAAACTAAGAAGCAGACGCATGCCAAGCCTCATTCACTAATGCTTTGTCATCTTAAGTAATTCATAGCTTAGCTATACCATGGTGGAGACAACAGATTGAGCCAGTGCTCTTTAATCCACAGAGTAAGGATTTGGACTCACATTGGTGAGCTTTCCTTTGCTTCTCTTAGAGAACATGTTGGTCAGCTGGTACACAACCGTCCTCCCCCTCTCTTGGGCTTGGGAAAAACGGGACTGGTTGCTTTTCCTGTTTTGGCAGGAATCATCTGACGTACCTGTTTGAAATAAAGGACATGCTGTAAAGACAGCTCATTACACTTACTGTACATTTAAGCGAAATATTAAGTTGGATACCATGATGCTGTGAAGCTCAGTTCAAGTGCTTTATTGCCATTTGTAGGCATTTTAATTAGGAGCTCAACAACGGTTAGAGGGAGAAAATACAAGATGCATTTAAATAATATAAAATATAAATATTGAAACAAATAGAGGGTTTTGCTAATTTCATTACCTGGCCTGAAATAATGATTTTGGTAATTTAACTGACTGACAGTTTTGCTAACTAGAACCAATTATAATTGTGAAAGATTAGATCAAACACAACTTTTGTTTAATTGAATGTTTAAATGTTACACAGAAATGACTTTAAAAACTAGCTGTTGTGAAATGCAAGAATTTTTTTTTTATGTTTTCCTTCTTTTTGTTTTAAAGATTTGTTTTGTGGCTTTCATGCCTTTATTGATAGGACAGTAGACTGTCAGGAAATGGGGGAGAGATGGGGAGTGACACGCGGCAAAGGTCGTCTTGATCGGGATCCGAACCGGCGACTCCGCCAGGTATCCATGCCTATGTGGCAATGCCTACAGTAAGTGGTATATGCATGTTGTTTTCTTTTTAATTTGTGCTAAGCGCCACTGCTTTGGAGCTAGGTCCCTCCCATTTTGTGGTGTTCCAGGATGCACTAATACCCTTCGCTTAAAAGTGGGGCTGGTAATTAGCTAGGAAACATGCAGCCGCAATAAGCTCACCATCTCTCTTCTTGCTGTTGTGGTGGCCTTTCCCATAGGAATCACTGACATCTTTAAACGAGAACAGGAATAGAACCACCTCGCCTTTCTCATTCTTAATCGGTACAATGTCCAGGAGACACCAGAACGGATTTCCTGAGAAAAATGAAAAATACATGATTAAACTCAGGTAATTCACCAATGTGTGCATATAAACATATATAAGCAGGCAGGCAGGCTGGCATTCATACAGTACATACATACTGTAAGTAAAAAAGTAAGCCTTGCCAAGCCATGAGGCCCATTGGTCAGGAGCCTATCTCCTGTTTCTGTAGCGTGAGGCAGCTTGATGTCGCAGCGCATTCATACATACATGTATTCCGCCGACCTTCACCCCTCACTGTGTATGTGTGTGTGTGTGTGTGTGTGTGTGTGTGTGTGTGTGTGTGTGTGTGTGTGTGTGTGTGTGTGTGTGTGTGTGCGTGCACGTGTCATATAAACACGTGTGTCATAGTACAGACACGTGTGTGTTTATAGGAATAGGTTTGTCTCTCCTCACCATTCTTCCTATAGAAGCGGACGTGGCCCTGGTACTCCTGTTGACCCTCCAGAGCCTTGTCCACTTGCTCGGTGACCCTCTCACAGGTCTCGCCCCCATGCAGGAAGCGACACGTGCAGTTCTTCTGCATCACTTCTGTCCTGGCAAAGCCCGTCAGTTCGCAGAACCCATCTGAGCAATACACAATGGGGTAGCCATGGCGGCCGTGGGCATTTCCCAGCAGAAAGTTACTGTCTGTGAAGGAAAAGAACATGAAAGGCCAGAGGTTCAGTGGTGGAAAGTAACTGCGGTATACTATGATATTTATGAACAAAAGGCAATAGTCTGTCCTGACATTAGCCATCATGCCACAAGCATAGCAATATTGCAAAGGATTGACAAAATCTGCCACATTTCTAAATGGTTATGTATGTGTACTGTACTGTATATGTCAGACATAATTTAGTGCCTATGTAGATGTCAAGTGTGCCGCAAGTAGGCTACCGTATACAATCGTTCAACAAAATATAGCTTAAGATATATTGTATGAGTTCAGAAGAAGTGGCCTCCCTCTATTTTGAGTATACCAGGTGTAACTACCATCCTATGCTTGTGTTTGTGTCACGTGTGTGTGTGTGTGTGTGTGTGTGTGTGTGTGTGTGTGTGTGTGTGTGTGTGTGTGTGTGTGTGTGTGTGTGTGTGTGTGTGTGTGTGTGTGTGTGTGTGTGTGTGTGTGTGCGTGCGTGCGTGCGTGCGTGCGTGTGTGTGTGCGTGCGTGGGTGCGCGCGTGCGTGCGTGTGCGTGTTTGACATATCCAACATCATAGACCAACTATGAGTCATCTCCCCTGAAGGTGACAATGAGGATCACGCCACAGAAGTGAATCGTTGTGTCACTCACCTTTGAACCTTGGCAGTATTGAAAATTATATGTATTGTGATGGGTATACAGTCTATACACTGTGTACAGCGTGGGTACAGCATGTATAAAGGTGTGCAATCACACATAGATGAATTAAACCCACACATAGAATGAGTCCCATGTCCATCTAGCTGGATTGAACACGTTTAACTGCTGCCTGGAGAACAAAGAGGTATTTTTGTTCATATACTTCATCCAAATGAAAATAACTGTAGATGCCTGCTGTCCGCTCGTGTCAGCAGCCAAAGCAGTATGCATTAATAAAAAATAAATAAAAAACACAATCCAGTCACTGTCACTCCATGGAAAAAGTGAGGAAGATACCCAAAACCATGGGGCAGGGATGCTGGTCCTATCCCCGGAGCCTACACATTCATAATACTGCTGTAGCCTCGGCCGGGAGGCAAATCCTGGACCCTGATATCCGATGGCAAGGGCGTTACCACTCAACTAAAGAGCTAGGCTTGTTAGCCGAGCTGCAACGCACACACCGTATAGCCTACTTGTTATCATCAGCAACAGTATATGTAGTTTGCTGTTTATTTTTTTCCAATATTTCCCCATTGAAGGGGGGCACATGTCAGTCTGGCATCTCATTAACCCATTTAGGCCTAGGATTATTGAATGCTTTAACTATTGAAAAATAGCAGATATACAAGCTCACAGCGCGGCACCGAGTGCCGCGCTGCGAGCTTGTAGATCTGCTATTTTTGAAAAATCTTGAAAATTTGAATTTTGACCAGATTCTATAAGTGTCTTTTGAATCCTTCAAAGGTTTTTTGAAAAACCTATGTTTCTTTGTCAGCAATCTGGCTTAGACATCATCAAAGAAAAGGTCCTTTTCACTTAAATGGAGCTCAGTTATAGAATCAAAGTTACAAACGTTCGCTTTGAAAATACATATATTCAAAGATTTGCACACGATCTACAAGCTTGCAGTGCTGTGAGCTTGTATATCTGCTATTTTGTAATAGTTAAAGCATCCAATAATTTTAATAGCCATGGCGTTGCCACATTGATCACTCAAGTCGGCATCACTCACAGGTGAGAATGTGTGAGTGATCCCACATGATGAGTGTGGCAACTCCAGGCTAGAGATTGTAATGCTGCGAAACGTTGGTTACTTATTAGGAGGCTGTCATGATACATAACCTACTGATCCTTCTCTCAGCACTTCACATCATTGAAGCGATCTAACCACATCACAAGGCTTGATGTAAATGCTATCCTGCTGGGTGGATGTAGTCATAATATCCGCATGCATTATTTACACAGGAGATTGATGTCTAAATCCCATAATGCCCCAAGATAAAAACATCATGTGGACTCAAGCTACATTCGTGTTTCCATGACAACTCGTGGTGGCGGTGCTGGTAATAATATACACCGTATGTTACCAGAGCTTCAATAAGTCGTGATTACATAACTGTACACTCGCCCACAAGTTAGATAGATACCTAGAGTGTTTGTGAGAGAGTATTGTTTTTCTTTCTTTTGCTTTATGAGAAAAGCTAGAAAGTTCTGGCTTGAAAGGGAGATCAGAGATATTCAGAGCTGTTCAGAGCTATGCTTGTTGCATGCACAGATACATACCGGTAGGTGAAATAGATACAGAGGTGACACTAATGAAGTACAGTTACTTTAGTAGGCTACTGTACATAAGTAAATATTTTGATATAATATAATATCTTATCTTTACTTGAATATTTGTATTTTTCGGAAACGTATGACTTTTGCTCCAATAACAGTTCAAAGAGAAATATTGTAATTTTGACTATATATATATATATATATATATATATATATATATATATATATATACACACTATATTTCTAGGCAGGTTAAAAAGTACATGAATTATGAATTAACCACTTAAGCCATACCTAAAATATAATGAAAATAGCATATGTCTAAAAGCCAGTTCAGTAATATTTGACCAGGACTATCTACAGCAGTGGTTCTCAACCTTTTCAGGCCGTGACCCCCAAAATAATCATATTTTAACTGGGGACCCCCCCACCCTGACGAGCACTAAGAGTTGAGGCATTACATTTTGTATAACATGGTTCTATTGTGAAAATAGCAGATCTACATGCTCACAACACCTGGCAACGCGAGGCGTTGTGAGCATGTAGATCGGCTATTTTCACAATTTCTGCCACAATTTTGCCAATGCTTAATTTGTCATTTCAGAGGTCTTAAAAGGTCCTTAAATTGTCACTTTAGAAATGTGTAGATAGATACCCTCTATACACTTAAACTTTACGTTGGTTTGTTTTCTGTTGAGTGAGAAAACAACGTTGCACATTAAGTTAATCATCTGGGGACCCCCCAAAATAATTTGGGGACCCCCCTGGGGCTCCCGACCAACAGGTTGAGAACCAGTGATCTACAGTATATTTAGACTCGGGTACTGGGGTTGAGTACTTTGTCCACCACTGCAAAAGAGTCATGGGTTATGTCAAGTGGACATTCAATTAAACATCTATTCATGCTTGGACCAGACTCTAACAAGAAGCACAGCAGCCCTTTCTACCTTGGCCTCTTAAGTTACACTTGTCAGAAGGATTGTGCGTCAAAGAAATAATTAAGCCTACTTCATACTTGATCAGCAAGTGAAAAACCCACTTGAACATCTAATGAAAATTGGCTAGCAACACAAACAAAGCATAAATTAGGTTTAAACCTTTATGTCCTATAATGGCGAGTGGTATAGCTCAGGGTAGCTGTGTCCTCAGCTGTGTCCTGGGGCGAACCCTGCACTGAAACTACTTAGGATGGGCTAAAACAGGCTTCATTCAGGTCAACACACAGTGGCAGTAAATCTCTCCTAGGATGACAGGCAGGCAGGCAGGCAGGCAGGCAGGCAGACAGACAGACAGACATTAGAAGCATGACAAAAACAGCCCAACTGACATACTGTATAGTTCAGACAGCAATAACGCTGAAAGAAATGTCCTCATCTCAGGTTCCATCATTTTAGGTAATTTTATTTATTTATTCTGCCTGGGAAGCAAACACTCAAATAACACAACAGTGTTGTGTGAGTAATATAATCCACCCCAGTTGCCCAGCCACGATCTTCAACCTGCAGAGCAATCTCCATGCATTTCAGCCAATCCATGGCACTTCATTTGCTTTATGTGGGCACTGCACCCAAGGCTCTGTTGTTGAATAACAATGCATCTCAGCCATCGTTTATTAGCCAGTATGTGTCTGCTTTCACCTGTCACATTTGCGATGTGGGCTTGTACGTAGTTTGGCTATTTACGGAGCAAGAGACAAAATTGGGCATGTCTTTGAATAAGCTCCCATTATTGCAATATAAACAAAACGTAGAATAATCAAACTCCTGGCAATGTTGTTTGTTTGAATGTATAAACCTATCATCATTTTATTGGATTTACATTTTAGTTTTGGAGTCAGTCCAGCCTGCCTGAAAAAAATTATACATTTGCATTCCCGCTGAGGAAAGAGAAATGCTCATTATACCAACACATATGAAATCTGCAGTTCGATGACTTTTATGGCTTTATATTGAGGAAAATACACAGACATAGTGTGTCACGACAATGGCTAAATTAAGAAATGAACTGCCCGTTGTGTGTGTGTTGCCATAGCAATTTGTGCAGTAAAATCATATGGCAAAGCTGCTATTTGCATCTATGGGGTTACAAAGATGCTGTTCCTTGTCAGGTGCAAGTGTAGGCACTAATTGATCTATCTTCATAATGATTCATACTAAATGGTTTACTTTGATGGAATACGGAATTGTTTGGAAAGACAATTCATTGCTGAGATTTACTATGATTGTGTGTGCTCACACACATATTACCCACCAGACGAAAAAGGAGAGTACATTTGTTTGGGAAGACAAACATTCTAATCTCAAACCAAGCTTTGCTATTTTAACCACGTAAACCCATTGAACAGGGTCCCTCAGGGCTCTACACCAAATCTCTTCGCTGGAAATAGCAGTTATCTACAAACTCATAATGTGTTGCAATGTGTTTAATATGTGCATTATTATGATGTTGTGAGCTCAAAACAGAACTCTGTTGTGAAGAGCTGCTATTTTTTTTGGCTATAAATGTTCGACTTTTGCCAAATGTTACCCTAATTTTTGACTTGCCCAGAATTTGGGATGCTAGGGTTCATGTGGTTAAAGGGTGTTCAACGTCGTCGACGGTCATTACACTGTAAAATCCTACAATTAACACTGAGGATTTCACTCTGTAGAGCAGGGCTTTTCAAACTTTTTTGTCTCAGGGCACCCAATAAATATTCTTTTAATCCGAGGCACCCCTACATTATAATTTTCACTCCCAGCACCTTATATTTATACTAGCATATCGTCGTTGTCGGGTGGAAACCTTGTATGTCCAAAACCGTTCGTTTTGTATTTATCATCTATAAAACGTACTAAACTAGTGAAAACAGCCAATCTACAAGCACACAACGCCTCGCATCGTGAGGCATTGTGTGCTTGTAGATCGGCTGTTTTCACTAGTTTTGTGCGACAGTCTTGTATGATGAAGCAGGGCTTTGCTTTACCAAAAGACGTACACATTTGAAACTTGGAGATACAAGGTTTGTGCCCGACAGTGACGATATTTTAGTGATTATGTTGCGAGGAAAACGTTGAGATAATAGCCATTTTGGTTAGAACTGACTGAAAATAACTTTGTACTTCAAGTTTAAAATGATACTAAATATTTTTTCAAGTGTCCAAATAAATTCCAAATATTATCAAATTATCTCGCGGCACCCCTGGACTGCTGTCACGGCACCCCAGGGTGCCCCGTCACCCACTTTGGGAACCCCTGCTGTAGAGGACTTGGTTGGTAGCCTACTGTAAATCCACAGTCAGTGAGGCAGTTATTATCCCAGTCTGAAAATGCTGTGCAATCAGCTGTCAGCTCCCCCATTATTAGCTATGCCAAATCCACACTGTTACACTTTTTTTTTTTTGTGCATCAACTTTCTCCCAGCCTTTATAAGACTTGATTGACTTTTTGTGTGTCTGTAAATGTGGTTTAATTGTATTAGATACAAACAGAATAACGAAATATTACCATGTGCAATGCAAGCCCAAATTGACTCAGTAGTGCAGTTATGTAAAAGATTATTATTATATATATTTTAATTCAAGGTGAAGAGTGGGAATCATTGCATACGTGAAAATGATTGAATAGTTCTTTTTATTTTTTCTAGGCCTATATAGGTCTAGTGCAGTTATGTAAAAGATTTTTCAAAATAATTTTGTTTGCCAGTACATGTTCCTACAGCACATTATAATATTCAAGGTGAAGAGTGGGAATCATTGCGTAAGTGACAATTATTGAATAGTCATTTAACATTTTTCTACAGTAAAAGATTATTATTTATTGCCAGTACATGTTCCAGTACATTGTATTATCCTAGGTGAGGAGTGGGAATCATTGCACAAGTGAAAATGATTGAATAGTTATTTTTTAATTGTTTACCTTTTCAGGCTTAATTGTCACTAGTTGCTGGCTTATTTCTATCAAGTGCACTTATTAAAATGTACCGTGCTCCATTCTTCCTTCTACTATAGTCTAATGAATGAACTATGGCTCTCTTTTGAAGGAATGCGGGGTGTCGTTTCACAAATTATCCTTGGCAGAAACTAAGCTGTCCATGAGCAGCAGCAATTCTGAAGCCTGATTTATACATAGCCGTACGACGGTGTCCCGTGCCAAAGAAAGCCAATCTACAAGCTCACACTTTGTTCCAATGGGACCTGCCGTGAGGCTTGTAGATCGGCTGTTTAAGGGGGCGCAGGACACCATGGTACAACAGAATTTAAATTAGGCATAACGCCCACACGGTCAATTACAGTGGAGTAGACCTGCAGGAAGGGTGCATAACAAAGAGCTAAAGCATGCAGTGGCTGATATGTAGGGATACAGAGATATAGACAGGGGTGTCTCACCACATTCTGGGCCCTGGGTACAAGGATTCACTGCGGGGCCCCCATGAATGTTCTTCATAGGGGGAGGGGGTTGAACCCATTTAGACTGGGAACGCATTATTACGCATTATTTTGTGCATTAACTATTGAAAAAATGTGAAAATGTGTGCGGAGTCTGAATATTTCAAGTCCTTTTGGTTCAAGGTTTTTTGGAAAACCTATGTTCCTATGTCAGTGGTGCTCAAACATTTTCATGTGAAGGACCCATCTCAAAATATTTAGTTCCAGGGACCCCCCAGAAGCAAAATTTGAGTTACAAATGTTCGCTTAAAAAGTACATACAGTATATTCAAAGATTTGCACACATTTTCACTACTTTTCAAAAATAGCAGATCTACAAGCTCACAGCGTGGCACAGATAGCTAAAGTATAAAATAATTAAAGCTCCACCTCCACCTTGGGCCCTAGTAACTCAGTCCCCCCCCCCCCCCCCCCACCCTTGAGGGTGACGCACTTTGACCCCCATGCTGTCCACGTGGTGACAATTACAACCCCTTACACGGCTAAACATTCAGTCAATCTTTAATTCATGTTAACCTGTATTAGGCCAAATGTCAAGATTATATCTTTAGCTGTCATTAATAGCCCATGCTGGGAGTTGGTGATTGAAATGATTAATAATTTAAGTGGGATCTTTCCCCCTCCACACATGTCAAAGAGCATAGCTGAGTAAGATTCATGGGTAATCTTTGATTGACTCATTGCCTCTACATAATTCATTGTAATTATCTTCCCTGCTCACATGTCAGTATATGTGTTGGAGATCTGCTCACCAGGGTCGCTCTTCATTTATCATCATTGTCCCCCTTAACCACATCCTCATAACATTCGCAGAAAATAGCAGATCTACAAGCTCACAATGCATTACAATGTGCAGCACTGCAATTCGGGCAAAGAAGTGTAGAGGGGAAAAAAGAGCAGACCAAGTAGAGACTCATTAAGTATTGTAACTATTTTCTAATTATATATTTCTTTTTTTATTACTGGCAGTGTTTGAGGAGTGCGTTCCATTTTGCAAACATTTTCTTATCTAAAATGAAAACTCACAGAAAAACCTTTAAACACCTGCATTATCCCCCACAGAGATCAATAAACCCTTTGGGTCCCCCAGGGGTCTATTCTTGATCCTCTCCTTTTTTCAGTCTACAACAAATCTCTTCATCAAAAATAACAGATCTACAACATCAACGCATTGCAAAGCATTGTGAGCGTTTTTCGATCGGTTATTTTTGTGCAAAGTTCACTTAGCATGACATGCATGCACAGAACAGGGAATCAAGTTAAATTGTGACAAAATATATATTGAAATTGTTTTAATTTGTCCTTGCTCAAAGTCATCTCCTCTCAAAAAGCGCCTTTACCTACAGTTCAACACAGCTTCTTTGTCTGTACACCCACACAGTCTGCTACACTTCTCTCTCTCTCTCTCGCTCTCTCTCTGTGTGTGTGTCGTGTGTGTGTGTGTGTGCACACGCGTGTGTTTGCGTGTGTGGGTGTGTGTGTGCACGCGCGTGCGTGTTTGTGTGATCTTGCTGATCCTAATAGAATTGGCTCTGTAAAGGGAACATTGTGAAGCGGCAAAGTATGATGAAAAAGAAAAAAATAACCAAAAAATGTCAAGGAAAAAAGAAAAATAATCAGCACTGAAATTCAGGTAAGGACGAACTGTAACTTGCTGAATACAAAGCTATCACAGCTGCAGTGGCTAGAGATCTAGAGGAGGAAGAATGAAGGCTCTACACACCAGTGGTTCTCAACCTGTGGGCTGCAAGGATACTGCAAGTGTTGGACCCTGGGGCGTCACAGGGGAGTTACTAGGGCCCAAGGTGGAGGGACCTTAATTATTTTATACTTTAGCTATTGAAAAATAGCAGATATACAAGCTCACAGCGCGGCACAGAGTGCCACACCGCAAGCTTGTAGATCTGCTATTTTTTTTTTTGTCGAAGAAATGAGTGCAAATCTTTGAATATATGTTTGGGGGGTCCCTTGGAACTAAATATTTTGAGATGGGGGATTTTGAGATTGGACAGTAAAGCTGTGAGCTTGTATATCTGCTATTTTTCAATAGTTAAAGCACAAAATATTGCGTAATAATGCGTTCCCAGTCTAAATGGGTTAAACCCCCTCCCCCCATGAAGAACATTCATGGGGGGCCCGCAGTGAATCCTTGTACCCAGGGCCCAAAATGTGGTGTGACACCCCTGGTTGGACCCCAAATAATTGGCAAAACTAAAGACTCGAAGAATCCTTCTTTGAAACAACATGTTATCCACAAACACTTTCGAGATTTTCAAGTGAGCCCCCTGATCCAGAATAGGTTGAGAACCACGGCTCTACACAACCTTTTGATGATTGCCGCCCATTGCTGAGTGGGTAGAGAGAGGTCTGCTAATCAAAGTGTTCCAGAGCAAGACACTTAACCCCACTTCCCCACTGCTCCTCATAGCTAGGATTATTCAAACCACACTATTGTACACTCTGGAAAATATAACAGCATTTTAAAATGTTATGGAAATAATACAGCATCACACTTTTGAGTAACGTGCATTTTTTAGTATAAAACTAATAAGACGCCTCAGTGTGACAGCGCCATGTCTTGGCCGTCTGGCCAGTGATGTATATCGGACCAGTTACCCATAATGGAGATCTGTGTATGGAGATATGCTGTGAGACCCCAAACATTACTCAGTTATTCGTTATGTGAAAATCCTATGACATCTGACATCATACATACAATCCCTTTCATGCCCATACATGGAGATCCCTGTCTGAACCAGCCACACAGATATGGGTCGTCTTCCTCCATATGGGCATTCCCATTAATCCCATATAAAGTCCTATTGGGCTTAATATTGATTGATGACATCAGGGATCTCCATATGGGCATAGAGTGGTTCCCATGACATCACATCATGCAATGCCTTTTTTGCCCATACATGACTGAACCAGCCACACCACTGTGATGTTACCTGTTTATGCCCATATATGGAGATCCCTGCTCTGAGAATCTGACATCACTGTGATGTCACCTGGCCGTGATGTCACGGTGATTTATCAGGGGAACCACTGTATCAGGCGTTACCCGTCCAGACGGATACGGACAATCTGTGACGGTTCTGATTGTAAACTGTAAGCAATAAGCACAAGCAACAGCATGGCCTTGACACCTGTCTTGCAATATGATAGCTCTCTAACCTCAGTCCCTTTCCCAGACCTGTTGCATCTCAGCCCAGTTTTCTAGGTTACTTTAGGTCCACATCTGGGTCAGAAGTCAACGTTGGAATACAGGCATCTAAAACAGGTCTCTGATTTATACCTGTGTGCTAGATGTAGCATTTTGTGAGATTTGTTGAGACATTAATTAGCCGCATCAATTTCTATTCTGTCTGCTTTAATCTATACTTTTCTACTTTCTCTCTACAGTTTTATGTCAAGCATTTGTAATGTAACTTAGTAATGATAGGTGCTAGCTATATAAATACATTTTATTATTATTTGTATTATACTGCTTCTTGCACAAAAAGCCATTAAACGCTATATACTGTCTTTGACCAGAGTCCCCATAGGCCACCTTCTTTTCTACCTCATATCAAATCTCTTGATTAAAAGCAGCCAATCTACAAGCTCACGATGCATTGTAACACAACATGTTGTGAGCTCGTAGGTGTGCAATTTTGCTGAATGTTCTCACCAGAATAAGGGTTATTAAACTGTAGCTAATGTACAAAATGATTGATTTTGAAAGTGGTCTCTAACTCCCATTTCTTGAAGAATATTTCACTGTGCTGCACATTTTACCTGGAACTACACAGTAAAATCTCTGTGCTCATTTTATCCATTTGCAGTTCAGAGAGTGTACAAATGTAACCAAATGTATGCATACACAGCTTACTGTTCTTTTGGTCGTTTCATCAATTGTACAGTTGAACCATTGCTGTTTGATATTCTGTAGCTCAAATGCATCACAACGTTGTAAAAGACAGTGTACACAACTTTAACACATGCCCTTTTCTGTAATTCTCCCCAAAACATGCACACATTGTGAGAGCGAGGAATGAATGACAAATGGAGGTGCAAGCAGTGTGTGTACAGTACTTACGGGTCCCATCAAAGTGGTTGGCGATGGTGTCCAGGAAGGTGTTCTGTGGAGCGAGGAGGCCCTTCATCACAGGCATCTTGCCTGGGGATAAGAGAATGATGCAGAGTCTTGTCACTTCATCCCCCCCAGAGAATCTGAAAGAGTTCACTGGTGAAACTGACCTCCACACACCGCAAGGTAGGTAGGTAGGGATGGCTTCTAGGTAATAGTTGTCAATCAACAACGGCAGACTTAGAAACAAAGAGTCAGATAGACATTCTCCTACTCTCTTCTGCCTTTGTCATCACTCAGTAAGAAAGCTTCTCTCTTCTGCACCTCTCTGCTCTCAGCCCTCTGCTCCTTTCTGCCTCTTCTCTGTGAGTCTTCTCTCTCTCTCTCTCTCTCTCTCTCTCTCTCTCTTTCTCTCTCTCTCTCTCTCTCTCCTCTCTCTCTGCGCCCTCCTCAGTTCTGCTCCTCAATGCATTCTTCTTAGTAGCCTCAGCCTGCTGTCTCAATACCTGATTTTACATCTTTTTGCTCTTCCTGTATATCTAAGCTATTAATCCGCGTGTCTTTCTGTCTTAGTACCTAAATTGAACGGTTTTACATCAGAGAAGCTAAGAAGTTAAATGCATAGTGCAAGGTATTTTTTAATTAAGACAAATATTCTTGAAATAAAAAATAAAGATTTACTTTTATTGATTTAGTGTATATTTAGGAGTGAGAATAGAAATAATCATTGTCGAGCAAGGGTTGTGGTGGATTTAAAATAATAATAACGTGTTTTCTGTTTGCCAGTGTTGCCAATGTCTGCTTACAATTAGCGATTTAGCTTTTTAAATCAGTGGTTCCCACATTTCTTCATGTCAAGGAACCCCAGGTGTATTTATCCGCGAATATTTTGTGCCAGGGACCCTTTTCAAATAGCTTAAATGTAAAATGGTAAAACCTAGCCTATAGTCACTTCTTTTGGGCTTGTTTTCATAGCTTGTTTCTCTTCTGACAACTGCTGATTGGCTGCATTACACCTGCAGTAGCCTGCTGGGGAGGAAATGGACAAATATTGAATGAAGCATCACACAGAGAAACCCTCAATGGTGCCGCCCTGAGGGGTCATGAATAGGGTGAATAGGCTACTGTGGATAGATAGACTAAGACGCCTCAGGGCGACAGGTCGCGCCAATTCCTGGCCATCTGGCCAGTGATGTATATCGGACCAGTTACCCATATATGGAGACCCCTGCGTGATAGTCAACAATGTTATGTCAAAACATGCCCATATATGGGCATTCCCAGATATGTCCTTGATGACATTGGGACAGGGATCTCCATTTATGGGCATAAAACATATGTTAATTAGTAAAGCCAAGCAGGGCCTTGGCGAGTTAGGGCCTGGGTTTGATGCCTGGGGATCTCCATATATGGGCATAAGGGGGTACCCTAACAGGGCATCATCTGGGAATGCCCATACTGTATATGGACATTTTATTTATTTTATCCTTTATTTATATATATCCATATATCCATATAACGTTAATATTAAGTCCATATATGTACAGTATATATCCATATACATATATGGACTCAATATTAACGTTTTCGGGGAAGGTAGGGTGTAAATCAGAGTAAAGCAGGCTCAAAATGGGTTACAAAATCGTGGGATAAAAATTAAAGTGAAAAAAAAAAAGTGTACTGACACAGACAGACAGACAGACAGACGTAGACAAGCTGGGACATTTCTCTTGGTAAACTGCGACCTTCGGTCGCAATAAGTAGTCAGTGGTTCAGAACCAGTGGTTTTCAACCTTTTTCATTTCAAGGTCCCCCGTACCTCTGACAGTGTATACATGGAACCAAATGGACCTGTAAGCGTCCATTTGGTTCCATTTGTACACACAGAGTTACAGACCTGTAAGGGATAATTTGACACCCCCTCAAGGAACCTTGAAATTCCTGGACCCCACTTTGAGAACCACTGAGTTATTATCACTTATATAATAATAGGCAAGTAAAGACAACTATGAAATGTTTTACCTTAACCTTATTGCAATAGTATTCAACGAAGCATTGCATGCAAGTGCTCCAGGAAGGCAGATATAGGCAAGAGAGGCCTAAATAGACGTTTGAAGAGATGATTATGTTATAAGAATCTCTCCCTGATATCCCTCATCCGTAACCTGTGTCACATGACTTAAAAAAGTAATTAATGAAAATAAAATATACATAAGCATGTTTAATTCTCCAGATTTAGTAGGCAGTTTATTATTATTATTATTATTTTCATTATTGTGTACATTAGATAGCCTATTTGATATCCATTTTATCAGACCCTGGTCTGGTGACTGATATTGTCCAAAATGTGTGAGTGTGCAGTGCTTTTTCAATTACTTTCCCCCCATTATTTTATGTGTGTGTGTGTGTGTGTGTGTGTGTGTGTGTGTGTGTGTGTGTGTGTGTGTGTGTGTGTGTGTGTGTGTGTGTGTGTGTGTGTGTGTGTGTGTCTGTGTCTGTGTCTGTGTCTGTGTCTGTCTGTCTGTCTGTCTATCTAGAGTCTCTCTCTCTCTCTCTCTCTCTCTCTCTCTCTCTCTCTCTCTCTATCTATCTAGCCTATCAACACTGATTGACTATGTGACTCGTATGTTAGTTCATTTCTAAGGCATATGGAGAAACTCGTTGATCTTGTCACTCTGACAAATCACTGGAAGAAAAAGTTGAATCAAGCAACTTAAAAACTGTCTAGGCCTACTCTAGGTGCATTCCAAAGCGTAAAAAAAAATCAACATACATTTGAAAACAGTCCCAACGCAGTCTCTTCTTTCTTTTCAATCAGGCAGTGATATGGGGGTGAAGCCAGGGACCCATATAGCCTACGGCTCCTCAGCGCCCTCTTCTGTCCTCTTCCCAAAACGCAGTCGTTCTCCATTGCATTGCTCAGCAATACAGAATATATTGAATATTTCACCTGAAGACGGAGAGCCTCAATATTCTTCTCCCTAGGCAGTCTGCATCACCATAAACAGAACCCCTTTTTTTGCACCTGTGAGAAAGGAACCCATGGGCAGCGCTTCGATCCTCCTTCTGTTTTAAACATTAGCTATGTCTCTTTGTCAACCTGGATATTTAGAATAAAATAATATATTTCTAATGATCAATCAGTGTCTTCCAGAAATTAGGTGAAAAAGGTTAGTTTAGAAGGTTAGTTTAGGTTAATGAATAATACTGCTCCAATGCACTGCAGACTTTCTTTTGGTTGTGGTGATGGCTGCAGATGGCTTGATGATTTGGTCTATTGATTTTGCACAGAAGTCAAGATAAAGCCAATTAAAGACCAGGCAAAAAAACAGGGTTGACCAACTTGATCTGGTGAATATGACAATGAGTGCAGTCTAGTTTATATTTGTCTACAGCAGACCTGATGAAGCGCCATGATTTAATTTTCTAGATGGTCAGTGTGCCATGTCATTGTCAACATACATTTTAATGACACCCCATCAAAACGTCAATCATATTTTAATTATCAGGACATTGTTATAATGATCATTAAACTCAGAGCAATAACCCGGGGTCCTCTCGCCATTCCGACATGTCACCATTCCGACATTGACTTCTAATTGTCGGAATGGTGATACTTCTTCATTTTGGAAACATCCCACCATTCCGACAGAAAAACATCCCACCACTCCGACTAGTTAAATTGTGTCGGAATGGTGACATTCCCACCATTCCGACAAGGGCAGCAAATGGTGACAGTTACACTTTTCAGCCACTAGATTGCACCATTGTATTAGAAATCCTCAGGAACAAAATGGCATGTAACTGTGGAATGAATTAACCTTTTTAAATAATTTAAAAAATCACTGAATCAGAGGGGCAACCTGCATCAGTGGACCCCCACAGACTGTGCTAGTTTCCATTGTGGCTCTGGCAAAGAGATTGGTTAAGCCCATGAGGTGCCTCCAAAAATCGTATCCAATCAGGGTAGAGAATGGGCCAGGCAGGGGTTTGTTTATAAACATTCCTGGCGGAATGAAAGAGGGTCGTTAGTCAGGCAGGGGTTTGTTTATAAACATTCTCTTCACCCCACCACCACCCCAAACCCCCTCCCCCCAGAAAGATTGCATACTAGGCTACATCTTTCAGGGAGTACCAAGGGGTCCCCAAGGGGTCCCTAGCTTAATGATGGATAACAGGAACCAAATGGACCCTTGTCTATAACTCAGAGCTTGTGATACCAAATACACTTCTCTGCTTCTCTGAGATAAGTTAACATTGATTTTACAATATAAACTGGAAACATGTCAAGGCTTTTTCTTTTTCTTGCAAGGGGGTCCCCAGGGGTCCGCTGTGTCTGCGGGGGTCCACTGATGCAGGTTGTCCCTCTGATTCAGTGATTTTTTAAATTATTAAAAAAGGTTAATTCATTCCACAGTTACATGCCATTTTGTTCCTGAGGATTTCTAATACTATGGTGCAATCTAGTGGCTGAAAAGTGTAACTGTCACCATTTGCTGCCCTTGTCGGAATGGTGGGACTAAAATGTGTCGGAATGGTGGGATGTCGGAATGGCGACATGTCGGAATGGCGACATATGTCGGAATGGCGACATGTTGGAATGGTGACATGTCGGAATGGCGACATTACCCCCAATAACCCACCTATCTCCCCGATTCCCTCCCCAAGTTCAACATTTTAATGAATGTAGAATTATGCGCAGGATTTTATTTGCTGTAAATTAGGTGACCTAATTTAATTGACCAAAACAATATTTGATTTTAAAATAAAAAATCCTCTCTCTCACACTTCTGCCTGTGTGCCAGTGATCACCCTCCCCTGTGCCAGTGTTGGCACCCGTGCCTAAGGTTTACCTGGGCATCAATGTGACTACAAATATAACTAAACTAGAATATGCAATTCTGTCTGTTTGGACATTATATTGTCCAAGATAGCCGGATAACATCACTCAAAAGTTAAAGGGGTACTGTCACCCAAAGGGGTTGAGGGGCAGATTACACTGTGACATGAGCTTCTCTGAAAACGGTCTGAAGCTCATGTCAGTGTAATCTGCCCCTCGCCCCCCAACAACAGCTGACCAGTACAGTAAGTAGTCATACAGTCAGGCTATACAGACAATTAATTTGATTGGCTTATAATTGTGCATCCCCACAATCATGAAAAATATTAACTTGTTTTTTAAGATGATTCTTAAAGTGACAGTAACCCTTTAGGTGACAGGCCCCCTTTAAAAAAAAAGAAGAAAAAAATAAGTTTACAAAACACTTTGCCAGCAAAGTGAACCTGTGTCTCAAACCACTAGTTGTGATCTGAGACACCTCCCCAGCACTCCTGCATCAATAATGGCATCCAGGTCCCTGTTCTTTAGCTCGATGACACGTTGTGCATTCAAAAGTTGGTCAATTTCTTTTCTTTCTGGAAAAGTGCTATAGCTTTACTCGCTTCTTCAGAGATTCTTCTGCAAACATGTACGTAGGTGCCTCAAGAGCGCTTCTGAGGAGGTCCAAGCACATTATACTCTCCATTTGAACACTTGTAATCAATGGGTTTAATAGAAAGTTCCCTTCTTGAATTCTGTCTTGTATTTATATTAAATATTGTGATCACTCCTGTTTAATTGGACATTATATTGACAAAAATTATATATTGTGATTTCAAGCGAAGCATAACCCATCGCATCTAATCGGACATTACATTGGACATTACAAAGTCTGTGCATTTCAGCCTCACAACCCGGATAACATCACTCATCACCTGACAAGGATCCATCACCAGGACACTTCTCTGGAACTTTCACTAACTGCTTTTGTCAAAACATGCCGTGATCAGGAGTGGTGAAAGAGAGAAGTCGATTAGACTGTGTGTTTTATGACACGTTATTTCTAATTTGAGTCTCAGTCAAAAGTGATTCTAATGAGGGTTCATGTGTTCTTCTCAATCTTTTCAAGTACTTGGAATAGTAGGAGTTGAGGCATTACCTTTAGTTTGACTCGGTTCCACAGATAACTAATGTGAAAATAGCAGATCTACAAGCTCATAAAACCTCATAATGCTCATAACGGTTGTGACCCACAGGTTCTTCATACAAGATGTCATGGAGTAACTACAAAGACGCTGAAAAACAACTAGAAATGTACACTAAAATGAACATTAAAGTGAAAAGAAACAGAGGAGACAGGATTAACAATGAAGCCAGTTTTAATGGGCCACTTAAAAGAGCTCTAACAGAATCCACACTCACTTTGAAGTGAAACTTTGACCTCCCAACCCCACTGACCCACCCCATGTTGTATGTGGAAGGGGCTAACCCGTAATCCCTATCCCAGTTTGTACATACCTGATCTGCACCACTAAACAATAGTTATCAAGTTGCTGTTTTACACAGAGTTAATGTTTATAAAATAATAATGATATCAATATAACTAACATGTATAATATTATTGTTTATATTCCAACTTGGTTTATATATACAACAAACAGGTTGTATGAATCTGCCAAAAACAAATACAAAATATAGCTGCAAGCAGCGATAAAGTGGCCAAGGCATAAAAAGCAGGAAAGCAAAAAGGCATCAAGGGAAAGCAACGAAGACATCAAAGAAAAACTAGAAGCAGTGTTCTTCCGAACAGGACTCCGGCAGGTCAGGTAGGTTTTTTTGGCCTAGTGGTGACTCTATAATAGGCCAAAGTGAAAAGGGTGCCACGCGTTCTTGGGCCTTTCACGGCAATCGTACGCTGCATGCGGGATTTGAAGCATTTTGTTCCAAAAATGGGTTTTGCAAAAATTGACCCGCTGGTGGCGCTATAACAGGCCAATGTGAGAAGGGTGGCATCTGTTCCTTGGCCTAGTGGGAATGTGTGTGCAAAATTTCACACACATAGCAGGCTACGTTCATGATTTGAGACATTTTGTTCAAAAAGGAGCAATCCTGCAAACCTTGGAATGCAATGTTAGCCAATTAGATAGAATATGATATCTGACAAATCTGTCATGATTACATCACTGTAGAGA
Source organism: Nannobrachium achirus (assembly GCF_963921795.1). Lineage (NCBI taxonomy): Eukaryota > Metazoa > Chordata > Actinopteri > Myctophiformes > Myctophidae > Nannobrachium > Nannobrachium achirus. The sequence goes on from NC_137813.1 coordinate 40,404,351, forward strand.
CTACTGTGTACTGATTTGTGTGATTTTCGGATAAAATCTGAAGGAGTAATATCGAAGAATGTGTTTTACATACTGTAAGTCGGCCTTCTGGTGGCGCTATAAATGGCAGATGTGAAAAATGCAGGGCACAGGTTTTTCCTTGGCCTCTGGGAAGTGTGCATACAAAGTTTTACACTAATCGGTGGTTATAGGTAAAAGCACAAATTGGCCTCTACACAACATGTATGCAAAAGACTGTAGGCCTATATGCAACAGACATAAAAAAAAAACTGTGATACTATGCACAGTTTGATGATGTACATAGTAAGCCTTGCTGAGCTATGAAGACCATATGAATCAGCCAGGCTATGAATCTCATAGGGCGGGAGCCTATCTCCTGTTTCTGTAGCGTAAGGCAGCTTGATGTACAAGTACATCATGACGCTAGTATGTCGCAGGGAGTTACCCCCAATCCAACCCTTGATGCTGAGTTTCAAGCAGGGAGGCAATGGGTCCCATTTTTTAGAATCTTTGGTATGACGCGACCCGGGTTTGAACCCGGATCTCCTAGTCTCAGGGCAGACACTCAAACCACTAGGCCACTGGAGCTGGTACATGATATCATTGCAATCCTTGAAAATCACAACATAGGTGTAGACATGACAGTTTGTATTATAATGCTTGTTTCAGGATTTATGATGCAAAATACATTATTTAGTAATGGCGGATATTAAAATACGCATCAAGGGGGGTTGGGGGACATTTTTAGGAAGGCTCCATATCAGACATTGTTCAAGGAACCAAACTGTAAAGTCTACTAAATGTCATGGTATTATGCTTATATAAACCCCAAGCGGGATTCGATCCAACAACCTTCTGCATGAAAGGCATATGCCCTGACCACTACACTAGGCAGCCACAGGATCTGTTAACCATGTTTGATTAAAAAAAAAGTTCTATGTAGTTTGAGTGCCTTGATTTTATTGATTTATTTTTTATATTTTGGAGGCTTGGGGTGAAATCAATCTGAGTAAATGTAATCTGAGTATTTCTGACATTTTCGAGTGATCATATTTTCTTTTACTCAAAACAGAAAAAAACAGCCGGTAGAGAAGGGCTCATTTTACTCAAAACAGAAAAAAACAGCCGGTAGAGAAGGGCTCATTTTAAACATGAACGTGATCTGGAGCTAGATCAGACGTGTCAACATTAAAGAGTTTGACATATGCACATGCCATGGGCATCCAGGATGTTAACATCAACTCAACCCGACGTGGGGTTTGAACTGCCAACCATCCGTATACCAGGCACAGGCACTGACCACTACACTACGGCAGTCACACATTATGGACCTGTCATTTAAAAAAAAAAAGAAAAGAAAAAAGAAAAAGTTTCATGTAAATCTACAGTAGTTGTGGGGCTCATTTTAAACATGAACGTGATCTGGAGTTAGATCAGACGTGTCAACATTAAAGAGTTTGACATATGCACATACCATGGCATCCAAGATATTAACATCAACTCAACCCGATGTGGGGTTTGAACTGACAACCATCCGTATACCAGGCACAGGCACTGACCACTACACTACAGCAGCCACACATGATGGACTTGTCATTTTTTTTTAAAAGAAAAGAAAAAAGAAAACGTTTCATGTAATGTACTTGACGCCTTCTTTCAAAATGATATAGTGCCCCCCTTTGGCCAATTGGGGTAAGATTGGTTTCAGCGATGTTTGGACTAACCCTCTACAGTAGTTCATCATGAAAATTTTACTTTGCATGTATGTTTTAGAGGCAGAAGAATAATTTGCATACAACTTGCAATATTTATTGAATTATTAAAAATGCATGTTTCAATTTTTTAAAAATCCGATCTGACAGATCTTTAGATATTGGTCCAAAGTTCATGTAAAAAAAGTTCCGTGCACGTGACGCGAAAGTTCCGGAATAAAAGCGGATTTAAGTGTTTTACAAACTGCTCAAAATTGCGGAAAATCTAAGGACGGAGCTTACTTAACAAAGACACGGATGGCTTCCGCTTGAGTCAAGGCACGCGTGTAACCAAGTTGCATGTCTTTAAACGAAACGAGGCATGACTTATGCCCCTTTAAAGTTTGAGTTTTCAAACGCTTCGTATAGCGCCCCCCTTTGGCCAATTGGAGTAAGATTGCTTTCAGTGATATTTGGACTAACCCTCTACATATTTGCCAAATGCCATGAACGTGTCACTTTGCATGTATGATTTAGAGGCAGAAGAATAATTTGCATATAACTGCAACATTGAGTGAATTATTAAAACATAATGTTTCGCTTTAAAAGAAATCCGGCCGCTGTGCGATGACCGTGTTGGTCCAAAGTTCATGTAAAAAAAGTTTCGCGCACGTTACGCGAAAATCCCAGGAGGAGATAGATTTTTACTGTTTTTCATATAATTCAAAATTGTGGGAGAGGTAAAGGTCAGAGGTCAAAAGTCAGAGCGTAAAAGTTGTTCGGCATGAGGAGACGCATACTTGTATACAGGTTTCATTGCTGTACCTGAAACAGGGCATGAGCTACACCAGTTCAAAGTTTGCACTTTCGAAGGCTTCCTACAGCGCCACCCTTTGGCCGATTGTTGCGAGCTTCGCGTTTTAGCCGTTTGGCATAGTCCTCTGCCATACTGCCATGAACGTGTCACTTTGCATGTATGATTTAGAGGCAGAAGAATAATTTGCATGAAACTGCATTATACGGTTAATTATTAAAAAATAATGTTTCGCTTTAAAGAAAATCCGGCCGCTGTGCGATGACCGTGTTGGTCCAAAGTTCATGTAAAAAAAGTTTCGCGCACGTTACGCGAAAATCCCAGGAGGAGATAGATTTTGACTGTTTTTCATATAATTCAAAATTGTGGGAGAAGTAAAGGTCAGAGGTAAAAAGTCAGAGCGTAAAAGTTGTTCGGCATGAGGAGACGCATAAGTGTATACAGGTTTCATTGCTGTACCTGAAACAGGGCATGAGCTACACCAGTTCAAAGTTTGCACTTTCGAAGGCTTCCTACAGCGCCACCCTTTGGCCGATTGTTGCGAGCTTCGCGTTTTAGCCGTTTGGCATAGTCCTCTGCCATACTGCCGAGTTTCGTAAAAAGCGACTGCACGGTCTAGCCGCTAGAGAAAAAGTGGCGGAAGAATAATAATGACCAAGTCCAATATCAATGAGTGGCCATTTGCCACTTCGTGGCCTTGGCCACTAAAAATAGAACAAATGAAGAGTGCAAAAAATTCCACCAATGAATGAAAACAGGTATAAAACTAAGAGAAAAAACACCTAAACTTTAGAAAGACCACTTTGCTTCCTCTCCTTCAGTGCGAGGCCCTCGCTGACCAGGAAGTCTGCGATGCAGACATTTTCTCCTGTCTTGTTGCTGGAGCAGGACAGAGAGACGGGGACGGGACGCTGCTCTGTCAGCTCCTACACAACACACGAAACAAAACAAACATGAAAACAATCACAACAATTTCATAGACATACACTATTCATCAGTTTCAAATTCGGCCCAGTTGTCAAATTGATCGACCAGAATAAATGTAATAATCATTGCAAAACAGTCTTCAAAATAAAAACTAGAGGATGGGGGGATATGGTTCTCTGGGGTGGTAACATGAGTCTTAAAAAGAACCCACCCATAAACTTAAACTTGTGCAGATTACCGATCAGGCCGTATACATCGCCAATTGAGGGGATGATCACTGAATGTTTTTTCCTACGCTGATATTAAGGACATTTTTTATAATTTACTATCAGTTATAAAAACGTGCTAGAATCTGCACCCTACTGTGAATTTAGAGATTTTTCTGTTGTCTTTCCCCCCCATTAATCACGACTGACGAGCAAACACGTCACATTGTTAGCTTGCAGATCAGTTATTTTTAGCAAGTGACACATCGTGTGATGGCATATAAATTAAAAAGGTACAATTACAAACTAGTAAGGCATCGGTTTTCCATGGTTCTGACACCCTGCATCTCCATTCTCCAAATGTTTCCCTCCACTACATACAAGTAGTTGTTAGGATATGATTTGGATATAATATTATTTAAGTTATACAAAATGTAATGCCTCAACTCTTAGTGCTTGTCAGGGTGGGGGGTCCCCAGTTAAAATAAAAAAAAATATTATTTTGGGGGTCGCAGCCTGAAAAAGTTGAGAACCACTGCTGTAGGGAGAGAGGCAGACCTTTATGGTCATGGTGGCCACAGCTCCAGTCACATGATCGGAGATGAAGTCACAGGCGGTGGCGGTCCAGGTGGAGCGACCTCCAGCTGGCCTGCAGGACGGGGGGGGGAGAGAGAGAGAGAGAGAGAGAGAGAGAGAGAGAGAGAGAGAGAGAGAAAGAAAAAAGGCATTGTAATTTTTTATTCATTGACAGACCAATTCCGGTTTCCATATTAGTTGGAATAACTTGTCATCCCATTGCAGCAACACCAGAGGTTCTATATGACTGGACAAAATCTCAGCTTCACTCCTTGACCTTTTACCCCAACCTGGGTTTACATTGCAACACTGATCCTCACCTCTAACCCAGATCATCAAAATGTACGCACACCCAAAGGTAAGGTGTAAGTACTGGTTCCATGTGCTGATTACAGAAAGTATTTATGTCATTCTTTATGCGACTCCTATAAAGCACATTGAGTTCATGCGAGTATACATGTAAAGTTTCTGTCCACTGACCTGATGTCACTCAGAGCACACTCTAATGCCAGGGAACCAACCAGGGAATCCTGTAGGGGCCTCAGGTTGCTGAAGTGCACAGAGACTCTGTTGCCAAAGTCACATCGTCTCACCTAAAAACAGCCACCAGAGAGAGATAGACAGACATTAGTAATATCTGCATATCGATTCCTTTCCATTATGATTTAGATTAGTTCATACTACCAGTAGAATGTATCTCACATAACTTAATACAACTTCAAATCAAGAACAAGTAGTTAGATAACGAATTTGTATGCAAAGATATCAGACATTCGTCTTTGCTTTTGTCAAATTAACAAAAACTGGCCTCAGAACCTTTGCTCGTCTCATTTCTTTACCCAAGTGTCTTCAAGGAAAATCAGAAATCAAATCCCTAACCCTGACAGTGTGTTAAACAGTTTAATAGTGGGCTGAAGATCAGGGATACCTCAGCCATGTTGGTGGATGCAACAGTGTCACAGATCTGTCCTCTCTCCCAGAGCCCATTGATCAGGGCAGCAACGTACATGTCTGCCTCCCACCGGACATCCTGGGGCCCCATAGAACCGTACTTCTGCTTCAACATCTCATTCAACCTGGTTAGAATAAAATGCAGAGTGTGTCATCCCCCACAGAGAGACAGACAATACAAGACAAAGTGGACATAACAGACATAACCGTCGAGTGCACAATATAAGACGGATGGCAAGAACACAAGACAAACTAGAAATACTGTTCCTTCGAAACAGTGTGGGCTCGCTTCCACCCAAAAAATAATAGTAAAAGGTGTCAAGGTCCCAGGCAATGCTCTCTTTCATTTTACTGACGGGCCCAGGCAATGCTCTCTTTCATTTTACTGACGGGCCCAGTCCGGCCTGTTCGAAGTGGAGCGGTGAATCTGAGCAGCTATTAGTTGGGTCGAAAATGGCAGTTCCGTGACCGTGGAGAGCAAAGGTCCGTTTCTCAATGGATTTGTCATCTAGGAGGGTTATTAAACAAATTTGGCTGGGATGTCTTTTTTAAAATGGCTGGGAAAATGTTTGACAGCTAGGGTAATTTTCAATCTCATTCACTTGCTATACCAAAAATGACTCCCAAAAAATCTGCTTTAAGTGGGATGTGAGGGGTCAAACTAGGGGGTTTTAATTATTCTGAATTCATTGCAAGCATTTGTTTTGCATGAAAAACATTCCTTGGGCAATCAATTTTCACAGCCTTTTGGGGTCCGTTTTTAGCCCAAGGAATGTTTTTCATGCAAAACAAATGCTTGCAATGAATTCAGAATGACCCCTCACATCCCACTTAAAGCAGATTCTTTGGGAGTCATTTCTTCCTGTATAGTGTAGTAACTGAATGACTCCCAAAACATCTGCTTTAAGTGGGATGTGAGGGGTCAAACTAGGGGTTTTTAATTAGGGATGCGGTATCGGTATACTCGTGGTATCGGTACTTGCCCCGATACCGGCCTATTTTGCGGTATCGGTACTCGTCCGATACTGCTCACAAAGCGCCCGAGTACCCTGTGTGTTCCGCCACTTCGCCTTTCTCTCTCTCTCTTAAAGTATCAAAAGTAAAAATACAAAATGTTTGAGCATAGCAGATCTAGAAGATCATGCACAGTACAGGAATTTCCATGGGCTAAACCTGAAAAAAAAGGTGAAATGTGTGGCAGTTGTGCCATGTTCTGGGAAAGCAATGCAATGTAATGTGTTATATACAGCCAGAAAGTGAGGAACATCTGATAAAAAAAAACAAAAAAAGAAAACGTAATTTAAAGACATTTTGTACTCGTATCGGTACTCGGTATCGGCGAGTACTCAAAATGAAGTACTTGTACTTGTACTCGGTCAGCAAAAAAGTGGTATCGGGACATCCCTATTTTTAATTATTCTGAATCCATTGCAAGCATTTGTTTGGCATGAAAAACATTCCTTGGGCAAGAAATGGCCCCACAATACGATGGTTTAGTGATGAGTCATCAATTTTCACAGTCTTTTGGGCTCCGTTTTTAACCCAAGGAATGTTTTTCATGCAAAACAAATGCTTGCAATGGATTCAGAATAATTAAAAACCCCTAGTTTGACCCCTCACATCCCACTTAAAGCAGATTTTTTGGGAGTCATTTTTGCCTTTATAGTGTAGTGTATAGCAAGTGAATGAGACTGAAAATTACCCTAGCTGTCAAACATTTTCCCAGCCATTTTAAAAAAGACACCCCGGCCAAATTTGTTTAATAACCCTCCTAGATGACAAATCCATTGAGAAACAGACCTTTGCTCTCCACGGTCACGGAACTGCCATTTTCGACCCAACTACTATGGTACCACATCAATACAGCTTTGGTTTCAAATTCTCTGAAACAAGAGTTGGGTCCTAAAGGTTCTAAAAATGAATTGTGAAAAATATACAGTAATTCATGTATGCATGAGACAGGCAGACAGCCTATACTGTATGGTGACTTTATTATTTGTCTTCATTTCATTTATTGTATGTGATGAAAAAACACACACACACACACACACACACACACACACACACACACACACACACACACACACACACACACACACACACACACACACACTTAGTTGAACAGATACTTTTTTAGTTGTTATATTGGTGAGTTATTTATTACTAGTCCTTACCCGTTCAAAGATATGAGCTCCGAAATGATGTGCAGTGTGTGGGTTATGGGATGTGCACTGTGCACACGGTATATGAGGGATGGAAAGTAACTTTAACTGGTACTTGCATGATAATATGTAGGAGCATCAATGTAAGAAATACCCGTTTCGTTTAATGGCTATGTGTGTGTGTGTGTGTGTGTGTGTGTGTGTGTGTGTGTGTGTGTGTGTGTGTGTGCAGCGGTTTGGACCGTGAGACCATCCGCAGAGTAGTCTGTGTTTCTTTTTGAGAGGGTCGGTCCGCCTGAAAAACGCGCTTTGGAACGAAACGGTTACGTTTTGCGCGTTTGTGACGCCCTCTACGGGTGGAATTGGAAATGCTTCTGGGGATTCGTTGAGTAAGCCACCCGCAACCTGTGGCAGAAATTCAGTGTTGACTCGACGTTTTGTTTGTGATTTATGGATATTGTTTGCAAAACGGGCCCCTCCCGCTAACTTTGGAAGCCCGTTACGAACGAACGGTATGGACTATCAAAATATCCCTTGACTATGTTCATTGCATGGGTTCACAGATCATGTGTACCCATTTTTGTGACATTTGAAGAAAATATGTAGGAAAAGGAGCAAAAAGTGTGTTTTGGAGAAAATTCAAAATGGCGGAAAATCTATCCTGACGCAAATGGGCGGGGCCTATATGGGGAGATGCGTATTGACCCAAGGAATCCAGGGAAAAAAGAATTTTAATTTTTCGACCTACGGTTCAAGAGTTACAAGGCAAGTAGGCCGTTATAGCGCCACCATGAGGCAGAGTGGAAATGCTTTTGGGGATTCGTTGAGTATGCCACCCGCGACCCTTGGTTAAAATTCAGTGTTGACTCGACAATTTGTTTGTGCTTTACGGCTATTGTTTGCGGTCCCATCCTGCTAATAACTTTGGAAGCCCGTTACGAACGAACGGTACAGACTATCGACATATCCCTTGAGTATATTCATTGCATGGGTTCATAGATCATGTATACCGCTTTTTGCGACATTTGAAGAAAATATGTAGGAAAAGGAGCAAAAAGTGTGTTTTGGAGAAAATTCAAGATGGCGGAAAATCTAGCCTGGCGCAAATGGGCGTGGCCTATATCGGGAGATGCGTCTCGACCCACGGAATCCAGGGAAAAAATATTTTTAATTTTCCGACCTACGGTTCAAGAGTTACAGGCCGAAACGTAAAGTGGACTGTTATAGCGCCACCATGAGGCCAACTGACAAAGTTATTTTTTATTTAATCCTTGATATCATTATAAATCTCCTCTCAGAGTTTTGTAACTGTAGCCCCTATGGTTTGCGAGAAAAAAAATATTGAATGTGAGTTTTTGCGATTCCCATTATAAGTCAATGGGAAAAATTAATTCACTAATAAATTAATATCAATTAAACGATTTGTGAAAGTGAAAAAAGGGCTTCACAGTTGTGTCAGGTGTGTTCATATGCTAATGGTGATGCGATTTCAGATCAATTGCTCCAGCCACTGAGGAGAAACGCTGTGACAGACACTCACTCAGACAGACACTCACTCACTCACTCAGACAGACAGACATTCGCTAAATTATATGTTAGATATTTGACTATGTTTTCTTTGAGTCACCAGTTTTTGTGGGAGGAGAATGAGGATGATGGGCTGGCCAGAGAGTGGGACCAGCTGCTCCATGGCAGCTATGATGGGGCCAATTGGACTGCGCCACTCTCTCTGCATCATGAGGGGGAACTTGTAGCATGTTTACTTGTAGCATGTTTAAGTAGGAGTAGGAGACCCTGTCTTTACACCCCCCTCTTGGCTACAGTGGTTTGACCGGTCCCTATGCTCCCCTCACCTATCATTCTGTTGGTCAGTGTGAGCCTAACTGTTGCAGTGTGAAGATGTGTGTTATTAGGAAAGGATACCGACCGATGGCCTGTATAGGTCCGGAACGGCAGCCTCTTTATTAATTTATTTTCTATAAGGGCAAGGATGACTAAAACCAGATTAAGTTAGGCTTGGTCCAATCTGCCTAAAAAAGGTGGTTGAGCAACCCAGCCCATGGACCTACTGTAACACACACAAGACCCATTTTCCCATTTAATTTGACAATGAAACTAAAACAACCCAACATGACGATTCACTATGAACAATCAAAATATATTGTGGTGAGCATAATTGCATGTAAACTTGCAAGCAAAGGCTCTTCAAAACACATGTGAGGAGGAAAAGGGCAGTGCTAGATGTACACTTTTGAGACACTCAACCAAACTGATCAGAGTTTCAGGTGTGCTGGACATCAATTGAGCTGATCTACCACAACTGAACAGGCTTAACACTAAGTGAGTGTGTGTGTGTGTGTGTGTGTGTGTGTGTGTGTGTGTGTGTGTGTGTGTGTGTGTGTGTGTGTTGAGATCTGTTCCTCCTTGAAACAGACATAAGATCTACACATCTAGATTTGTGATTAGTTTGAAGAATATATATATATATAGAGAGAGATTTATCTGACAAAGACTGACATAATAGTATAAAAAATGGCGTTTATTATCACAGAAAAAGTCAACATGCTTGGCAAATACTTAAAACACTTGCATAGAACAAGAAGGCACATACAGAACTTTCATACCCAAGTTTGCAATAGTAGAACATCAGAATCAAACCAATGAGTGAATGAATGAATGAAAGTTTATTTCGAACATTAAAACATTTTAAAATAAAATACAAGGCCAAAAAAAATTCCGAAAAGGAGTAGGATCAAGTTTATTTATTTATTTTATATTTTTTGCACCTTATGTCTAACTTAATGTACTGTACATGCTACTATGGGGACCTCTAGTTCCTCCGGTTCGTACGGATCCTCCATGCCACACCAAGCTCTCACCTCCAGGTGTTCATGCGCTGGGAAAAAGAGGACATTTAAATTAAAGAAGAATAAAGAGTAGTGATCAAGGTCATGGATGAGCAATTCAAAATACAAATCAAAACAGGGTTACAAAGTGCTTAATAACAAGATAAAGATAAAGTTCCTCACCAATAACTAGGTGAGGAACTATTTACATTCTTCTTGCTGTCGTGGGTGAACCGGTTGTTTGGAGGAGCAGACGTCAACACCCGATCTGGAACACAGCAGATTGATCATTTAAAACAAACATAATCTAAAATTTCAAGTGGCACTGTGCGTTTTTTTGCAACTTATGTCTAACCTCACGTACATACCTGCTGCTCGTACACACCCACCATGCCACCCCATTTCTTTCACCTCAAGGTTGTCATGCACTGGGGAAAAATAGGAAATTGATGAAAGAAGAATTAAGAGATCAAGGTTAGATCATGGACGATTAATTAAAAAACAGGGTTACAAAGTGCTCAACAATAACAAGATAAAGAGGGTGGGGGGGGGGCAAATACATACCAGTAAGACTCCCTAGGGAGATAAGCGACCGTCAGGTCGCAGTGTGATTTTAGGGCAAAAATGTGTAGGAGCAGCGTCCAAAAATGTGTTTGAAGAAATTGGCCTGTTGGTGGCGCTATATGGGACAGATCCATATTGATGAGAAGAGTGCAGACATACTGTGTACCGAGTTGTGGATTTTAGGGCAAAATCTGTAGGAGCAGTGTCCAAAAATGTGTTTGAAGAAATAGGCCTGATGGTAGCGCTATGAGACAGATCCATGTTGATGACATGAGTGTAGACATACTGTGTACTAGGCCTCATGGTGGCGCTAGTAGAGGGTCATGTGTGAATTGGCATGGATCGGGGCAACGGTTGCGAAGATATGAGCAAAACAGGTACTCGTCCGATACTGCTCACAAAGCGCCCGAGTACCCTGTGTGTTCCGCCACTTCGCCTTTCTCTCTCTCTCTTAAAGTATCAAAAGTAAAAATACAAAATGTTTGAGCATAGCAGATCTAGAAGATCATGCACAGTACAGGAATTTCCATGGGCTAAACCTGAAAAAAAAGGTGAAATGTGTGGCAGTTGTGCCATGTTCTGGGAAAGCAATGCAATTTAATGTGTTATATACAGCCAGAAAGTGAGGAACATCTGATAAAAAAAAACAAAAAAAGAAAACGTAATTTAAAGACATTTTGTACTCGTATCGGTACTCGGTATCGGCGAGTACTCAAAATGAAGTACTTGTACTTGTACTCGGTCAGCAAAAAAGTGGTATCGGGACATCCCTATTTTTAATTATTCTGAATCCATTGCAATCATTTGTTTGGCATGAAAAACATTCCTTGGGCAAGAAATGGCCCCACAATACGATGGTTTAGTGATGAGTCATCAATTTTCACAGTCTTTTGGGCTCCGTTTTTAACCCAAGGAATGTTTTTCATGCAAAACAAATGCTTACAATGGATTCAGAATAATTAAAAACCCCTAGTTTGACCCCTCACATCCCACTTAAAGCAGATTTTTTGGGAGTCATTTTTGCCTTTATAGTGTAGTGTATAGCAAGTGAATGAGACTGAAAATTACCCTAGCTGTCAAACATTTTCCCAGCCATTTTAAAAAAGACACCCCGGCCAAATTTGTTTAATAACCCTCCTAGATGACAAATCCATTGAGAAACAGACCTTTGCTCTCCACGGTCACGGAACTGCCATTTTCGACCCAACTACTATGGTACCACATCAATACAGCTTTGGTTTCAAATTCTCTGAAACAAGAGTTGGGTCCTAAAGGTTCTAAAAATGAATTGTGAAAAATATACAGTAATTCATGTATGCATGAGACAGGCAGACAGCCTATACTGTATGGTGACTTTATTATTTGTCTTCATTTCATTTATTGTATGTGATGAAAAAAACACACACACACACACACACACACACACACACACACACACACACACACACACACACACACACACACACTTAGTTGAACAGATACTTTTTTAGTTGTTATATTGGTGAGTTATTTATTATATTTGACTATGTTTTCTTTGAGTCACCAGTTTTTGTGGGAGGAGAATGAGGATGATGGGCTGGCCAGAGAGTGGGACCAGCTGCTCCATGGCAGCTATGATGGGGCCAATTGGACTGCGCCACTCTCTCTGCATCATGAGGGGGAACTTGTAGCATGTTTACTTGTAGCATGTTTAAGTAGGAGTAGGAGACCCTGTCTTTACACCCCCCTCTTGGCTACAGTGGTTTGACCGGTCCCTATATATGCTCCCCTCACCTATCATTCTGTTGGTCAGTGTGAGCCTAACTGTTGCAGTGTGAAGATGTGTGTTATTAGGAAAGGATACCGACCGATGGCCTGTATAGGTCCGGAACGGCAGCCTCTTTATTAATTTATTTTCTATAAGGGCAAGGATGACTAAAACCAGATTAAGTTAGGCTTGGTCCAATCTGCCTAAAAAAGGTGGTTGAGCAACCCAGCCCATGGACCTACTGTAACACACACAAGACCCATTTTCCCATTTAATTTGACAATGAAACTAAAACAACCCAACATGACGATTCACTATGAACAATCAAAATATATTGTGGTGAGCATAATTGCATGTAAACTTGCAAGCAAAGGCTCTTCAAAACACATGTGAGGAGGAAAAGGGCAGTGCTAGATGTACACTTTTGAGACACTCAACCAAACTGATCAGAGTTTCAGGTGTGCTGGACATCAATTGAGCTGATCTACCACAACTGAACAGGCTTAACACTAAGTGAGTGTGTGTGTGTGTGTGTGTGTGTGTGTGTGTGTGTGTGTGTGTGTTGAGATCTGTTCCTCCTTGAAACAGACATAAGATCTACACATCTAGATTTGTGATTAGTTTGAAGAATATATATATATAGAGAGAGATTTATCTGACAAAGACTGACATAATAGTATAAAAAATGGCGTTTATTATCACAGAAAAAGTCAACATGCTTGGCAAATACTTAAAACACTTGCATAGAACAAGAAGGCACATACAGAACTTTCATACCCAAGTTTGCAATAGTAGAACATCAGAATCAAACCAATGAGTGAATGAATGAATGAAAGTTTATTTCGAACATTAAAACATTTTAAAATAAAATACAAGGCCAAAAAAATTTCCGAAAAGGAGTAGGATCAAGTTTATTTATTTATTTTATATTTTTTGCACCTTATGTCTAACTTAATGTACTGTACATGCTACTATGGGGACCTCTAGTTCCTCCGGTTCGTACGGATCCTCCATGCCACACCAAGCTCTCACCTCCAGGTGTTCATGCGCTGGGAAAAAGAGGACATTTAAATTAAAGAAGAATAAAGAGTAGTGATCAAGGTCATGGATGAGCAATTCAAAATACAAATCAAAACAGGGTTACAAAGTGCTTAATAACAAGATAAAGATAAAGTTCCTCACCAATAACTAGGTGAGGAACTATTTACATTCTTCTTGCTGTCGTGGGTGAACCGGTTGTTTGGAGGAGCAGACGTCAACACCCGATCTGGAACACAGCAGATTGATCATTTAAAACAAACATAATCTAAAATTTCAAGTGGCACTGTGCGTTTTTTTGCAACTTATGTCTAACCTCACGTACATACCTGCTGCTCGTACACACCCACCATGCCACCCCATTTCTTTCACCTCAAGGTTGTCATGCACTGGGGAAAAATAGGAAATTGATGAAAGAAGAATTAAGAGATCAAGGTTAGATCATGCATGGACGATTAATTAAAAAACAGGGTTACAAAGTGCTCAACAATAACAAGATAAAGAGGGTGGGGGGGCAAATACATACCAGTAAGACTCCCTAGGGAGATAAGCGACCGTCAGGTCGCAGTGTGATTTTAGGGCAAAAATGTGTAGGAGCAGCGTCCAAAAATGTGTTTGAAGAAATTGGCCTGTTGGTGGCGCTATATGGGACAGATCCATATTGATGAGAAGAGTGCAGACATACTGTGTACCGAGTTGTGGATTTTAGGGCAAAATCTGTAGGAGCAGTGTCCAAAAATGTGTTTGAAGAAATAGGCCTGATGGTAGCGCTATGAGACAGATCCATGTTGATGACATGAGTGTAGACATACTGTGTACTAGGCCTCATGGTGGCGCTAGTAGAGGGTCATGTGTGAATTGGCATGGATCGGGGCAACGGTTGCGAAGATATGAGCAAAACAGGTACTCGTCCGATACTGCTCACAAAGCGCCCGAGTACCCTGTGTATTCCGCCACTTCGCCTTTCTCTCTCTCTCTTAAAGTATCAAAAGTAAAAATACAAAATGTTTGAGCATAGCAGATCTAGAAGATCATGCACAGCACAGGAATTTCCATGGGCTAAACCTGAAAAAAAAAGGTGAAATGTGTGGCAGTTGTGCCATGTTCTGGGAAAGCAATGCAATTTAATGTGTTATATACAGCCAGAAAGTGAGGAACATCTGATAAAAAAAAACAAAAAAAGAAAACGTAATTTAAAGACATTTTGTACTCGTATCGGTACTCGGTATCGGCGAGTACTCAAAATGAAGTACTTGTACTTGTACTCGGTCAGCAAAAAAGTGGTATCGGGACATCCCTATTTTTAATTATTCTGAATCCATTGCAAGCATTTGTTTGGCATGAAAAACATTCCTTGGGCAAGAAATGGCCCCACAATACGATGGTTTAGTGATGAGTCATCAATTTTCACAGTCTTTTGGGCTCCGTTTTTAACCCAAGGAATGTTTTTCATGCAAAACAAATGCTTACAATGGATTCAGAATAATTAAAAACCCCTAGTTTGACCCCTCACATCCCACTTAAAGCAGATTTTTTGGGAGTCATTTTTGCCTTTATAGTGTAGTGTATAGCAAGTGAATGAGACTGAAAATTACCCTAGCTGTCAAACATTTTCCCAGCCATTTAAAAAAAGACACCCCGGCCAAATTTGTTTAATAACCCTCCTAGATGACAAATCCATTGAGAAACAGACCTTTGCTCTCCACGGTCACGGAACTGCCATTTTCGACCCAACTACTATGGTACCACATCAATACAGCTTTGGTTTCAAATTCTCTGAAACAAGAGTTGGGTCCTAAAGGTTCTAAAAATGAATTGTGAAAAATATACAGTAATTCATGTATGCATGAGACAGGCAGACAGCCTATACTGTATGGTGACTTTATTATTTGTCTTCATTTCATTTATTGTATGTGATGAAAAACACACACACACACACACACACACACACACACACACACACACACACACACACACACACACACACACACACACACACACACACACACACACTTAGTTGAACAGATACTTTTTTAGTTGTTATATTGGTGAGTTATTTATTATATTTGACTATGTTTTCTTTGAGTCACCAGTTTTTGTGGGAGGAGAATGAGGATGATGGGCTGGCCAGAGAGTGGGACCAGCTGCTCCATGGCAGCTATGATGGGGCCAATTGGACTGCGCCACTCTCTCTGCATCATGAGGGGGAACTTGTAGCATGTTTACTTGTAGCATGTTTAAGTAGGAGTAGGAGACCCTGTCTTTACACCCCCCTCTTGGCTACAGTGGTTTGACCGGTCCCTATATATGCTCCCCTCACCTATCATTCTGTTGGTCAGTGTGAGCCTAACTGTTGCAGTGTGAAGATGTGTGTTATTAGGAAAGGATACCGACCGATGGCCTGTATAGGTCCGGAACGGCAGCCTCTTTATTAATTTATTTTCTATAAGGGCAAGGATGACTAAAACCAGATTAAGTTAGGCTTGGTCCAATCTGCCTAAAAAAGGTGGTTGAGCAACCCAGCCCATGGACCTACTGTAACACACACAAGACCCATTTTCCCATTTAATTTGACAATGAAACTAAAACAACCCAACATGACGATTCACTATGAACAATCAAAATATATTGTGGTGAGCATAATTGCATGTAAACTTGCAAGCAAAGGCTCTTCAAAACACATGTGAGGAGGAAAAGGGCAGTGCTAGATGTACACTTTTGAGACACTCAACCAAACTGATCAGAGTTTCAGGTGTGCTGGACATCAATTGAGCTGATCTACCACAACTGAACAGGCTTAACACTAAGTGAGTGTGTGTGTGTGTGTGTGTGTGTGTGTGTGTGTGTGTGTGTGTGTGTGTGTGTGTGTGTGTGTTGAGATCTGTTCCTCCTTGAAACAGACATAAGATCTACACATCTAGATTTGTGATTAGTTTGAAGAATATATATATATAGAGAGAGATTTATCTGACAAAGACTGACATAATAGTATAAAAAATGGCGTTTATTATCACAGAAAAAGTCAACATGCTTGGCAAATACTTAAAACACTTGCATAGAACAAGAAGGCACATACAGAACTTTCATACCCAAGTTTGCAATAGTAGAACATCAGAATCAAACCAATGAGTGAATGAATGAATGAAAGTTTATTTCGAACATTAAAACATTTTAAAATAAAATACAAGGCCAAAAAAAAATCCGAAAAGGAGTAGGATCAAGTTTATTTATTTATTTTATATTTTTTGCACCTTATGTCTAACTTAATGTACTGTACATGCTACTATGGGGACCTCTAGTTCCTCCGGTTCGTACGGATCCTCCATGCCACACCAAGCTCTCACCTCCAGGTGTTCATGCGCTGGGAAAAAGAGGACATTTAAATTAAAGAAGAATAAAGAGTAGTGATCAAGGTCATGGATGAGCAATTCAAAATACAAATCAAAACAGGGTTACAAAGTGCTTAATAACAAGATAAAGATAAAGTTCCTCACCAATAACTAGGTGAGGAACTATTTACATTCTTCTTGCTGTCGTGGGTGAACCGGTTGTTTGGAGGAGCAGACGTCAACACCCGATCTGGAACACAGCAGATTGATCATTTAAAACAAACATAATCTAAAATTTCAAGTGGCACTGTGCGTTTTTTTGCAACTTATGTCTAACCTCACGTACATACCTGCTGCTCGTACACACCCACCATGCCACCCCATTTCTTTCACCTCAAGGTTGTCATGCACTGGGGAAAAATAGGAAATTGATGAAAGAAGAATTAAGAGATCAAGGTTAGATCATGGACGATTAATTAAAAAACAGGGTTACAAAGTGCTCAACAATAACAAGATAAAGAGGGTGGGGGGGCAAATACATACCAGTAAGACTCCCTAGGGAGATAAGCGACCGTCAGGTCGCAGTGTGATTTTAGGGCAAAAATGTGTAGGAGCAGCGTCCAAAAATGTGTTTGAAGAAATTGGCCTGTTGGTGGCGCTATATGGGACAGATCCATATTGATGAGAAGAGTGCAGACATACTGTGTACCGAGTTGTGGATTTTAGGGCAAAATCTGTAGGAGCAGTGTCCAAAAATGTGTTTGAAGAAATAGGCCTGATGGTAGCGCTATGAGACAGATCCATGTTGATGACATGAGTGTAGACATACTGTGTACTAGGCCTCATGGTGGCGCTAGTAGAGGGTCATGTGTGAATTGGCATGGATCGGGGCAACGGTTGCGAAGATATGAGCAAAACAGGTACTCGTCCGATACTGCTCACAAAGCGCCCGAGTACCCTGTGTGTTCCGCCACTTCGCCTTTCTCTCTCTCTCTTAAAGTATCAAAAGTAAAAATACAAAATGTTTGAGCATAGCAGATCTAGAAGATCATGCACAGTACAGGAATTTCCATGGGCTAAACCTGAAAAAAAAGGTGAAATGTGTGGCAGTTGTGCCATGTTCTGGGAAAGCAATGCAATTTAATGTGTTATATACAGCCAGAAAGTGAGGAACATCTGATAAAAAAAAACAAAAAAAGAAAACGTAATTTAAAGACATTTTGTACTCGTATCGGTACTCGGTATCGGCGAGTACTCAAAATGAAGTACTTGTACTTGTACTCGGTCAGCAAAAAAGTGGTATCGGGACATCCCTATTTTTTATTATTCTGAATCCATTGCAAGCATTTGTTTGGCATGAAAAACATTCCTTGGGCAAGAAATGGCCCCACAATACGATGGTTTAGTGATGAGTCATCAATTTTCACAGTCTTTTGGGCTCCGTTTTTAACCCAAGGAATGTTTTTCATGCAAAACAAATGCTTACAATGGATTCAGAATAATTAAAAACCCCTAGTTTGACCCCTCACATCCCACTTAAAGCAGATTTTTTGGGAGTCATTTTTGCCTTTATAGTGTAGTGTATAGCAAGTGAATGAGACTGAAAATTACCCTAGCTGTCAAACATTTTCCCAGCCATTTTAAAAAAGACACCCCGGCCAAATTTGTTTAATAACCCTCCTAGATGACAAATCCATTGAGAAACAGACCTTTGCTCTCCACGGTCACGGAACTGCCATTTTCGACCCAACTACTATGGTACCACATCAATACAGCTTTGGTTTCAAATTCTCTGAAACAAGAGTTGGGTCCTAAAGGTTCTAAAAATGAATTGTGAAAAATATACAGTAATTCATGTATGCATGAGACAGGCAGACAGCCTATACTGTATGGTGACTTTATTATTTGTCTTCATTTCATTTATTGTATGTGATGAAAAAAACACACACACACACACACACACACACACACACACACACACACACACACACACACACACACACACACACACACACACACACACACACACTTAGTTGAACAGATACTTTTTTAGTTGTTATATTGGTGAGTTATTTATTATATTTGACTATGTTTTCTTTGAGTCACCAGTTTTTGTGGGAGGAGAATGAGGATGATGGGCTGGCCAGAGAGTGGGACCAGCTGCTCCATGGCCGCTATGATGGGGCCAATTGGACTGCGCCACTCTCTCTGCATCATGAGGGGGAACTTGTAGCATGTTTACTTGTAGCATGTTTAAGTAGGAGTAGGAGACCCTGTCTTTACACCCCCCTCTTGGCTACAGTGGTTTGACCGGTCCCTATATATGCTCCCCTCACCTATCATTCTGTTGGTCAGTGTGAGCCTAACTGTTGCAGTGTGAAGATGTGTGTTATTAGGAAAGGATACCGACCGATGGCCTGTATAGGTCCGGAACGGCAGCCTCTTTATTAATTTATTTTCTATAAGGGCAAGGATGACTAAAACCAGATTAAGTTAGGCTTGGTCCAATCTGCCTAAAAAAGGTGGTTGAGCAACCCAGCCCATGGACCTACTGTAACACACACAAGACCCATTTTCCCATTTAATTTGACAATGAAACTAAAACAACCCAACATGACGATTCACTATGAACAATCAAAATATATTGTGGTGAGCATAATTGCATGTAAACTTGCAAGCAAAGGCTCTTCAAAACACATGTGAGGAGGAAAAGGGCAGTGCTAGATGTACACTTTTGAGACACTCAACCAAACTGATCAGAGTTTCAGGTGTGCTGGACATCAATTGAGCTGATCTACCACAACTGAACAGGCTTAACACTAAGTGAGTGTGTGTGTGTGTGTGTGTGTGTGTGTGTGTGTGTGTGTGTGTGTGTGTGTGTGTGTGTGTGTGTGTTGAGATCTGTTCCTCCTTGAAACAGACATAAGATCTACACATCTAGATTTGTGATTAGTTTGAAGAATATATATATATATAGAGAGAGATTTATCTGACAAAGACTGACATAATAGTATAAAAAATGGCGTTTATTATCACAGAAAAAGTCAACATGCTTGGCAAATACTTAAAACACTTGCATAGAACAAGAAGGCACATACAGAACTTTCATACCCAAGTTTGCAATAGTAGAACATCAGAATCAAACCAATGAGTGAATGAATGAATGAAAGTTTATTTCGAACATTAAAACATTTTAAAATAAAATACAAGGCCAAAAAAAATTCCGAAAAGGAGTAGGATCAAGTTTATTTATTTATTTTATATTTTTTGCACCTTATGTCTAACTTAATGTACTGTACATGCTACTA
Source organism: Nannobrachium achirus (assembly GCF_963921795.1). Lineage (NCBI taxonomy): Eukaryota > Metazoa > Chordata > Actinopteri > Myctophiformes > Myctophidae > Nannobrachium > Nannobrachium achirus. The sequence continues at coordinate 40,424,510 of NC_137813.1, forward strand.
TGGGGACCTCTAGTTCCTCCGGTTCGTACGGATCCTCCATGCCACACCAAGCTCTCACCTCCAGGTGTTCATGCGCTGGGAAAAAGAGGACATTTAAATTAAAGAAGAATAAAGAGTAGTGATCAAGGTCATGGATGAGCAATTCAAAATACAAATCAAAACAGGGTTACAAAGTGCTTAATAACAAGATAAAGATAAAGTTCCTCACCAATAACTAGGTGAGGAACTATTTACATTCTTCTTGCTGTCGTGGGTGAACCGGTTGTTTGGAGGAGCAGACGTCAACACCCGATCTGGAACACAGCAGATTGATCATTTAAAACAAACATAATCTAAAATTTCAAGTGGCACTGTGCGTTTTTTTGCAACTTATGTCTAACCTCACGTACATACCTGCTGCTCGTACACACCCACCATGCCACCCCATTTCTTTCACCTCAAGGTTGTCATGCACTGGGGAAAAATAGGAAATTGATGAAAGAAGAATTAAGAGATCAAGGTTAGATCATGGACGATTAATTAAAAAACAGGGTTACAAAGTGCTCAACAATAACAAGATAAAGAGGGTGGGGGGGCAAATACATACCAGTAAGACTCCCTAGGGAGATAAGCGACCGTCAGGTCGCAGTGTGATTTTAGGGCAAAAATGTGTAGGAGCAGCGTCCAAAAATGTGTTTGAAGAAATTGGCCTGTTGGTGGCGCTATATGGGACAGATCCATATTGATGAGAAGAGTGCAGACATACTGTGTACCGAGTTGTGGATTTTAGGGCAAAATCTGTAGGAGCAGTGTCCAAAAATGTGTTTGAAGAAATAGGCCTGATGGTAGCGCTATGAGACAGATCCATGTTGATGACATGAGTGTAGACATACTGTGTACTAGGCCTCATGGTGGCGCTAGTAGAGGGTCATGTGTGAATTGGCATGGATCGGGGCAACGGTTGCGAAGATATGAGCAAAACAGGTACTCGTCCGATACTGCTCACAAAGCGCCCGAGTACCCTGTGTGTTCCGCCACTTCGCCTTTCTCTCTCTCTCTTAAAGTATCAAAAGTAAAAATACAAAATGTTTGAGCATAGCAGATCTAGAAGATCATGCACAGTACAGGAATTTCCATGGGCTAAACCTGAAAAAAAAGGTGAAATGTGTGGCAGTTGTGCCATGTTCTGGGAAAGCAATGCAATTTAATGTGTTATATACAGCCAGAAAGTGAGGAACATCTGATAAAAAAAAACAAAAAAAGAAAACGTAATTTAAAGACATTTTGTACTCGTATCGGTACTCGGTATCGGCGAGTACTCAAAATGAAGTACTTGTACTTGTACTCGGTCAGCAAAAAAGTGGTATCGGGACATCCCTATTTTTAATTATTCTGAATCCATTGCAAGCATTTGTTTGGCATGAAAAACATTCCTTGGGCAAGAAATGGCCCCACAATACGATGGTTTAGTGATGAGTCATCAATTTTCACAGTCTTTTGGGCTCCGTTTTTAACCCAAGGAATGTTTTTCATGCAAAACAAATGCTTACAATGGATTCAGAATAATTAAAAACCCCTAGTTTGACCCCTCACATCCCACTTAAAGCAGATTTTTTGGGAGTCATTTTTGCCTTTATAGTGTAGTGTATAGCAAGTGAATGAGACTGAAAATTACCCTAGCTGTCAAACATTTTCCCAGCCATTTTAAAAAAGACACCCCGGCCAAATTTGTTTAATAACCCTCCTAGATGACAAATCCATTGAGAAACAGACCTTTGCTCTCCACGGTCACGGAACTGCCATTTTCGACCCAACTACTATGGTACCACATCAATACAGCTTTGGTTTCAAATTCTCTGAAACAAGAGTTGGGTCCTAAAGGTTCTAAAAATGAATTGTGAAAAATATACAGTAATTCATGTATGCATGAGACAGGCAGACAGCCTATACTGTATGGTGACTTTATTATTTGTCTTCATTTCATTTATTGTATGTGATGAAAAAAACACACACACACACACACACACACACACACACACACACACACACACACACACACACACACACACACACACACACACACTTAGTTGAACAGATACTTTTTTAGTTGTTATATTGGTGAGTTATTTATTATATTTGACTATGTTTTCTTTGAGTCACCAGTTTTTGTGGGAGGAGAATGAGGATGATGGGCTGGCCAGAGAGTGGGACCAGCTGCTCCATGGCAGCTATGATGGGGCCAATTGGACTGCGCCACTCTCTCTGCATCATGAGGGGGAACTTGTAGCATGTTTACTTGTAGCATGTTTAAGTAGGAGTAGGAGACCCTGTCTTTACACCCCCCTCTTGGCTACAGTGGTTTGACCGGTCCCTATATATGCTCCCCTCACCTATCATTCTGTTGGTCAGTGTGAGCCTAACTGTTGCAGTGTGAAGATGTGTGTTATTAGGAAAGGATACCGACCGATGGCCTGTATAGGTCCGGAACGGCAGCCTCTTTATTAATTTATTTTCTATAAGGGCAAGGATGACTAAAACCAGATTAAGTTAGGCTTGGTCCAATCTGCCTAAAAAAGGTGGTTGAGCAACCCAGCCCATGGACCTACTGTAACACACACAAGACCCATTTTCCCATTTAATTTGACAATGAAACTAAAACAACCCAACATGACGATTCACTATGAACAATCAAAATATATTGTGGTGAGCATAATTGCATGTAAACTTGCAAGCAAAGGCTCTTCAAAACACATGTGAGGAGGAAAAGGGCAGTGCTAGATGTACACTTTTGAGACACTCAACCAAACTGATCAGAGTTTCAGGTGTGCTGGACATCAATTGAGCTGATCTACCACAACTGAACAGGCTTAACACTAAGTGAGTGTGTGTGTGTGTGTGTGTGTGTGTGTGTGTGTGTGTGTGTGTGTGTGTGTGTGTGTGTGTTGAGATCTGTTCCTCCTTGAAACAGACATAAGATCTACACATCTAGATTTGTGATTAGTTTGAAGAATATATATATATAGAGAGAGATTTATCTGACAAAGACTGACATAATAGTATAAAAAATGGCGTTTATTATCACAGAAAAAGTCAACATGCTTGGCAAATACTTAAAACACTTGCATAGAACAAGAAGGCACATACAGAACTTTCATACCCAAGTTTGCAATAGTAGAACATCAGAATCAAACCAATGAGTGAATGAATGAATGAAAGTTTATTTCGAACATTAAAACATTTTAAAATAAAATACAAGGCCAAAAAAATTTCCGAAAAGGAGTAGGATCAAGTTTATTTATTTATTTTATATTTTTTGCACCTTATGTCTAACTTAATGTACTGTACATGCTACTATGGGGACCTCTAGTTCCTCCGGTTCGTACGGATCCTCCATGCCACACCAAGCTCTCACCTCCAGGTGTTCATGCGCTGGGAAAAAGAGGACATTTAAATTAAAGAAGAATAAAGAGTAGTGATCAAGGTCATGGATGAGCAATTCAAAATACAAATCAAAACAGGGTTACAAAGTGCTTAATAACAAGATAAAGATAAAGTTCCTCACCAATAACTAGGTGAGGAACTATTTACATTCTTCTTGCTGTCGTGGGTGAACCGGTTGTTTGGAGGAGCAGACGTCAACACCCGATCTGGAACACAGCAGATTGATCATTTAAAACAAACATAATCTAAAATTTCAAGTGGCACTGTGCGTTTTTTTGCAACTTATGTCTAACCTCACGTACATACCTGCTGCTCGTACACACCCACCATGCCACCCCATTTCTTTCACCTCAAGGTTGTCATGCACTGGGGAAAAATAGGAAATTGATGAAAGAAGAATTAAGAGATCAAGGTTAGATCATGGACGATTAATTAAAAAACAGGGTTACAAAGTGCTCAACAATAACAAGATAAAGAGGGTGGGGGGGCAAATACATACCAGTAAGACTCCCTAGGGAGATAAGCGACCGTCAGGTCGCAGTGTGATTTTAGGGCAAAAATGTGTAGGAGCAGCGTCCAAAAATGTGTTTGAAGAAATTGGCCTGTTGGTGGCGCTATATGGGACAGATCCATATTGATGAGAAGAGTGCAGACATACTGTGTACCGAGTTGTGGATTTTAGGGCAAAATCTGTAGGAGCAGTGTCCAAAAATGTGTTTGAAGAAATAGGCCTGATGGTAGCGCTATGAGACAGATCCATGTTGATGACATGAGTGTAGACATACTGTGTACTAGGCCTCATGGTGGCGCTAGTAGAGGGTCATGTGTGAATTGGCATGGATCGGGGCAACGGTTGCGAAGATATGAGCAAAACAGGTACTCGTCCGATACTGCTCACAAAGCGCCCGAGTACCCTGTGTGTTCCGCCACTTCGCCTTTCTCTCTCTCTCTTAAAGTATCAAAAGTAAAAATACAAAATGTTTGAGCATAGCAGATCTAGAAGATCATGCACAGTACAGGAATTTCCATGGGCTAAACCTGAAAAAAAAGGTGAAATGTGTGGCAGTTGTGCCATGTTCTGGGAAAGCAATGCAATTTAATGTGTTATATACAGCCAGAAAGTGAGGAACATCTGATAAAAAAAAACAAAAAAAGAAAACGTAATTTAAAGACATTTTGTACTCGTATCGGTACTCGGTATCGGCGAGTACTCAAAATTAAGTACTTGTACTTGTACTCGGTCAGCAAAAAAGTGGTATCGGGACATCCCTATTTTTGCCAGACCCAGGGGGTCGGCCTACAAAAGGCTTTGTCGGTCTGTCGGTCTGTCGGTCGGTCCCTCTTTTCCTCAGTGTGCCTGTGTTTGCCTCTGACTGCTCATCTGCCCCTCCCTTCCCTTGCTCGGCTGATTGCCTTGAGTGCCGTCACCTGTACATAGGGTTGCCAACTCCCAGAGTTTCAAATATGGGACACTTTCTAAGGAGACATGCGCCGCCAAAGGCGGCGCCGAAAAATCGGATATCTTCGGTTATAAAGTTGGCTAAAACGGGTATTTTCCTATATTAAATCATATTTTTCCTTTCACAATATTAATTCGGGTGTCTTTGGGGCGAAAAATCGGATATTTTTGGTTATAAATTGGCTAAAACGGGTATTTTCCTCTATTAAATCATATTTTTCCTTTCACAATATTAATTCGGGTGTCTTTGGGCCAGCTAACCTATTACCTTAAAATCATGTAGTGTAGTCCTATATTGTATTTCTCTCAATTTTCCAAAACATATCGCCTAGGTCTACCTGGTCCTAATGTGCCCACTCTCTGGTTACCCAACACTAGTTTAATCATATTGGCATACAGCAATAACCATTAGGTTTTAAAAACAAAATCAACGCATGCTTATTTCACATACTAGCCTGTCTGGGGTCGCTTTAGTTGGCAGACAAGATTACTGTAGTGTTCCCAGGAATACCAATATCCATGGCTTATTTTCTGTTGCTTGCCTGCTTTTTCACCTTTTTGTTTAGCCTATCACCTATCATAGATTCATGTCTAATATGTTTGTACACAATCTTCTGGCACACGTTTTTTTTAAGACATTAAACAATGTTCTGAGCCGAGCACTGTCGTATGGTCGCTCGCACGCACTCGTATCGTCTCTCGCAGGCAACTTGTGGAGTGAACCCACAGCCCATGCTTGGGAAGGGAGTGTGTAGGGGGCGGAGACTGTGTCTTAGCAACACTGTGTTAATAAGCCAATCAGCTGCTTACAAACAGCGCAGCGCCTCTCACAGCAATGGGATGCAGCACTTGTCTCAGAGGAGAGCAGAGTGGAAGTGGAAGCTCTCTGACAGGCAGAATCGCTGTCATTTCTCAATTAAATCATCCCGTCATTCATATTTATCCCGCAACCTTAAAATACGGGACAAAGAGCGTCCCGTTTCAGTTCAATACGGGACACGTCTTTTAGTTTCCAAAAAAGGGACGATCCCGTATTTTACGGGACGGTTGGTAACCCTACCTGTACAGGACCAGCTGAGTTGAGTTGGCTGACGAGCTGCTGACACTATAAATTCCTCAGCCCATCTACAAGCTCACAAACATTTCCAGCTGCTCAGCCTATACAATCCTGTGTGTTCATGTGTTAGTTCAGTGCCATACTAGTCAAAACAGCCGATCTACAAGTTTTCATTGCGGGTCTGGCAGAACCAGGTGACCTGGTCTAGTTAATTATTCTGAATCCATTGCAAGCATTTGTTTGGCATGAAAAACATTCCTTGGGCAAGAAATGGCCCCACAATACGATGGTTTAGTGATGAGTCATCAATTTTCACAGTCTTTTGGGCTCCGTTTTTAACCCAAGGAATGTTTTTCATGCAAAACAAATGCTTGCAATGGATTCAGAATAATTAAAAACCCCTAGTTTGACCCCTCACATCCCACTTAAAGCAGATTTTTTGGGAGTCATTTTTGCCTTTATAGTGTAGTGTATAGCAAGTGAATGAGACTGAAAATTACCCTAGCTGTCAAACATTTTCCCAGCCATTTTAAAAAAGACACCCCGGCCAAATTTGTTTAATAACCCTCCTAGATGACAAATCCATTGAGAAACGGACCTTTGCTCTCCACGGTCACGGAACTGCCATTTTCGACCCAACTATATACCCTGTGTATGTATGTACGTACAGTACTGTACCTTACTGTACCTTACTGTACCTTACTGTACTGTACTTCGCTGTACTCTACTGTACCTTACTGTACTGTACTTAACTGTACACTACTGTAACTTACTGTACTGTACTCTACTGCACTTTACTGTACCTTACTGTACTTTACTGTACAAGGTTCAAGGTTCAATTTTATTTGTCTCCCAGGGGAGAAATTTGTCTTGGAGACAGAGCCACAGCTGCATACATATAAACACTTAACAACAAAACAAAAAAAAGAAACTCAAAAACAGAACAGACAAAAAGATTACACATACAACCCATAGAGCCTCTCCTCAATTAGTTATGTGTCTGTCTGTCTTACTGTACTGTACTTTAATGTACTCTACTGTACCTTACTGTACTGTACTTTAATGTACTCTACTGTACCTTACTTATACCTTACTGTACTGTACTCTACTGTACCTGACTACCTTACTGTACCTTACTGTACTGTACTTTTATGTACTCTACTGTAATCGACTGTACCTTATTGAAAAGCCTGTCAACTGATCTCCCTGACAACCAACAACAACCAACACAATGGCTGACTGTCCCCTCAGGCCACTGGGACCTACAGTAAAATCCTTAAATTCTATAGCCTGAAGGGACAGTCCGCCATTCCACTGGTTGCCGCCGGTTGCCAGGGACATATCACAACCAATCAGGATCCTTAAACTTTCTTCTTTTCTAGGTTAAATTTCTCTAAAACTACAAAACATTTCAAAAAGAAGAATACAAGCACACGTGTCCTCAGTAAGCTGAACACATAACCATTTGAATGGTGTTGAAAGGTGTAAGCGTTTAGGAGATGAATCGCGCCAAAGTTTTGAGGAGATACTGACTGACTGATAGATAAATAAACTAGAAATACTGTTCCTTCGAAACAGTGTGGGCTCACTTCCAACCAAAAAAATAATAGTAAAAAGTGTCAAGGTCCCAGGCAATGCTCTCTTTCATTTTACTGACGTAAAATGGTAATGAAAATACAATGTAGACAAGCAGTGTTATTACATGAACTTAACGTTATGGACAATTAAATCAAAATAAAATTAAAACATAATGTGGACGGTACCTTATGGTACTTTACCTTATTGTACTGTACTGTACTGTACTGTACTGTACTTGTACTGTACTGTACTGTACTGTACTGTATCATACCTTACTGTACCATACCGTATTGTACCGTACCGATTTGTACCGTACCTTACTGTACTTTACCTTACGGTACTTTACTGTACTGTACCTTACTGTCCCGTACTGTACATTACTGTACTTTACTGAAACGTACTGTACCTTACTGTACTGTACAGTACCTTACAGTATTGTACTGTACCTTACTATACTGTACTGCACCTTCCTGCAATGTACTGTACCTTACTGTACTGTACCTTACTGTACACTACTGTACTGTACTGTACCTTACAGTACTGTACTCTGCTGTACCTTACTGTACTTTACTGTACTCTACTGTAACTTACTGTACCTTACTGTACTGTACTTTACTCTACTCTACTGTACTGTACTGTACCTTACTGTACTTTACTGTACTCTACTGTACCTTACTGTACTGTACTTTACTGTACTCTACTGTACCTTACTGTACTGTACCTTACTGTACTATACTGTACTGTACTCTACTGTGCCGTACTGTACCTTACTGTACTGTACTCTACTGTACCTTACTATACTGTACTTTACTGTACTCTACTGTACCTTACTATACTCTACTGTACCTTACTGTACTCTACTGTACTCTACTGTACCTTACTGTACTATACTCTACTGTACCTTACTGTACTATACTCTACTGTACCTTACTGTACTGTACCTTTCTGTTCCTTACTGTACTTTACTGTACTCTACTGAACCTTACTGTACTTTTACTGTACTCTACTGAACCTTACTGTACTGTACATATTCTATGTGTTCTAGATCTACATTTTTGATTCTGTGTTTGGGAACCAGCAACTGTCAAATGCAATTGTAGTGGAGTATATTGAGTGCATATACTGTAGGCTAACAATCCCAGATCACATCTGTCCTCCACTATGTCTATAACCAAGGCGTTCTTCTATGTGGCCACTCCAGACTGAGGAGTGGAGCATGGCTTTTATTGCGTTTGTGGATCTGACTTGGAAATGCATTGGTTTTGATATCTCCCTGACAACCAACAACAACCACTAATATGTCTGACTGTCCCTGCGGGCTCTAGGATATATGGCTATGGGATTTACATCCCATCGCCCGGGATCAATCCTAAAACTTGATTCTTTTAAAGTTAAATTTCTCTAAAACTACAAAACATTTCAAAATGAAAAATACAAGCACACATGTCCACAGTAAGCTGAACACACAACCATTTGAATGGTGTTGAAAGGTGTAAGTGTGTAGGAGTTGAATCGCGCCAAAGTTTTGAGGAGATACTGACTGACTATAAATAATGAAGATAACATACGTGTGCTCGCCTTCTAGGCGAGCCCACAACTAGAAAGACTGTTCCTTCGAAACAGTGTGGGCTCGCTTCCAACCCAAAACAATAATAGTAAAAGTGTCAAGTTCCCAGGCAATGCTCTCTTTCATTTTACTGACGTAAAATGGTAATGCAAATACAATGTAGACAAGCAGTGTTATTACATGAACTTAAAGGACCAGGTCACCTTTGGGACAACCAGATCTTATTTTATTGTTGTGTGGGGACACGATCAACACAATGTTGAGTTATTTTTTGTGTTCAATCTGTGTTTTTAGATATTTTAGTATTTCAGTATGCTACAACTGGTCATATGATGCATTTTGCATCATATGATGCATGAGATGATGCAATATCATGCTACAAAGCATCATATGACCAGTTGTAGCATGCTGAAATACTAAAATATCTAAAAACACAGATTGAACACAAGAAATTACAGGATTGTGTTGATCGTGTCCCACACAACAATAAAATAAGATCTGGTTGTTGTCCCAGAGGTGACCTGGTCCTTTAACGGTATGGGGGGGGGGGGGGGGGGGGGTAGCATGAAAATATCCACCTGTTTCCGCGAGAATTTACTGTAGCATTATGTGTGGGACACATCCGGAGAACAGCAGACATACAACCTCACACCACCTGCACAATGCACGATGGGACGTTGGAAACGTGTGGATACTACCATGTTAAGTGCCAAGCAGGAGGCACATGCTCAGCAAGGTTTACTTAACTTACCGAATAAAATTTATTCTCATTTTCTGAAAATAGCACATCTACAAGCTCATAACGTGTCACATTGTATGTCAGATGCACAGTGTGTGGTTACTGTATGTTTTGTATTAATACAATCTGCAGGAGATACTACTATGATAGATAAATAAAGAAATAATTAAGATAACAATAAAAACAATGTGGACGGGTAAACAAACAAGTTCGAGACCAGTAGCATGTTGAGAACTGAAGTTATGGCTCTTTAAAGCCCGGCCATTTGGGAATTCGCAATGCTCCCCCTGGAAACAGCTCAGGGACCCACCAGAGGTCCCCGAACCACACTTTGGCAACCAGCCATGGACCCCCTGGAAACCTTTCAGGGACCCTCGGGGGTAACCGAACCACACTTTGGGAACCAGCAATGGACCCTCAAGGACCTCCAGGTTTCCCTATGTTTTGTATTAATTCTAAAATCTGCAAAGTAACAAGTAACTGAAGCAGTCAAATACTGTAATTGTAGTGGAGTATAAGTAACAAAAATGGAAAGTAAGATATGATGAAAACATAATAAAAATGGTGTCATTCTTTAGTGCTGAATTGTGCCGTAAATTTTATAATTTGTGCTGCTATCATTATTGAGATATTCTACACGACACCACTGTTCTGCTGCTATCTTCTACAATGAAATACTGCTGCACCGGCAATCAGTATACTGCTGCTAAATCTGCTAATTCATAACCATATAAATATTTATATATATAAATATATATAAAAGCACAATTGATGATTTCAACTGCACAAATTAGAGCACATCCAGCACAAAAAATGTAGACCATTTTTCCCGATTTGTAGCCAAACAATTGGGGTGCAAGCCTAAGCAAAACTATAACTTAGAATAATCCCTTATTCTTTTTAAGTAAAATTTCTAAAACACTACAAAACATGTCTCAAAGACAAATACAAGCAAACGTCTCAACAGTAACAGTTGTTTGTGTGTGTGTGTGTGTGTGTGTGTGTGTGTGTGTGTGTGTGTGTGTGTGTGTGTGTGTGTGTGTGTGTGTGTGTGTGTGTGTGTGTGTGTGTGTGTGTGTGTGCGTGCGTGCGTGCGTGCGTGCGTGCGTGCGTGCGTGCGTGCGTGCGTGCGTGCGTGTGCGTGCACATTGTAGATCAACTTCATAGCAGTATTAAGTGGTCCATCTATGTTTTTTTATTAATAATAAAATCTGCAAAATAACAAGTAACTGAAGCTGTCAAATGCTGTATTTATAGTAGAGTATATGTAACAAAAATGGAAAGTAGAATAAAAGTACCTCAAAATTGTACTGTAGGTACAAGTACTTGTATATACTTGAGTAAATGTACTTGGTTACTTTGCAGCACCACTAGCCTTACATTAAGACGTCTCTGCCGAGACTTTCGCATTGTCACTGCAGGGCCGACTTATGTAAGGCTACATCACCACAGAACAGCCAATGACAGCCAAGCCTTTAATCACAGCTGTGTCAATCAGTAGAGTGTAGAGGGACATTTATTTATAGTTTTAACTATAACTATAGTTTTATACATCACACAGCTTAGACATTTGGATCAAATCAGACAGCAGACCTGTGTGAACACATTGATATGAATAGCATATCTGAAGTGTGAATATTGCAGCCACAGCGACTTAATATAAACATGGGTCCCTTTCCCCTGTCTCACTCTCTCCCCACTCACTAAACCCATTGAAAATGCATTGGGTGCTTAAAGTTAAACATTTTTATTTTTTTATAATTAAACTACAAAACATTTCAAAACCAAAAGTACAAGCACACGTGTCCTCAGTAAGCTGAACACATAAAAATTTGAATGGTGTTTAAAGGTGTAAGCGTTTAGGAGATGAATCGCGCCAAAGTTTTGAGGAGATACTGACTGACTGACTGACTGACTGACTGACTGACTATAAATAATGAAGATAACATACGTGAAGGCGAGCCCACAATAAATAATGAAGATAACATACGTGTGCTCGCCTTCCAGGCGAGCCCACAACAATTATGTTAAGCCTCGAACCAAGCCATCCAGGATGGAGGTGAATCATGATCATATAACCTTTGATCCTATGTGAAAACATATTTTAATATTACATTATTTGATATACTACATTTAATAACTACCCTTTGTTTAGCGATTTTCAAAATGTTCTTTTCATAGAAAAAAAGGTTATATGATCATGATTCACCTCCATCCTGGATGGCTTGGTTCGAGGCTTAACATAATTGTTATAAATATTTTTGTAAAAGTCTATGGCGAAAATGAATATATTAAGTGACCCCAGGAATCCACTTCCGCTGCGATGCTCCGAGAGAATTGACGTCAGGGTTGCCAGATCTGTATGACAGTTGCCAGTTGAACCGCAAAACAAAGTTTGAAACACAATATATAGCAAGGGGTGCCCAAAAGGTAGATCGTGATCTACCAGTAGATCACCAAGGGTGTGCAGGTAGATCACATGACATGCCTCTAAAAATATATAATTAAAATATAAAATATATGTCAATATGACATCAAGAAGGTCCTGTCAGCTCCCTTCATGGCAAACCTCTAATGCAATACTTTGTTCAAGAGTCAGTAGCATAAGAACCCCAAAACCTACTGTACCGGCACTTCCATACAGAATGGGATGAAGACATTTCCCCCAGTATTTCCCATTTATTTCCCCCTAAAATGTAACGCCAGTGCTGCTATTCCAAAGCCGCCCTCAGGACCTCAGCTAAAACATTTTGGATGGGTAGATCATGTTGAGCTTTAAAAAGCATTTTAAAAGTAGATCTCACGTCAAAAAGGTGTGGGCACCCCTGATGTAGAGTCATCATATTGTGGCAAACAAAACGGTTTAACCTATATTATTTGATTTGATTATTAGATATCGTCTTCATTTATATTTTTGTATTATTTGTGTGCGACGTATACATGATGCCATGAGTTCAAAACATTTATTAAAACCTTATTTCAAAAACAGGACGACAGCTCTGCAACATACTGCTATGTCCCATAGTGACAGCGAGGCTACAGTTCTCAGTTTCCACCAGTGGTGGAAAAAGTACTCAAACGTCTTACTTAAAGGAGTAGTTCACCCCCCATTGAGACTTTAGTTCAATAATATATATTTTTTTTTCTCGCATTCCTAAGACAAAAATGTGATTATAGTAACCCTATAATCAAAGTACCCTGATGGTTTCCCCATCCAGGGCCATGCATTTGGGTCCCCATCCAGGGCCATGCATTCGGGTCCCCATCCAGGGCCATGCATTTAAAAGATTATTATTGAACTCAAGTCTCTATGGCATGAGTAATCAATAGAAAAAAGTAATTTTGGGGTGAACTACTCAGAGTAACTTTTACTTACTTTAAAAGTAAAGTAGGCCTAAGTAAAAGTATCAATACAAGTAAATGTATGGAATTCCAAATTTAAGTGAGTAAAGGTACAAAAGTATTGGTATCAAAATGTACTTAAAGTACCAAAAGTATAAAGTATTCATTATGCAGAATGTACTGTTTCACACGTTTTCATATCTATAAAATGTATAAAATTCTCTAGTTACTTTTCACCACTGGTTTCCAAAAAACAAACAACTGAAAAAGAGATGGTTAACTAATCCAAAGAGACAACTGTACAATCACTTGATTGATACGGATATTCACTCTTTAACCCATTCAGAGCCAGATCAGCCAGATTTCAATATGAATGTGCGCTTATAACGTCAGGAAATAGCTATATTGAATCCCCCAAATCACATTAAATTACCAGTGCACGTTAAAAAACCATACCACCAGATGACCACTAGAGAGAGCCATACACCATACACTGGATGGTTCCATGTTAAACCAGTTTAAAAACAAGGTTCAGGACATAACAGGATGGGACGCTGACATGCTCCCCATCGACATTGAATGTGAACGGTTTACGTGTGGATACTAGCCGAGGTAAGCTAACCACTTCGCTCCGTCTATAAACCCAAATTAAAAGCTTAAACAATGCTTTTATATAAAAGTCGTCCAAAGTCGCTCGGCACCAAACGCCATAGTGAACGGGGTCCGCTCACTATCCCGACTATCCGCTGTTCCGACGCGACGGCAGGTTAGTTACTTAGCGTAAGGCAGGTTAGTTACTTAGCGTAAGGCAGGTTAGTTACTTAGCGTCGGCAGGTTAGTTACTGAGGTAAGGTTTACTGAGGTTAGGTTTAGGGTTGGGGGTAGAGTTAGGGTTAGTTTTAGTGTCGGAACACCGGCCCGTCGGAATATTGACGCGGACCCAGGACTAGCATAGCCAGTTTAAGCCACGTGCTTTGTTTTAAACTAATGCTAAACACTCTCTAAAGAACAAGGGGGGACTCGGGTCTAAGTAAATAAACGATACATTGACAATTCAGCTGAAAACGCGAATAAAGACAACAAAAGAAACACATTTCACTTACTTTTATTTGGGTTCCACGTTCCGTTCCGCTGGCCGCTGCTCTCGTCTCGTGTTGGTTTGGAGGAGAAGAGACAGGATGTATTTTGCATTCGCCGAAAGACGGTGTCGCGGTGACGGAAACCGATGATCTTCAAGCTCATGGCACGTTACGTCCGTTATGTTGCGTGAGCTTGTAGCACAGCCACGTCCCACCATGCATTGCGCAGAAGGCGCTCGTCAACTCTATGGCTATGCCGCCTTTTTCATGTATTAAAACATTTGAGTATTAATTCTGTCAAATTTAAGATGACTAAATAGTCAAGACCACACTTCTTTTTGACACAATGATTTATGGGAAGAAGAAGTCAGAGGGAAGATTTGGCACAGAGGTTGTGTAGAACAGTTTAAAGCTAAAGAAGTGTATAAACTGCAAAACAAAGTGTCAGAGGCAATTAAAAACAGACCACAAGGTGGTGCAGTTGCTCAGATTGTCGCTGGTGAAAGTTGCAAGGCCAAGCAATCTAGTGTGCTCGCATAAGTGCTGTGTGTGAATAATGATACATTAATAGTGGATAAGGATAAGTCTCTCTCTGGGTCCCCAGGTTGGGGGGTGGGGGGGCGGAGAGTCTGGCTGTCTCTCTCTGGGTCCCAAGGTGGGGGGGTGGGGGGGCGGAGAGTCTGGCTGTCTCTCTCTGGGTCCCCAGGTTGGGGGGTGGGGGGGCGGAGAGTCTGGCTGTCTCTCTCTGGGTCCCCAGGTTGGGGGGTGGGGGGGCGGAGAGGAGAGTCTGGCTGTCTCTCTCTTGGTCCCCAGGTTGGGGGGTGGGGGGGACCAAGAGAGAGCTCTTGGTCCCCAGGTTGGGGGGTGGGGGGGCGGAGAGTCTGGCTGTCTCTCTCTGGGTCCCCAAGTTGGAGGAGGCGCATGCTTTCCCAGCTGCGATGCATTTGTATAATGCATTTCACAATTGCCATTATAACAGCAACACAAAGAGAATAAAGAAAAAGTGCCCATCCCCATTTCTTAGCAATTATATCGGTGACATAAAGAGCTACAAAAATAGACATAGCAGCGAGAATGATGGTGATTGCAATTCCAACACATTCCCAAGGTATCCAGTCCATTAATTGGCAGAAGGCTGATGAGAGAGAGAGAGGGAGAGAATGTGGAGGATGATGAGGATCTACAACATTAATTCAACACGTCCAAAATGGTGCTTACTAGCAGGCAGTTTAAATGAGGAGGGACTTTTGGATGAATGCGTGTGCAAAAAGAACAGATCTTCAAGCAAAAGACGTGTTACTTGCAGCTTAACGTAAACATTTATCCATAATTTTCTCATCCTAGTAAAGCCAGATAAAAGTATCAAACTCCCTGTAAAATGCAACAGAATACAGGAAATAACATCTACTCTTTAAAAACATTGCGGGCCTCACCTGGCAGACGCAGTGGTGGTCGCGGTGGCTGCGGCATCTTAATTCTCTGAAACACACACACACACAAATCGCTAGTTAACTAAACCTGGTGTGAGATAACACAATAAACACCTGCAATGTTTCTAGCATCGCAAATGCTTGCTTAATTATCTAGAGTTTATATACAATAACGTAAGCCTTCTTACCAGCGTGCGTTCGAGTGGTGAGTGGTCGAGTGCGTTCCGTAGAGCGTCGCAGCGGAAGTGGATGCCTGGGGTCACTTAATATATTCATTTTTGCCATAGACTTTTACAAAAATATTTATAACAATTATGTTAAGCCTCGAACCAAGCCATCCAGGATGGAGGTGAATCATGATCATATAACCTTTGATCCTATGTGAAAACATATTTTAATTTTACATTATTTGATATACTACATTTAATAACTACCCTTTGTTTAGCGATTTTCAAAATGTTCTTTTCATAGAAATTTGATGTAAATGTTATCTGGCCCTCCAGGCTCATTGTAACTTCAAAATCCATTTTAACCATGATAGATTCATTAAAAACACCCATTATTTTTTTCTGGTGACTCATACTACCCTCCTAATACGTGAGCAGGCCGTGTTTTTTCCATAACGTTTTTCATGTATTTTTAATAATTCTTTGGGAAAATGGAAAACATTAAATACAATAAAAATATATACAAAATAAATGAAAAACTTTATGAAAAAAAAACACAGCCTGCTCACGTATTAGGAGAGTAGTGTTTTTAATGAATCTATCAAAATTTGGCATGGATCGGGGCAACAGTTGCGGAGATATGAGCAGGGCAAAATTGTGACGTGTGACGGACGGACAGACAGACAGACAGACAGACAGCCAGTGGAGGTTTTAAAACATGTAAACTACAGAGACACACACTGGTGAATCTGGTGGTTCCAGATGTTTTAGTATGTTGTTTATCATACCCAATAGTAACAGAATCCATTGAAAATTCTCTTTTATCAATTATTTGGGGTTTCAACCGTATCGAATATTTGATTCATCGCAAACAGACCACTAGGGGGCGAGCCCAACTTGTTTGCGATGGTTTTTGTAAACCTTATAACCATACCATACCAAAAATCAAAAACTTGTCACCGAGTGCCCAAAGTTGATGTTTTTTGACGGATTCCCTCCCAGCTTTTAGATGTATGCAGAGTATACGGAACCTACCGGGGCCTTGTTGCCCCCCCGGGGGGGGGGGGGCGGAGAGGCTGGCTTTCCTGGCTGCTTCTCTCTGGGTCCCCAGGTGGGGGGGTGGGGGGGTGGAGAGGCAGGCTTTCCTGGCTGCGCCAGAGTTGTATACCGCATTTCAGAAGTGCCAATACACTAGTAAAAATAAGAGTCGACGTGAGTGACCCTGACTTTCAAATTGTCGAGGCAGGCAGGGAGCTCTAGATTGGGCTGGTTTTCCTGGCTGCTGGTTTGACTGGCTACCGTTGTCATTTGTAAAATGCATTTGGCAAATGTCAATACAACAGTAATAGGCCTACAAAGAGTGAAAACACAACAAATCCATCCATATCTCCAAAAAAACATTTGTTTCGTGAAAACATCCAGGACAAGCAACATAGCCATTAGAGCAGTGGCAGTGGTGTCAAAATTACATATTCATTATTGAGGGTTAGATTTGGAGAATGCTGCTTGCCCTGAAACATCACATGATGTGATGTTTCAGGGCAAGCAGCAGACTGACTCCCAGTGACATACAGACACAGTATATTATGTTGTAACCTAAGGTTACCTTTGTAGAGTTAGGGAGTATTTCGTGATGTAATGTGTTATTCCTTTGAGCTGGAACTGGGCTTTCTAAAGTTAACTAAAGTTTTCAAATAAATGTAGGCCTATTGTAGTGGAGTAAAAGTACAATATTTGGATCTGGGATGTAGGGGAGTAGAAGTAAAAGTATTGGAGATACTCAAGTAAAGTGAAAATACCTCAAAAGTGTGGTTAAGTACAGAAAGTACATACTTCAAACCACTGGAAAGATGTGGTAATTTTTAAAATGGCATCATCATTGGCATGCTAATAATGCTAACCGTCACGTTAGCATAGACGTCACATGCTAGCTAATGTTGAAGAGACGCACACGGTGTAATCGAGTACGTTCTAGTACCGTTGTATTTAACTACATTTTTATAGTACTTTTGTACTTTTACTCTCTGTGTAGGTGCACCCAGTTTAGCGCATGCGCAAGTAGTTAGCGCATGCGCAAGTACGGGTTAAAACTGTTTCCGGTCGTTGTTTCCGGCCAAAGTGTAGTCCGTTTTGGACTACAGAAAAACGTAGGAGCTCTTCCGCTCCCGACCGGATCAAAAGCCCGAAATTGGAAGCCAGCCCAGGCTACCATGGACAAAACCAGCCTTGAAGATGAGCATGGGAGAGGTGTCTTTTGTAACCTCTGTGAATCTGAGGCCACAAACAGAGACACGCCCACAAAATGAGGTGCCAATGGGTGCCTCCACCAGATAGCCAATCAATCAGTTAATCGAGTGCCCAAAATACCAATTAACCCAGTTTGGCTCCTACACCTACAATGAAAAAGTTGACTATAGCTCCTTTAATTTAACAACATAATAATAATAACCAGCACAGATAGACAAAGAGACATTCATGGATTTATATTTAAAAGTAACTTTTATTTTCCCCCTTGGACCCAGGGTATGGCAGCTGCATACCCCTGCCATACCCAATTGACGCCCCTGATCCTTAATAAATAATTGAATAAAATGATTCTACTTCACCTACTGTAAGGCCTGTGTTCTAGGTCTGGTTCACTCCATCTCATGCCCTGCCCTGGCATTGATACATTAAACAGGGCTATTTCACTTTCAAAAAAACTTTGGTCATTTTTTTGTCTTCTCAGGCTTTTGGACAGTTTTTTATTTGCTTGATTCAATTTTTAGATATTTGATATTCATTTTATCAGACACTCCCCATTTCTGGTGATTTATTTTTAATAATAATTAGTCACCAGAAAAAAAGATCTATCATGGTTAAAATGGAGTTTATGGAGTTATAATAGGAAATAAAATTACCAAAGAAAGTGGAATATCCCTTTAATTCACTTTCCAAAATGTTCTATATTTTGTTAGCCAAGCATGACCCCACAAGATCCTCATTGATAATACATTGCCCACAGAGGAGCTTAACCTTGTCCTTACTCAGTCATAACAGCAAACATGATCTCAAGCGTGCTTGTTTGTGCCCGTATGCAGGTGAAGTGGCCTGTTTCGGCAAGCCTTTCACCAGTGGCAGTGAAGTGAGCTTTGTGGTGAAGGAGTGCCTGCCAGAAGATGCCGGGGCCTATACCTGCTTAGCAGAGAATCCGGTGGGCAAAACATCCTGCTGTGCAGCTGTGTTTGTCAGAGGTGAGATAACGCACTGGACAGCAAACCCATTCAAAGAGACCTTTTCCATGCATTGTTGGTTTATGGGATAAGGTGATTGTCTAACCCTAAACCTTAGGCCCATGGGAGTGTCGCCACTCCGACAATAAGAAGTCAATTTCGGAGTGGCGACATGTCGGAATGGAGAGAGCCTCCCTCAATTTCATAACATCGTTGTCAAGTCCAAGACTGTTCGTTTTGTATTAATCATTTTAAAAATGATTTAAACGAGTGAAAACAGCAGATCTACAAGCACACAACGCCTTGCTGTGCGAGGCGTTGTGTGCTTGTAGATTGGCCGTTTTCATTACTTTTGTGCGACAGCCTTGTATGATGAAGCGGGGCTTTACTTGGTGAAATTTGGAGATAGGCCTACGAGATTTCTGCCCGACAGTGACGATATGCAATATAAAGATGTTTATTAGGAGGAAATGTTGCAACACACAGTCGACAGCTACTGTCAACTGTCTGTTATTCTATAGTGAGATAGATCAGATAATATTGAGCTTCTTGTAGACAGATATCTGCACAAACGGGGCAGAAAGCAGCACTCTACAGCATAATCTGGAACAAATCTTTTTTGTTTGAGACTTGCACTTCAGGTCACGTGATCTGGTTCTAATCACACAGCTGATTAGAGTCTAATCACCTGTGCCCCCGAATGCGTGCACACCCAGTTATGTTTGTAAATAAGAAACATGTGTCAACATGCAACTGTTTTAACTTACTGTTGTCAACACAATGTCTTTCAGTTTCTTTGTTGTTGTTAAGCTATTTATATGTGTAATCTCTGCATGATCTCTCCAAGAATTTTAAATAAAGTTTAAAGGAGTAGTTCACCCCCAAAATAACATATTTCTATTCATTACTCACGCCATGGAGACTTGAGTTCAATAATATCTTTTTGTATTTGTCGCATTCCTAAGATAACAAAATTATTATAGTAAATGTACCCGCATTGATTCCGGATGGGGACCCAAATGGATTTGGGTAATGGGTACCCATCCGAAATCAATGAGGCTCAATTTATTGTTGTCAAATTATTGTCTTAGGGTGCGGCAAATAAATATTTCTCCATGGCGTGAGTAATCAATAGACAAAAAGTCATTTTCGGGGGGAACTACTCCTTTAAATGCTCCAGACAGCGATGTCATACGATCACTTCTCTAAGGCCTAACCACTTTGCAGCTGGTCTTTCAGTTATGACAAACCCTGTAACCATGTTGGTTGTTTCTTCTCCTTTCTCCTTCCTGTTAACCATGTCCATGATAACACCAATTCAGACTTTGAAACTATCCGTGGGGACCTGGGCACTACAGCAAAGAAGACTCTGCCACTTTCCAACACCATCATGGAAAACGGAGGGCCACCGCTGTATCCCAGCTTTGGAGGATCGGCTTCCCCAACATCCCCTTCACTTTCTGATAACCAGAGCCCTGGGGTAACGCCAACAGGTAATGGGATTGTTGTCAATCAACACAAATGACATGTTATTACAAACAACTTTGATCAGAGAGATCAGTAATCAATACATTACTCATGAACAGAATAATTATATCAAAGTTTCACTCCTCGCCAAAAACAGGACTGGGCCTACAATAGGAAATTTGAAGCAAGGTCATTTACCATTGAGGAAAACTAAAAGAAAAGAAGAAAAGTATCTTCTCATAAGCAAGCAATGACACAATTGCTCATCCTCCAAAGAATTCTTGGAATTTTCATACTGTATATCAGTCGACTTAAAATATATACTGTATTACATTTGTGTCCCCAATTATTATATCATATTGGCTGGACATACACTTATGTATAAGTGTATAACCAGACGTCCAGGAAGACAGGGCTACAGGAAGTTCCAGTAGGCTTACACCAAATAGCCTTGCTCTTCCTCTCACAGTGTAGTCCTTTACCAGGATTTATCTCCTTGTGAGATGGAGATAGAACTGGGAACAAGGTTAACACAACTAGATCAGAGAGAGAGAGTAATCTTGGCTGACATTAAACGCCCGCAATGACTTTATCTGTTCCTGTCTTTAATATGTAGAAAATGTAATTACCTTAACTTGCTGTTTGTGCAGCCGCTGCAAAACACTGAAGCATTTTAAATGAGCTGAGCATGAAAGATAATAATAAAGATGTCTGTCTCCAACTCTCCATACAAGAGCGTGAAGCAGAGTGCTGCAGGGGTCACTGTATGCCTGAGATAGAAGATCTAATGGTTAAGGTTCAAAACACATCACGCTGTGTTGTGTATCATCTGCTAATATAAGTATAAGTACATCCCAAGAGTACCTGGGAGCAAGCTCAGTGATGCATAATGTTAGTGATGATTACCTTCAGTTCACAGTTATGTGCAGAGTTGGGTCGTTTTGATACAAATTCATTTTCACTTCCTAAGTTCTGTCCTGTTGATGTATTTAAGGTCCAGGCAGGACCTCTCTTCCCTTTACCATTGTTCCCCATGTAGTCGTCATGTTATCCCTTTCTTTCTTTTTGAAAGGAAGTACATTATTTCCAGTCTTGTACTGATTGGCTCTTCTTAGGCCAATGAGGGATCGTACCAACATTGTTCTGCTTCCAAAACAATGCAGCTTTGATGTACTTACACTGAGAGCTTTCATTCACATTGACTGCCATGTAAGGAAAGCAGCAGCACAGCACAGTGCACAGCACGGTTAAAGCTAGACTGTTTGCAGATAGCCATAGAAAGAACACAGCTCCGCCTTCATCTACCCGCTGCCCACACAGACACATGCCTGATAGCTTTCACCTTTAAATTCACCTGCGTTCCATCTCTCTCCATAGAAGCCATTCCAAAGAGGAGGAAGAACTCAGCGACAGGTAAGAGGTCAACACTCATCTAGTTTTCTCCTCCATCCCTCACTTTCTCTGACAACTACTCAAGGGCTTGTTTCCTTCATTTTCGCTCTCTCTTATTGTTCTATTACATAGTTGCTGGTCTGAGTCTTATGTTTTGTCCTTATCTGTTAGACATGTCATTTCTGTGTTGCAACATTAGGCACTGATATCCTCAGTGCAACACTTTTGTTATTCTTCTTCAGCCTTTGCTTTTTCCCGTAAAATACGTAGTGTGTTGGTTTAACTCTAAATGTAAACATGACCTTTACGGCTCACTTAAGGGTCACTCTCAAAGTTAACCACCTGGACTTTACTTTGCAAAAGTGCTGGGCTGTAAAGCTATTGTGCTCTGATATTGAGGGACTTTGTTCTGGATCTAGACCACAAGAGTTGCTGAACTGGGTCAGTGAGGGTGTTCCATGACAGCAATAACAATACATGGAGTGCACATAAGTGCTTCTCTGTCTTTTATTTGCAGAAGTGCAATAGAAGCAGAGTTACAGATTAATTTGTGAGTAAAGTGATGGCTACATACCGGTACATACTGTACATAGGGGAATTCATCAAGTAAAAGGGCTCTTTGAGAACAGACCAGGCCCTGTGCTGTCTGTAATAAAGACATAATCGTCTGTTATCACTTTGCCTCTAGTCAAATTGACCATACCCCTTGTATTTGAATACTGACCTAAAGACCTTGACATATGTTCATAAATGGAAGCATCATTTGTAATGCAAAGATGTGGTTATTTGACTTCAGCATGAAGTGTTTCTGTATCTGTCTGCGTGAGCGTGCATGCATGTGTGTACGAGTGTTCTCTGTTTGTTCCTCCTTCTCTTGTTCCTCCTTTGTTTTCGTGCTGTGTTTGTATTCTTGCTCAAACTTATTCACTAATTTAATGTACTTATAAACATAATTAAACGTATTTCTTATTTATTGGCAGGAATAAAGTTACTCTGCTTATACAGAGTTTTTGTTATTATCTACACACACTCACATGCATGCACACGCACGCACGCACGCACGCACGCACACACACACACATGCACACACACACTTACCGGTAGGTCATTTGAGTTCAGTAATGAAATCCTTTGAGACCGCTGGGTTCAACCATGAACTGTCACAGTTCCCCTTCAGGGAACAGCACATTTACAAATAGCATCCAGTACAGCAGGAACCCACGTAACACAAACACACAAATATTACAGACTATAACCTGATCCGTATGCTGTTATACTCAGTAGACAGTAACACATTCACCTGGAGGCGCAGACATACAGTATGTCACTTTAGCATAGTGTATCAGATACAGATATAAACTTTAACTGTATACTGTAAATGGGAAAATACCTTGCTTGTTACTTGCTTGCTCGCAAGCTTCAGAACTATGTCTGTATCCTTGGCGGCGTCTTCCTGGACACCTCTGATTTCTCTCTCCGATGTTGCACCGTCTTTGCTCTTGTTGAAAGTTCAGTTTTCATGGATGCACACATATTGCAATGTCTTAGGCTGTAACATTGTAATGTCACGATTGTCCGAGTGATGACAACATGCCACAATGCTTTTCGATGCGTTGCTCTCTGCCAAAATATTTGTCTCCATACATACAGCCTCTTGCTCTGGTTGCTCCATAATGATGAGATGACAGTCCTTCATTATATTCCTTTACCCCATTCCCCGTGGCCGGTTTATAAAGACATGGAACCCCAGAACATTTTCATAACACTCCCCAGACCGTGAGAATGATGGAGGGAGGAAGGGCTTGCATTATGGTAGACATTTGTGTTCTACGTAGTCTAGCTTTGTTCATTGTGTGTGTTGTGCTCCACAGGTTCAGCAGTACAGTTTAAAAACCCACCTCAACATATTGAGGTGAGGGAAGGACAGACTGCTCGTCTGACGTGTTCGTTCACTGGCAGCGCCCCTGTAGTGTCCTGTTGGATCACAAACAAAGAGCAGGTAGGCTACCGTGCTGCTTGTATTTATAATTTTGCATTTTAGCTTTCCTCAGAATTCTACCCTATGTCAATTTCATAATGTTAGTTCCTGTCTTTGGAACTTGTACATTCTATTCACTTTTTCGACTGTTGCTGGGGTAAGAAACCCTTTTGTTTTTGAGCCGATCTCCCTCAGCTTGTCTCTGAACTTGGGTCCTACTCTCCACTCACACCGTGACAATACTGTGTACACATACCGGTAACTCATTTGTTCCACCGTATGACCACTTTCTGTGTTGAAAATGCAAACAGGAAGCCAATCATTCTGTTTGTCTCACAATTGCAGATAGTGGATTGTGCAGATGTGTGGACAGAAAGCAGTGATCAAAGCAGTACACTTGTTATATCGGAGGCACAGACACGGCACACAGGACGCTATACCATCGTCGTGAAGGATCGCAAAAGCTCCCCACAGCATACGGTCACACTTTCTGTTGTTGGTAAGACCACGCTTCTTAATCACTGTTGCTGTTGCCGCCAGTACGTGTTACAACAGAGCAACAGTTTGAAGTTCTATGTACTTCTATTTGCCATCTTTACCACCAGAACAGCCGCAGCCTCCTGCCTCCTGCCCTGTAGTATCCATCATCTCTGCCAGCAGCCTGGTCCTGTCTTGGTCAGGTCCCAGTTACGACGGGGGCAGCGTTGTCCTGGGTTACGTAATTGAAGCAAAGAGCCAAGGCCCCACAGAGCCAGGGGACTGGAGGGAGCTGACAAGCCAGTGTAAAAGCACCTCGTACAGGGTTTCTTCAGGGCTGCGGCCTCAGGTGGACTACTGGTTCAGAGTAAGGGCCTACAACGCTGTGGGAGTGAGCGAACCCAGCCAAGAGTCACAGTTGGTTAGGATGGAGCATGAAGGTGAGATGTGGGATTGATTTATAACTTGTACCATATTCTATTTGCGGACTAGAATTTTCACTCCCGGGATCATAAGGATATAGTCTACAGTATTATGTATTCTCTCTAATATCAGCGATGTCCACATTTGCTTTCAGAGAAGCCCCAAGGAGAAGAGTCCTTTCAAACATATAAAGATGTCATGGTTGATTCTACCCACAAAGTCACAGACCACTACAACAAACTGGAGAAACTAGGAGTGTGAGTGTTCTCTATGATAACATGATACTATCACAAGCCAATGTCTTGTTAACAAACCAATTTCTTCCAGGAAGCATGAAATGGCTCATTCCAGAGATACAGTACCAAACTTCAAAGGTTCATTTCTGAGGAAAGAATGTGCTTGTTTTTGTCTGATGGGTCATTACAAAGATGGAAACTCTTAGTTTACCATAAAATGTCAAAACATGCAGAAACGGTTACTTCCACTGAGATTTGTTTCGAGAGTGTTAAGTGACTACAGTTTACTGTCTGTCTGTCTTAATGTTTAATAATTGTTGATTTTTAATAAGATTTGCAATTACAATGTAGACATTTAGCAGATGCAGAGTGACTTGCAAAGTGCAAGATCTAAGTACCGGTACGTGGTATAAAACCTTGTCAACTTACTTGGTATGTGGCCAAGAAAATAGAGTGCAAAGAAAGAAAGAAAAAGTGCCGAAGATACCAGGATAAACATCAAAGCTAGTATCTGTTTAAACAACAGGGTATCTAAATAATAAGTGACATCTACATATTATAAATATCTATCTAAAAATAGGAACACAAAAATGTGATGAAAGGGGAATCAAGACTGCTAGGGGGTGAGGTAGTCTGAGTCCCACAGCTGGGAAGCCAGGAGGAATCTTAGAAGCCAGGAGAAAAGAAGAGTCTTGAGCCCGTATCAGAGTCGGGTCCGGGGTGGAAGGCTATCCACCGCGGTGTAGTGCCGTGTAGTCTTTTTGAGTCATAAAACTACAATGTTAACGCTCAAAAAGACTACACGGCACTGACTCTGATACGGGCTTAAGACACTTGTTGGTCAAGGTGTCATATGGAAGGGATCTGTCCTGGAGGTGGGCAGTGCCATGCCCATGTTGCCTTGTAGGTCAGGTAGCAATCGCAAGCCAGTGAAGAGAATGCAGAAGGGGGGAGGTGTAGAAATGTTAGGAGGTTGAAGACCAGGCATGCCGCAGCAACATAGTGGAACAATTCACATCTCATATCTCTCAGTTGTTCGAATTTTGCATCTATAGTGTAGTTCTGTGCAACAGCCTTAAAGCCTAATGGAGGACACTCCATGGACAGGATGTTGTCTTTCAGAGACATATGTTATGAGTTATATCGTCGTTGTCGGGTGGAAACCTTGTATATCCAAAACCGTCCGTTTTGTGTTTATCATTTAAAAAAATGATTTAAAGCTAGTGAAAATATAATATTTTCACTAGTTTTATGTGACAGTCTTGTATGACAAAGCAGGGCTTTACTTTGTGAAAAAAAACGTCGGCGACAATATGCAGGATGCGTTTTCCAGTGCACAGTGTGTGCTTCTGAGCCGTACAGCGCAAATGTACATAGAGCTAGAGCCTGACTAACCTCCTTATTTGAATTCATTACAATGTATGGATAACGTTATAACCTAAAGTTCCTAAACCTACATACATTTAATGTTGGTTGTAACAGCGTACTGGTTTTAAATACAGTTCACAGTAATAAGATGAATTTCCGAACATGTTAAGTCCAAGTCAGGGGGTGGGAGGGCCCCATGGGCGCAACATTGCCTCATTCTGGCCCTGTACTGTTGGAGAAGGTCACAAAGTGGATGTCAGAGGCAGGAAGGGGAGTAACCGAGAGGGGGAGAAGGCTCTAGCGAACACCAGGTCCAAGACATTACCGGCTCTATGAGTAGGAGGAGAAGGAGATAGGGGAGGTTGAATGAGGGACAGAAGAGAAGTAATCCTCTCCTTCCGGGAAGGAGCTGATAAGTATCTGGCTCTTCAATGAAATCCCCAGGTGAGCCTGGTGGATGATAGAGACAAGATGTGTAATTGTGACAGCATAACATTCAAATGTGGAAAGTGAAAGATGAAAAAGATTAGGAGGACTTGGGAGATGTGTAACATAAACCTGTACTACCACCACCACCACAACCTTGGGAATGTGGCTGAGGTTGTAGTGTTCTGAAAGAGCAGCAGGAGTAGCACTAGCAGTGTCTGGGGTTTTCAAAGAATTGCAGTCTAGAGGGAGGCATACGCTCAAAGGAATTACGCTCCATGGACTGCTGATTGTCAGTTCCAAAGCCCTCCTTCCACAAGGATGTAGTGATCGGGTGATGTAAATGGATTTGACAAATGTGTGATCTGGATCTGCAAAGATCTGTTAATAACACTTTCATAGTGTTTCAGTGTTTCCTCTTCCTGGTTATCCTTAAATCTTCTTCTTCTTATAGGGGAAAGTTTGGCCAGGTGTTCAAGTTGACCCACAAAGTGACGGGTCATGTGTGTGCTGGAAAGTTCTACAAAGTCTGCCGTGCCAAGGAGAGGGAGGCAGCGCTTAAGGAAATAGAGCTGATGAACCACCTCCACCACAACAAACTGGTTCAGTGTCTGGCAGCATATGACCACAAAACTGAGATGGTCATGGTCATGGAGTTGTGAGTAGCAGCATAATAATGTAACAGACAGCATGTCAAGCCTAATTCATACTTCATCACACAAAGTGTCCTCAACGAAAATAACAGATTTTCAATTGTCAAATTTGATGTGATTTGTCAAATGTTTGAGCCGTGCCTCAACGCTTCAATGCTTGACTGTGTGTAGCTATGTATGTTTGTATGCAGTGTGTTTAGGTATGTCTGTATGCAGTATGCAACAACTGCAATACCGCTGGGTGACCAAGTGGCGCTGTTGAACAGCCTTGACATCAAAATTCATATATCATATAGCTTAACGAAATGAACTGTTCAAAGGCACCACTCTCTTAACACTGGGTGTGATGTTTAATTGAAAAATGTGTTCTTGGTGAGCAACGCCACCATGCAGAAAAGTATAAATTAGGCCTCTGTCATGAAGCAGTGAAATATAACATTGTACTGCAGTGCAGTAGGCCTACATAATTGTGGTTTCACTAGGTTGCATACTGTGCATATTAGTACACTTCTTGTGCTTCTGGAATATAATGCATTGCTATAATCATTCTGTCACTCTGTGTGTCTCTGACTGTAGCATTGCAGGTGGGGAGCTGTTTGAACGCATCGTGGACGATAACTTTGAGCACACAGAGCCTGCCAGTGTGCGTTACATGCAGCAGATCCTTGAAGGAATCGGGTACATGCATGAGAAGAACATTGTCCATCTGGACATCAAACATGAGAACATTGTATGTGTTGACCACACTGGCACCTCCATTAAGATCATTGACTTCGGACTGGCCAACACACTGGGTGAGTAAAATAAGTGATTTACTTGCATTAACTGTTTCTGCCAGGAGGGCGGAGGACCTTAATGTTTGCCTCTGTGTGTCTGCACTCTGCAGCTAACCTTGCAAACTACATGTTGGATCAGTGTATGTGTAATACATATACTAATGAAATCAGGGATCTCCATATATGAGCATAAAAGAGACGCAGACAGATGGGTACAATGGGAACAAAGCCCACAACATTATGACTCAGACATATCGGTCGGATCAGGGTTCAACATAGAATCTCTAGTACAGTAAAAGAGCGAGAGACACAGAGACAGACAGTTTGACATAACTGTCTGTAATTATTACAGTATTATTAAATGGGAGATTTGCGCTCCACTGAGTGCAACTTCTTAGATTTAGGCTTGGATTGGTGAAATAGTTAAATTATTATTCCAGGTCATCTTCATGGTCTTGGTGTCTGCATCCAGGTCTCTGCGCCAGGTGTTTCTTGGGCGACTCCTTTTCCGCTTTCCCTGCGGGTTCCATGTTAGCACTTGTCTAATGATGGTACTTGGGGGCTTGCGCAAGGTGTGGCCTATCCAGCGCCATCTGCGTTTCTTTATTTCTTCTTCTGCAGGCACCTGGTTTGTTCTCTGCCAGAGTTTGTTGTTGCTGATGGTGTCTGGCCATCGGATGTGGAGGATCTTCCGCAGGCAGCTATTGATGAACCACCTACTAATTATGACATGGTTTGCAGACCCCAAAACTCCTCTAAAGGTGATGCATGGAACCCCAGAGTTCGTGGCACCAGAAGTCATCAGCTATGATCCTGTGTGCTTGGCCACTGACATGTGGAGCATCGGAGTAATCTGCTACATATTGTGAGTAACATACCGTACCCCAGTTTGAATTAGAAGCATGGATGCTTTTTGAAGAAGGATCCATTCAGCCTCCTCTTTTTAACCTTCCATAATAAGTTTAGAATATTTCAATGGCATGTTAGTAAATTAGTGGAGATAAGCGACTGTCAGGTTGCATACACAAACTTTAGAAGGCAATGGTAGCCACTCAGGAGGGAATATGGGGAATGGGACAGATCCATGTTGATGACATGACTTTAGAGATACTGTGTACCGCTTTGTGTGATTTCAGGGCAAAATCTGTAGGAGCAGTGTCCAAAAATGTGTTTTGCAAGAATCGGCCTCATGGTGGAGCTAGAAGAGGGCCATGTGAGAAATGATATGAGTAGGGCAAAAGTGTCACGGACAGAAAGACTGACTGACAGCCGGTGGAGGTTTTGATAGTAACTGCGACCTGACGGTGCAACAAGATCTTTGTGAAATGAAATGGACCTACACTGTCCCCTACTGTCGGCATTTAGCTATGGTTTAGGGAGTTCTCTCTGATAAATACTGAGATGTCACAAATAATACATTATTACCCACGTGGATTTTATAAAAACAAAAACCAATGAAATGAAAACATTGATGTCAAAAAAGAAATTGAATGTCAAATAGTTGTTATTTTTTGTTCTGCCAAATTCATTGTGAAAGAGAAAGTTATGAGAAATGTATAACTGAAATGGATATTAGCAGTAGGCCTACATCATGCACTAGTGAGTCATAGACACACTAGTGATTGTGGGAATAGGTTACGTTTTCCTGTACATTAATACTTTAATACAAATGTGAACCACAGCACTGAATGATACAGGTGTAGGAGTGCAGCAGTGCAGGACGAGAAATGAAGGAGATGTATTTCTCTTGGAAGAGCCAAGTAGCACTTTATTTACAGGAAGAAAAACAGACCACTCAGGTACTAGGTCATCATCATCATCATCAACTCACACAGGATACAGAATGAACTAGAATTGACAGAGTCAATTTTGACAAGTGTGCCTGCAGCTCGCTAAATGCGCGACCTCGTGCGGCGGTTTGGACCGCGAGACCGTCCGCCGAGTCGTCTGCGTTTCGTTTTGAGAGGGTCGGTCCCCCTGAAAAACACGTTCTGGCACGAAACGGTTACGTTTTGCGCGTTTGTGACGCCCCCTAGGGGTCGAAGTGGAAATGCTTTTGGGCATCTGTTGAGTATGCCACCCGCAACCTGTGGTTGAAATTTAGTGTCGACTCGACCTTTTGTTTGTGAGTTAGGGCAATTTTTTGCCAAACGGGCCCCTCCCGCTAACTTTGGAAGCGCGTTACGAACGAACGGTATGGACTATCGAAATATCCTTTGACTATGTTTATCGCGTGGCTTCATGGATCATGTGTACCGGTTTTTAAGACATTTGAAGAAAATATGTAGGAAAAGGAGCAAAAAGTGTGTTTTGGAGAAAATTCAAGATGGCGGAAAATCTACCCATACGCAAATGGGCGTGGCCTATATGCGGAGATGCGTCTTGACCCAAGGAATCCAGGGAAAAAAGAATTTTAATTTTCCGAGCTACGGTTCAACAGATTACCCTCCCCTCTACACAAACAATTTATGTGTCCAAAAAAGAAAGAAGAAGAAATGTGCTTACATCTCTATATTTAAAAAGAAAACTGAAAAAAATCAAAAATTACGTTTTCAGTTATTTTCCTTTCTTCTTTATTTCTCTCAGAAAGCATTACAATTTTATTTAATTTTTCCAGCTCCGAAGAATTTCAATTAAAACAAAGAAAAAACCCAACAAAAAATACTCATATTTGTTTCCTTTTTCATTTCAGAGTGGGGTGTAGCGGGGCAGAAAAAATCTATTTATTTGTTTGGTTTTAATTTTCCACTTTTTTTTTTCCCGGTTTCTTCATGTTGTGTTTCTGGGTGTGATATTTTTTTCTTTTTTTCTTTTTTCCTTCTTCCTTTGTTCCAGTCCCATCTGAGATGATGGGTTCTGCGAGAATTCGCTAAACATTTAAGTGTCACTGTTCTGATGTCACTGCACTGACAGAGAGAGAGAGAGAGAGCTGCAGGTTGGATGGACGGACGGAGAGGGACACGTCATAGCCACTATACCAGTTGTTCTCATTTCGAGGATCCCCGTAACTCTGAGAGCGCACAAATGGAGCCACATTTCCGTTTGTGCACTTTACAGACCTGTAAGGGTCCATTTGGAACCCCCCTAAAGGAACCATGAGGGTCCCTGGACCCCACTTTTTTGAGAACCACTGCACTCTACGAAAACTGAAATGGACACAAACGCTCTCCTTCCTGCCTCTTCCGCTGGGTTTGTCCTAGAGCGACAAGAAACACTGAAAACGAGCGCAAGGATTCTTTCTTTCTAATACACGAACTCCTGACTCTGATGACCGGACTGAAATAAGGAAGCGGGAGAGAAAAAAGAGAAGGAAAAAAAACAAAACACGTATTAGCATTTTCAGACACAATATGGTCCAATCGTCAAACTATTTCACTTTTTGATTTTATTTTTTTAATTTAATGTAATTTATTTTCTTCTCCACGTCTGGCAACGAGTAAAACGAGGAAGAAGTTCAAATCAAATGCAATGCCATTTAAATCAAACTTTTAAAAAATATATTTTTTTCTTTTCCTCTTTTTTTTTGCCTGATTGCCGTGCTTGAAATCGGACAATGGAGCCCTCTGCCATCAATTCCCTGGTGGGGGAGGGGTGTGTCAAGCGTGCACGTACGTGTGCACGTTGACACCAGCGACTGAAGCCTGATTTATATTTGGCCTCGCGGGCAAAAAGAGCACATCTACAAGCTCCAGTAGATCTCGCAGATGTGCTCCGTTTGGCGCGCAACGCTTGCCGTCTGACGGAGCATAACGTTAACGAATGAGACTATGATGCTTATTTGCGCACAGGCCCAATACGCTGTTGCGCAATTGCCTGTTTCCATGTGTATATGTATGTATGTATGTACTGTATTGTATGTATCTGTTTCCCACTTCATCTCCGTGGCCTGTCTTATTTTTTTCTTTTTTTCTTTTCAAGCGAACCTGAAAAACAGTAAAAAAATATATATTTTGCGTTTTTTCTCGTTTCATCCTGCTTTCTTTTTTTTGCTTTTATGTAACGTCGGGATTTCAAATGAGGTGTTAGAAGGTTCTCGCGTTTCTCTGCCAATCATGTTTCACTCATTAATTTTTGTATTAATCGAAAGCATTATTTGTTCGTTTATCACTTGTCACACACACACACACACACACACACACACACACACACACACACACACAGGGATCCCTGGATACACAGGAACATCCCCTGGCACCACTGTCCCTCTCATTTCAGCCTTTTTTCCTTCAAGGAAAGGAAAGAACTTTAAAGAAAAACTAAACAAAGACAATGATTTCAATGAATGAATGAAGTGGAAAAAAAGAAGCCCAACAGGGACTCAATGACATGCTCCATGCTGTTTCTTTTAATTTAGTTTAATGAATTTATTGTTTTATTTTATATATCAACGAAAAAGAAAAATATCTCTTTTATTGGGTAAGGTCAAATTCTGTGTGGTGTTAACTGTGACAGCATTCACATTTGAAAAG
This sequence comes from Nannobrachium achirus, assembly GCF_963921795.1. Classification (NCBI taxonomy): domain Eukaryota; kingdom Metazoa; phylum Chordata; class Actinopteri; order Myctophiformes; family Myctophidae; genus Nannobrachium; species Nannobrachium achirus. The sequence goes on from NC_137813.1 coordinate 40,457,225, forward strand.
TAAAATGGAAAAAAAAATTATGAAATAAAAAAAATCCACAAAGAATAAGTGTGTAGATTGTTTCATGCTTGCTCTTTTTAGTTCTCAAATTCCTATGTATATTTGTCATAGCTCAATGTAATTTTAATTGTAATAACTCATGCCTCATCTGCTGTAGAACAATTTTGCATTCATGTGCAACAGTTTTGGACACAGACTTCACTTGAACTTTGCATTACCACGAACTGACCCAATTAGTCCATGGCCCATACGAGATGTCGGTATCGGAAAGGTGGCAAAGGTTATCATGCATTTTTGAAAAGCTCTATATCTGTAGATTATATTTTGGTATGATAACCCTTTCTGAGACACAGCTAAATTGGTGTTATCAGCCACTATAGAGTTGGTGTCCCATTAACTTTACATTACAGGGGGAAAAAAAGCAAAAAATGTATCTGCTTTAAGTAACATGAGGGGTCAAACTAGGGTTTTTTTCATGATTCTAAATCCATTGTTTTGCATAAAAAACATTCATTGGGCTAAAACACCCCCCACAAAAGTGTGAAAAGTGATGACTCATCACTTTTCATCACTAAACCATAGTCTTTTGGGGCCGTTTTTTAAGCCCAAGGAATGTTTTTTGTGCAAAACATATGCTTGCAATGGATTTAGAATCATGAAAAAACCCTAGTTTGACCCTCATATCTATACTATAATTGTCTGTCACAGCGTTTCTCCTCAGTGGCTGGAGCAATTGATCTGAAATCGCATCACCATTAGCATATGAACACACCTGACATAACTGTGAAGCCCGTTTGTCACTTTCACAAATCGTATGCTGTATATTAGCATTTTTATGGTGTATCTACTATCTATTCTGCTTCTAGCTTGAGGCACATCTATTCTGCATCTAGCATGAGGCAAAATGTTTAACCAGCTCTGTGTGTGTGTGTGTGTGTGTGTGTGTGTGTGTGTGTGTGTGTGTGTGTGTGTGTGTGTGTGTGTGTGTGTGTGTGTGTGTGTGTGTGTGTGCAGGCGGGTGGGCGGGCGGGCTGGGGGGGGGGGGACAGTATCTCTGTAGCCATTAAACGAAACGGGTTTCTTACATTGATGCTCCTACAGTACATCATGCAAGCACCAGTTAAAGTAACTTTCCATCCCTCATACTGTGTGCACAGTGCACATCCCATAACCCACACACTGCACATCATTTTGGAGCTCATATCTTTGAACGGCTAAGGGCTAGTGTTACTTAAAGCAGATTCTTTTTTTGCTTTTTTTTCCCTGTAATGTAAAGTTAATGGGACACCAACTCTAGCGGCTGATAACACCAATTTAGCTGTGTCTCAGAAAGGGTTATCATACCAAAATATAATCTACAGATATAGAGCTTTTCAAAAATGCACGATAACCTTTGCCACCTTTCCGATACCGACATCTCGTATGGCCCATGGACTATGTTGAGTGCAGGGTTGGGTTTAGCTGGGGGGATGGAGGGGGAAATCCATGCCTTTGATATCCCACCTCTGCAGGGGTGTCACAAGGGGGGAAACGTGTTACTGAGTTACTAGGGCCCAAGGTGGAGGGGCCCTAATTATTTAATACTTTAGCTATTGAAAAATAGCAGATATACATGCTCACAGCGTGGCACAGAGTGCCCCGCTGCGAGCTTGTAGATCTGCTATTTTTTGAAAAGTTGTGAAAATATGTGCAAATCTTTGAATATATGTATTTTTTAAGCGAACATTTGTAATTGAAAACTTTGCTTCTGGGGGGTCCCTGGAACTAAATGTTTTGAGATGGGGGTCCGTGGCCAAATACATATCATTTTTAGGCTCCTTTTCACATGAAAAAGTTTGAGCACCACTGACATTGAAACATGTTTTTTTTTTTTTTTCAAAAAACCTTAGAAGGATTTGAAATATTCAAAGACTTGCACACATTTTCACGATTAAAAAAACAAAAAGCAAATCTACAAGCTTGCTGTGAGCTTGTATATCTGCTTGTATATCTGCTATGTTTCAATAGTTAACCCATTCAGAACGGGTACACATTATTGTGTATCATTATTTTATGCTTTAACTATTGAAAAAACAGCAGATATACAAGCTCACAGCGCGGCACCGAGTGCCGCGCTGCGAGCTTGTAGATCTGCTATTTTTGAAAAATCGTGAAAATTAGAATTTTGACCCGATTCTATAAGTGTCTTTTGAATCCTTCTAAGGTTTTTTTGAAAAACCCATGTTTCTATGTCAGCAATCTGGCTGGCCATCGTCAAAGAAAAGGTCCTTTTCACTTAAATGGAGCTCAGTCGGTCTGTTCTTGAGAGACTACTATGTCAGTGGTTCTCACACGTTTTCATGTGAAGGACCCCCAAAATGGTATGTATTTGGCCACGGACCCCCATCAACATATTTAGTTCCAGGGACCACCCAGAAGCAAAATTTGAGTTACAAACGTTCGCTTTGAAAATACATATATCCAAAGATTTGCACACATTTTCACGACTTTTTCAAAAATAGCAGATCTACAAGCTCGCAGCGCGGCTCTCAATCATTCAATAATTCTAGGCCATAAAGTAGGCCTACCCAGGGCCCAGAGTTTGGTGCGACACACATTCCCCCTCTGGTCATTAGTTTTTATGGCCTTTGGGGATATGTCTATATCACAATTTAAGGACTTTCAAAACCTTTTTAATAAATGTCATATTTTACATGTTAGTTAGCAGCCCCTAGCTTGTGTCATTTTTGCGTCTTTGTCACAAACTACCCCTATGCTCAACTTACTGTATGCCCATGAGTCGAGCCCTTTTTGCTCATCCGTGTTTGATGTAAACATCAAACAACAGCAACAAATTCACAGAACCTCAGAGGAAGACCAAAGACCCAAACACATATTTGATATTTGTACAGTTTATTGTCTCTGGTGAACATGAGCAGTGTTGTACAAATCAACTGAACCCCCCCCCCCTTCCCTCCCCTAACCAAAGAGAATGAGCATAAACAAAGCCTCTGCAAATGACAAAAAATGAACACTACAGCAAACAGATTTCTACCAAAGATGCTTAAAAACATGCTCTTAATGGTGCATTTCACCCATAACACATGAACTGCACTTCACTACCCTCTGTGATTCTGTTCTGTCTGTAGTTGGATGTAATGTGTTGACAAATTGCACCAATTGACTAAAACAACCCCATACAGAACAGTATCCCTCTTTGGGCCCAGAGCCATGTAAAGAGAGTCGTGACAACAAAGGTCCAAAATGCTTGATCATCATGTGATTCACTTACAGTAGATCTCAGATAATCTCAATGGATGTTAAATTGATTCAGATGTGATGATAATATAATACAATCTGATTCCCTTGAAAGTCAGTTGAATTTGGAAACTGCCGTGATCAATAAAACTCGGTGAAATGTCAACACTAAACAAAAGGCCACCACTCAGAGCCTTGTAAAGAGAGTTGCAGCACAGCAGTAGAGCTGAAGCAGAATAGATTGTTTGTGAAGTACTTTTAATGAGGCTTAATGTGTCACAATTAAAGCACAAGGTGGGTAAGTAATAGATGTAATACAGATGCACTTTGAAAATGTGACACGTTTAAAGGGCCCTGTCAGGGCTGGGCAATATGGAAAGAATTAACACGTTTTTGGCCAAATAACTTACAGGCCAAAAGGTAAACTGGGCTGTTATAGCGCCACCATGAGGCCAAATGACACTATTATTTATTTTTTAATCCTTGAAATCATTATGAACCTCCTCACCAAGTCTTGAAACTGTAGCCCCTATGGTTTGCGAGAGAAAAATAATTGAATGTGAGTTTTTGCTTCCCATTATAAGTCAATGGGGAAAAATTAATTCACTAATAAATTAATAGCAATTAAACTATAGAACCTTTCTCTTAGCAAGTTGATAGCACACCATTCCCGAGTAAGCCGGTCGATTTGCCATATGGCGCGAGTGTGTGGTGCAAAAACTGTGGGAGGAGTAGCGTGCCAAACTTTGGGGAAACGCCATGTGTGTGTGTGTGTGTGTGTGTGTGTGTGTGTGTGTGTGTGTGTGTGTGTGTGTGTGTGTGTGTGTGTGTTCATCAACAAGCAGAGCCTGAGGAGGTGGCAGCCCCCTCCACCCCTCGTAGTCGGGCTAAACCCGGGGGGAAGGGGGGGGGGGCGGGTGGGGAGAAGCTGTATTTCTTCCCTCTCTTTGGGGGTGCGCCTCAATATTTTTTTAACTGTGAATGTCCCAATAAGGACAAGAGCCACAAGGCAAAGTAAGAAATTAATTCCCCATATAATACCAAACAAAAGGTTAAACTTTAATGCGTCATCAAAGATTTGCCCAACAGCAATAAGGCTTGCAATAAGAGTACCAAATATGCCTGCCATGATGCTTATTGCTGCCCAATTCGTTGTGTCAATGAGGCCATTGCGGCCCTCAACTGGCTCCATCGGCACGGCTGCCACCTCCTCAGCCTCTGCTCGTGCCGGCATCTGCTCCACGGCCTCCGGTGACTCCACGGCAGCCGGCTCCATCGGCACGACAACGGCTGCCACCTGCTCAGGCTCTGCTCGTGCCGGCATCTGCTCCCTGGCCTCCGGTGACTCCACGGCAGCCGGCTCCATCGGCACGACAACGGCTGCCATCTCCTCAGGCTCTGCTTGTGTTGATGAACACACACACACACACACACACACACACACACACACACACACACACACACACACACACACACAGAGAGAGCTTGCACCATTTATCAGCTTCTAGTTTCTTCGCTTTCAATTTGACTTGTTCATTCTGTATCCTGTGTGAGTTCTCTTTACTGATTGGATGAAATCTCTAAACAAACCTGAAAATGTATTTGCTGTTTACTAGAGAGCTGGAGAGACTAAAAACACAATCTATAGCAATTATTGCTATCAGAATATAGAAGCTATTTAACACTAAGTTATCTACTTTAAAAATAATATACAGGAGTTCCTTCTGTGCTTCTCACCCAAGCCCAAAGAACCGCTGAGAATGATTGAAACCTCAGAATCTGGTATTGCATGTCTTCCGCATTGGGAACTCTACTGCTCATGCTTTTATCGCTTGAAAAGCTAGTGTGCCTGCTCTACAGGCTCCAAAATTGGAGCCAATCCAGGAATTAGAGGTACTTCCGGGTGCTTAATGCACTTGTGAGTAACTTTCATTGAAAGGAATAGGTCGGGGGTGGGGCAATCCGGTCTCTAGATATATTATAACTCTATGTTCTCACCTGGGGCTGCAGCTCCTGTGTCCTGAGCCTGGGCCTTGAGGTTGCGTTCTCTCGCCTGCGTTCCCTCCTTGTTCGTGTCCTCCCCTAAGTAACAAGAAATCTTGTGAAATACAATGTTGTCAACCAATCATCAAGGACGATGATACACGAAAGAAGTCCCTCTGCAGCTGGGGCAACTTCAGCTCAGCCTCTGACAAAAGCACACAACATTTTTGGGAAATGTTCATACTGAAGTGTATGGAGTTAATTAGGACTAGCCTCTACACCAGGGGTAGGCAACCTAAGGCACAGGTGCCAACATTGGCACAGGGGAGCATGAGAGTGTGAGAGAGAGGATTTTTATTTTAAAATCAAATATTTGTTTTTAACTGTCAATTAAATCACCTAATTTGCAGCAAATTACATCCTGCACATAATTCTACATTCATTAAAATTCTGGACTTTGACTGGGGAGGGAGTCGGGGAGATAGTCTAGACTCTACAGTCTAGAGTCCTAGAGTGTCTGATGATCGGCTTGACAATCAAAATATGTTGGACATTTTTGATGGGATGTCATTAAAATGTATGTTGACATGGCACACTATCTAGAAAATAAAAACATGGAACTTCATACTGAGGCAGTCCTCGTTGGCACGGGGTTTGGGGTCGCTGAAGTGCATGGACACTCTCTGTCCCAGAATCCACAGCACTCTCTGGGGGTGGAAAAAAGAAATAAAAAGTGGGAGGAGGGGGGATGACAAAGAGTGATTATCAGGGATAAGTAGGCCACACATGCTAGAGATAGGAACCTCTGTGTCCAAATGTAAAACAAAATACAAATAAAAAAATAACCCCCCCCCCCCACAAATTGTGGGGGGGGTTAACAAATAACAAATGTGACTGGTAGGTTCCAATTGGTGAAATCGCACATCAACGCCCAGACAAGACATCAACATGAACCTAATGGGGAATGTGCCTGCTTGTGGGTTTCACTGTCTTGTGTGTACAGAGCGAGAGAGGAATTTGCCCCGAAAGTATGAAATCCCCACCTACCTCAGGCACAAACATGGACGTGGCCAATCTCTTGTGTACTTCTTACTGGACTTGCGTTCCACAGATTAATATTGTGAAAATAGCAGATCTACAAGCCATTGTGATTTTCTAAATATTTTAATTTTCTATATAATTTATTTGCAATTTGCCCAATGTTTGACCAGTTTTTATAGTATAGTTTGATGATTACGTTTGATGCAGTAATGCTATTTTTTGTTGAGGTATTAAAACGTCTTAAGTCCTTAATATTGTCACTTTACCCCTCCAACCCCCCCACCCCCCCAAAAAAGAAGAAAACATAAAATAATGTGGGGTCCAGGTCAGCCGCGACCCACAGGTGGAGAACCACTGTGTTAGGAGTGCTTATGTCATGCCTAGGCTGTGATGGTGTGACTGTGCGTGTATGTGTATGTGTGTCTGTGTAGGGGAGAGTGACCTGGTTGGTATCCATCCATTGGCTGGCCTCCTGTATGTGATTAAACTCGACGAAGCCGAATCCTCGGCCTGGACACCGCCCAGCGCCATGGTAACCAAACAACAACAACAACATAACAACGCAGTGAGGGGTTAGTGCTTCATGTACAGAGAGAGAGAGAGAGAGAGTGAGAGAGAGACCCTGTATCAGTACTGATTCAATCACTGGTTCTCAAAGTGGGATTCGGGGACCCCCCAGTGGTTCTTGAGGGGTACCACCAGGAGGGGGTCCCCAGCAAAATGAGGAACAGTTCAAACACTTAAGCCACCCATTTTTTATTTTTTTTCAGCGAACAAATGTTGAAAGATCTTGAAGTGTTGACAAATATTCTCTTTGTGGGGGTCCCTGGCCCCCCGAGGAGAAATGCACCCAAATCAATTGAAAAGACATTCAAGATATTGTGAACGCTTTGCATCGCGGTTTCTGTGCGTTAATCACAACATTTATAACCATGTGCCAAAACACAGTTTTAAAGTTTATTGATAGAACCGAATGCAGCATTCTACGCATAAACTGATGGTTCTCTCTAATTATTGACCCCCATTCTTTAAATGGTGGGGATTAAAGCTCAGACTATATGTTTTTCAGAAAAGATAAAGAAAATATCTGTCACAGATATTTTTATCTGTATCTTACCATCCACTTGAATGGAGAAAGATATTTTTGTATCTGGCTATCTGGCCCAGTGGGAATGGGCCTTTATCTATTACAGGCAGTGACAACATAGTGACTATTCATTACATAAGATGTACTTCTGGGAGAAAAGCAATGTCAAAGTGTCAAAGTATTTCAACAGGGTCACGGGAAGGGGAGACTGAGAGAGAGTCCTACCCACTTCTCACATTGGGTCTGAGGCTCTTTTAGTATTGAAATATGAAGCATCCAAGTAGGCCTACTAAAGGGAAACACAAACTCACGCAAAATGTCTTCTATTCTGAAGGTCGAGGTGTCTTATGTATTTAGCACTCTGGTGCAAGGTGGCCAGTATCGCAGTGTGTATGTATGTATGCGTGTGCGTGCGTGTGTGTGTGTGTGCGCGTGTGCGTGTGGAGCCTAGTGTAGAATTGTGGAAGAGCACCACACACTTACTACCTTGTACTCCGAGGTACAGAGTGTGTGAGAGAAAGAGGAGAGACTTGTGGCGCGACTGTTAAGTGTGAACGGGTGACAACCTTGCAGAAAACCCAGTGGGCTAACAAGGGAGCATGTGACATGTAGGCTAGACCATAGAAACAAGAGTAACTTCACAGTTTAGAGGGTTGTGAAGAATTATCATATAGCTGAGAGGCACACTCATTTTCTAAGCCAGTGGAAGCACAGAGGAAGTGGATACACACACACACACACATAAAACAATGACACGCATAAACACAGTCTTCTTCCGCCGGGTGGGAATTCTCTCTCAACTGAGTATTTCAGCGTTGATGAGTGATCGTGAGATCAGACACATCTGCCAAAGGTGGAATAGGCGACAGAATGAATGAAAGGGGGAGGAGAAGGAGGAAAGATGGGGACATGGTATGGATAAAATACCTAAGGCTTAACCCGGAAACTGTTCTGTGTCATTTTAGAATTACATACTGGTAAAGTAACAGTTTTGGACTTATGAGGTTTACACCCGACAGGCGATTTGTCAAATCAGCCTCAGGTCTAAAGGCAACCTAACATTCAGGCATTGCTGTTAGTGTTGAGAGGTATTAGGAATAAGCTATTTTGGGTTTGCCTTTGCTGGTGTGTGCGTGTGCGTGCGTGTGAGTGACTGTGTGTGATGGGGTTGTTGTCCCGAGTCATGCACATCACAAGCCAAACCTATCGAATTAACAGTGTGTTCAGTCACTAACTACAGTATTACTACTACTACTAGTTCCAGGGGGAAATACTGAACGATGAAGGGTGGATGGTAAGAGAGGTAGAGGAGAGAAGGGGTGTCAGGAAGTACATGGAACGTTGTGGAAGAGTCAAGCAGTTAAAGAGCAAACTATAATGGAAGAGGAGAGAGAGGAAACAAGGAACCCTCGACAAAAATAACATATATAATAAATCAAATAAAATAAAATAAAAATCACTCCAGTGGACCAATCCTCACCTGAAGATTTGTTCCTCATCAGGCGAACCTCTCTGGGCTGAATCCCCAGTTCCTGCAGCTGGGCCCGGATCTGAGGACACCAGCATTACCAACATTGTATAAACATCAGGCTGGCACAGGGATCAAAACATTTAATCACAATTAAATCAATTAAAAACCCATTTAGGCCTAGAATTATTGACTGCTTTAACTGTTGAAAAATAGCAGATATACAAGCTCACAGCACGGCACCGAGTGCCGCGCTGCGAGCTTGTAGATCTGCTATTTTTGAAAAAGTTGTGAAAATGTGTGCAAATCTTTGAATATATGTATTTTCAAAGCGAACAATTGTAACTCAAATTTTGCTTCTGGGTGGTCCCTGGAACTAGATATTTTGAGATGGGGGTCCGTGGCCAAATACATATCAGTTTGGGGGTTCTTCACATTAAAAGCTTTGAGAACCACTGACATAGTAGTCTCTCAAGAACAGACTAACTGAGCTCCAGTTAAAAGTGAAAAGGACCTTTTCTTTGACAATGGCTAGCCAGATTGCTGACATAAAAACATTTTTTCTTTTTCAAAAAACCTTTGAAGGATTCAAAAGACACTTTTCACGACTTTTAAAAAATAGCAGATCTACAAGCTCGCAGCACGGCACTCGGTGCCGCGCTGTGAACTTGTATATCTGCTATTTTTCAATAGTTAAAGCATAAAATAATGATACACAATAATGTGTACCCGTTCTAAATGAGTTAAATCCCAATTAAATAAATTAAATCATTAATTGCAATTATTAGTGTGACAATGAATTGTCAACAGTCACGCGCGTGCGTACACACACACCTCGACACACACCTTGTTGGCAGTGGTGGCGCTGGGCGGCAACATGCGCAGCATGATGATGTTGCTGTCTCTCTCGTAGCAGTGGTAGTCCTCGTCCCTCTGCTCCAGCTCCTCCAGGGACATGCGGTCCAGGCGGCCTGGCCCCGCCGGACCCCCTCGGTCACCTGCCCCTGCTTCTAAACCCTGGACACATGCACACAGGACTAGGGTTGGGATTCTGGAACCGGAGGAATCGTGAGGAACCGGATCCAATATTGAGGAACCGGAACATTTCTTGTTTCTTTTTCTTTTTTTTTGGAGTGGTGAAAGCACTCCCAATAGACAGGTATATCCGTGGGTATGTCCGTGGGTGGCTGGGTGGGTGGGTGGCTGGCTGGCCGTGTCCGTAGCCTGGCAATACCTTGAGTGGCCACACACAACACACTAGTTAAAGGAGGGGCGCTGTTTTGTGCAGGCCAGGCACACTCAACACACACACACACGCACGCACGCACGCACGTACGTACGCACGCACGCTGCTCAGATTCACCACTCCACTTCGAACCGAGGTTTGAATTTTTTTAAATATCACACTGACGGAGTTGGTGGACTTCCCGTCTGCTATATACTTACAATATCGGTGGTTCTCAAACATTTACATTTCAAGGACCACCATTACTCCCGAGTGTGTACAAATGGAACCAAATGGACCCTAACATTGTAACATACGGAACAAAATAAAATGCCCGTTTGCATTTCTTTACTTACATATTTAATTATTTATACTTTAATTTATCTTCTTTTTTTTAATAGTGGAAATCGTGACGCATTGTAAGCTTGTATATCTGCCTTTTCCCCTTTATTTTTTACATTTTGATGATTATGAAAACTATCGATTGCGATTAGTTACTAGTTACTTTGTAGATTTGATACTTTTACACAAGTAAAACAACTGAGTGAGTACTCTTTCCACCACGACATCTTACCTCAACTTGAAGTGAATGCTGATCAAACTCCATCATGACTTGACGTTACTGCACTCTCCAGCAAGAGCCGTTGGCCGCCGCGTCCACGTCCATGGACGCGGCCGTGGACGCGTCCATGGACGCGGCCGCGAAAAAACGGCCGTGGACGCGAGGCCGTGGACGCGGACGCAAACGGCCGGCCGTCCCGGCCGTGGACGCGGCCGTGGACGCGGCCGTGGACGCAGACGGCCGGGGACGCGGTCGTGGACGAGGCCGTGGACGAGACGGCCGGGGACGCGGTCGTGGACGAGGCCGTGGACGAGGCCGCGGCCGTGGACGCAAACGGCCGGCCGTGGACGCATCCATGGACGAGGCCGCGAAAAAAATGCCAAAAAAAAAAAAAAAAAAAAAAGGTGTCTATTGTTTGTGTTTTTTGATGGAGAATTCAAATATGACCTTCTTTTTTGCATAGGACAACTCTAACCTGCATCAATTGGTATTTTATTATTGTACCCTATCCATCTAAAAAACTAATTGGATGTCTATTGTATGTATTTTTTGATGGAGAATTCAAATATTACCTTCTTTTTTAGATGGGACAACTCTAACCTGCATCAATTGGTGCATCAACCTGCTATCTATCTATCTATCTATCTATCTATCTATTTATACTTCACCTTTAGTCCAGAAGAGAGTTCAGCCTCAGGAACTTGCACACATGGAACTGTGTCATGACTGTGTCATGGAGCTAAACAGAGCTAAATACTCACAATGACTCTGATGGACCAATCAGGGTGATGGTGGGGGGAGACAGAAACTGGGGGACAATAGACAGAAACTGGATAATGCTTTGTTAACTGTCCCACCTAAGTCCCTGCTAGTCTGAACAAGTTAAGGCTAACTTAGGTAGTAGTTCATTTTGCTGGCTTTTAGGGACTGTGTGTGTGTGTAGGCCCACACATTATTATAATTGTCATTAAGTGACTCAAAGGGAGACATCTAATGGGTGTTTATTATTTTAATATGAACTGTGGGAAGATTATATATTTTTTAGTTTGCACTTACAGTGTTGTGATATTATTCCTGAAGGAAGAGGGGTATTTTCACAGTCCAGGCTTGGAACCTAAATGCTGTTTTCATTTTCTATAAATATGTATTTCTATATAAAACTCAGTTGTGTTGAGTTATTGTGTGCCTTTTCTTGTAGCTAAAGAGTCCATTTGTCCATTACTTTGTGGTTTAACATTATTTAATAGGCAAATTCATTGTTATGGTTACTTTAGAAGACTGCTTTTGCATTCATGAGTTAAAAAGAGAGCCAAGCTGGAATTGGTCTAATATACAGCAAAGCAACAGTTCAATTTAACACAATGGGGAAAAAACTAAATATAGAGAATAAATAATAAATTAAATAGAGTACGTAACATACCAAAGTCTTTGTTTTCCTCCTGTTCAGCAGCGTTAAGGTTGAGAGAGTTCATCTTCCCCTGAAGTCCACAGTAAGATTTGATCAGAAATGATGGATATCCTGGAAGACTTGTGGAGACATGTCACAGACCAACTCTTCTTATACCAGAGAGCCTGGGGTGAAAACACTAACTGCTGAATGATTGGCCAATGAGAACAATAGAACCATCTCTCCACCAATCACAATGTAACATACAGTGCTCCACCCCTCACTCCTCCACCAGACATGATCCATGCAACCTTCTACAAATGAAGTGGCAACAGAATAATATGTCTATGGAAATACATAGCATTGTTACCTAAAATACATGAACCTATCTCTATAATAATGACATATCTATCCAATGAATATATGTATGGATATACACCATGGCACATATAAGATCAATAATTTGATTATTCTATATATGACAATAAATGCTTTGTTTACTCTATAATAATACAATATTTATATACATTATGGATATAAACTATGGGAAAAGTGGACATCTCATAATATCTCTTAAATGCCCTCAAAGAGAGGATGATCATCTACCCTAGGGGGGAAGAAAGGAAGTCTAAATCTACTTATTTTTTTTTTTAGAACAAATATTATTACTAAATGGTATGTGAATATACTAACTTCTGAAATGTATCAATTTCTAACAACGCAGAGTCAAAACAATAACATATATAGAAACCACAATTATTAACAATACAGGTAGTACAATCAAAGGTTGTGCTAAACATTTATGTTAAATTAATGGCTGAAATCCTTCAGAACATGTGTAATATTCCCTGCACATGTTTTGATTTAAGTTGCTATGTAAGTTAACCTTTAAATTGATTTGACTACATAGAGTACAAAGAAGTGGTCTGGTTTCTGTATACAAGAATGTCATTCTGTACAGAACAGCCATCTGTCTTCATAGACCTGGTCAGACTTTGCATTTCAATGCCTCCTAGGTGTCGATGGGCCACCATGTGTTCACCATTTGTATCCTGGGTGATCAAATGTGGTATCTCATAATGTGTAAATGCCCTCAAAGCCTTTATAGCCTGCTCAGAGACTACAGATGAAAATGTGTTTATGGCTATACTCTGGGCCATTCACACTGATGAAAAAACTGACGTGTTGATTAAAGTGCTTTGTGCCTGATAAATAAACACATACATAAAACCCTCTAATAGGGAGAAAGAATGGAAGTCTGATCTACCTAACCCTTTGTTTTATATCCATGTTATTATAAAATTATATTATGTGGACTTCATCAATAGCACAAGTGAAGATGTTCAATGTATTTGGCACAAGGACAATTCACTGTATGGACTTTGATATCTCAAAAGGTAATGGGAGACCACTGCACAATGCTATCTCTGACTGGTAAACAAATGTAATTGCTTGTCACTTAATGACAAGCCTATTGGCCAATGTTTAATGTATTAAATCCTGTTCTAATCATGGACCTGCATGGTTCTATCTACAGCACATGTCCCTACATGTGCTCCACCATTCTCTCCTCCCCATAACAATATCAAGTCAGGCCATGCAAAAGTGTGTCAAAGCAGTCTGTAATCCCAGAGAACAGAAAGGATTATTATTATTATTTTTATGCACTTTTCATAGAGCCTGTTAATATCTGTTTTTTAAATATCTGTTTTTTTTTTGTTGCACTGAAGTAGTATTTGCCAAGGTTGTGAAAGGCCAAGAACTGAGGACTGTGACAAAGGCCTGTGGTCAAGGACAGTGACCAGTGAGAAGTGTCTAAGACAGACCATTGTTATTTATTTATTTATTTTATTTTTTATTTTATTTTGTCAACCTTGTTCCGACAGAAACTTAATTTGTGCATGAATACTCAACAGAACAAAACAACCTATATTAATGGCCTCTTATGAATGTGTCTCTCACCTAGCTATTCATGCAGAACCATTAAGATAGAGTGGACTATCAAGTCCTATAGAAACCTAATTTGCACATGATTGCTCCGAATCTGTTCACACACACACACACACACACACACACACACACACACACACACACACACACACACACACACACACACACACACACACACACAGTGTCACACACCATGCCAGATCCAAACTTTTTTGAAGATGGTTTCAAATAATGGCACACGCACACACAGCCATGTTAGATATTACTTTACAATACCTTCATAATAGATGATGAGAAACATCAGCATATCCACAAATGTTTTAATAAAGCAAGTATTATTAAGATGGCTAAACTGGTATAAATGCTTTGCATGTAGAGTATATGAGCATGTTGATTCTTGAACAATCAGTGGCTTGTGGACTTAACACACCCTTTAAATGAACACAAATGTTAGTGTAAATGAACACTTATTCAGAGTTTTCATGGTTTTACAATTATTTGTTTTGCAAGGTAATGCACAACAAAATAATGTAACTTGTAATTTTAAGTACCAAAGCAGATTTGGGGGCAATCGTGTGCAAATTAGGTTTCTATAGTCCACGCTGTCTTAATGGTTCTGCATGAATAGCAATTGAGAGGTGATAGGCACATTCATAGAGGTTGAACTCATTAATTATCACACACACACACATACACACACACACACACACACACACACACACACACACACACACACACACACACACACACACACACACACACACACACGTTGGAATATGCCTTTAGAGAATGTGAACCCAGAGGTGTGTGTAGTCCCTGTACTTGTGTGAGTGATGAATAAACCAGGAAAGGAAACCCCTCTGGGGATGTCCTTAGAGGTCAGAGTCAGCACAACACAGTGATATACAGACTTATTTAAACAAGGCAGAATTGTAACATTCACACATGGGCCTTTAATGAACATTGGCACTCTAATTGTAATATGTAAGTTTTCTTTTTTGTTAGCTTTTTTTCCCAAAGCTTTACATGGTTATGGAATCCAGCGACTCCTAACACTACAACATGTTGTACCAACATTTGCATTATGATTATCTATATCAAAGACATGTTCTGAATAGTGTGATTTGTTTTGACTTAGATAATACCAGTGTGTTTCTCTGCCATTCACTATACAAACACTGTAATTGATCTACAAAGGGTTTGGTGTGTTATCCTTTTAGCTGTATTGTAAAACTCTGCACATTTTGAAAAAAGTAAAACAAAAACAAGGTAGAAGAAGTATCAACTCCTCTTTCTTCTTTGGGATTACAGACAGCTTTGACTTTGACACACTTTTGCATGGACTGACTTGATATAGTTATGGGGAGGAGAGAATGTTTGTGCTGTAGATAGAGCCATACAGGGCCATGGTTAGAACAGGATTGCACACATTAAACATTGTTCAATAGGCGTGACATTAAGTGACATTTACATTTTGTTTACTTTCCAGTCAGAGATAGCATTGTGCAGTGGTGTCCCATTAACTTTTGAGATATCAAAGTCAAGTGAATTGTCCTTGTGCCAAATAAATTGTACATCTTTACTTGTGCTATTGATGAAGTCCACATAATATCATTTTAGTAAGGGAGTGTTCGTCTAATACTTAAGGTGGGTATAGTCCATAGCGAGGGGGGGTTCTCAAATAATAATTTGATTGTCAGGGGGGACCATGACTTTTTTATTTTGGCTGGAGGGGGGTCCATGCAACTTTAATTTGTTGAATTTTGTATTAAAAAATGTTTTCTTTTGTTATTTTTCATACGTGTTAACTCCCCTATATTTATCAAGTTCCCCCTGATTAACTTGGTATATTCCGCTTCTGTAAATCTCCCCACAAGAAACGCATTCATTGGGCGCAGTCGGCGACTCGGCGGCAGTCGGCGCTGACAGTGCAGTGCTTCGAGTTTGTGTTGCATTCTACACAAGTGATTGTGAAGCGAACAGAAGAACCAACACAGGGCTTTACACACGAGTGCTGCAGTATATCCTATACGTATATTCATTAGGCCTACTTTAAACCATACAGCTTTTGGTAGGCTGTATAATAGCCTAACTTGAATAATATGAATGCCATATTAATTTCGTATCGGCATTGACAGGGTGGCATTGCGCACTAGGCTAAAATACCCTATATAGCCTATAACGTTCTCTACAATAAGTAATTGTAGATGATAGTTATATCTATCAAATATGGTTTTATATAGCAAATCAATGTCGGGAAATGTCCATTTTGGGAGAGAGAGAGAGAGAGAGAGAGAGAGAGAGAGACGTTATCTTGCTAAAGTAGTTGCTGTTTGGTTTATTGCAAGATTTTGCGAGTCTGCTGGCCGCCGCTCGTTTTATTTTTTGATCGCCCGTTTCCGACCGCAGGTAAATAGGGCTAGGCTACCCTGCTTGGTCACCGCCTGGTTACATTGTGGTTGAACTTGAAGAATTAATATTCACAGGGAGATTAGGACTAAGATTGGACTAAGCAAGGCTTGTTGCGGTTGACAAAGTGGAGCAAACGTATCCTATATGCAAGAATGTTGCAACTTCTTCCCTCCCATAATTCGCACTGACTACCGAATTATGTATGAGAATGTGGCCTGAGACTGAAATGTATAGCCTAAGCAGTCATATCTGTCAAATATTGTTAGTTCAAGGCAATAACAAGGCTTTCGGCAGGGAAGGAGGTATAGGAGAAACAGCTTGGTTTTAAACTATGATTTTAGATTTTATATCATGGAAAATAGTTCACAGTTGCTCAATCTTTCTTTTGTTTTGAGTGTTGTGGAACCAAATGGACCCTTTCTGTATTAGTTGAGTACAAAGAGACCCATTAATCCCAAAAGCTTTCTTGTGGTCCTTTTAGTTGATCTTGTATCCTATTGCCAAAATAAAATGCCTGGGTTTCCGAGGCTAATCTTGTATCAATGAACTGTACTGTTCTGTACCCTCAATCAATCAATCAATCAATCAATTGTCAAATAGGGTGCTATATTGTGTGTGTGCGTGCGTGCGTGCGTGCGTGCGTGCGTGTATATATATATATATATATATATATATATATATAGTTTATTGGGGAGGGGGGGCCATGCATTTTCTTCAAGTCACGCAGGGGGGATCACCAAAAAAAATCTGAAGGTTGGGGGGGGGGCAAGGAATTTTTTTTTAAAGTTACAATCTGTCAACCAGCCCCCCCTAGTGGATAATAAACGTACACTCCCTAATAACATGGTTACAAAACAAAGGGTTAGGTAGATCAGACTTCCATTCTTTCTCCCTATTAGAGGGTTTTATTTATGTGTGTATTTATCTTAATAATCATTATAGTATTACTTAAGACTTAAGTAACCATAAAGCTTATTTTGTGTCATGCAATTTATTATGTTTTTAAGGATTTGTTGTGCAATCCACAACAAGTTAACTTGTCATTAGTGTCCACACTTTTCAGACACCTCTAAATTACCTTCCTGTTTGTTTTCCAATCCAGTGTTTCATCACCAGTCTGACTTCCTTGTCCTACCAGAGATGAATGGAAAAAGAAGGTTGGCTAAGCAAAAACAACACTGCTGTGATCAGTGTGGAAAACATTTCCCTAACATCTCCCAACTTAAAAGACACCAGAAAATCCACACTGGGGAGAAACCCTATGGGTGTGATCAACACTTTTCTTTAATGGCACACCTTAAAACCCACCAGAGAATTCACACTGGAGAGAACACACGTTGGAATATGCCTTTAGAGAATGTGAACCCAGAGGTGTGTGTAGTCCCTGTACTTGTGTGAGTGATGAATAAACCAGGAAAGGAAACCCCTCTGGGGATGTCCTTAGAGGTCAGAGTCAGCACAACACAGTGATATACAGACTTATTTAAACAAGGCAGAATTGTAACATTCACACATGGGCCTTTAATGAACATTGGCACTCTAATTGTAATATGTAAGTTTTCTTTTTTGTTAGCTTTTTTTCCCAAAGCTTTACATGGTTATGGAATCCAGCGACTCCTAACACTACAACATGTTGTACCAACATTTGCATTATGATTATCTATATCAAAGACATGTTCTGAATAGTGTGATTTGTTTTGACTTAGATAATACCAGTGTGTTTCTCTGCCATTCACTATACAAACACTGTAATTGATCTACAAAGGGTTTGGTGTGTTATCCTTTTAGCTGTATTGTAAAACTCTGCACATTTTGAAAAAAGTAAAACAAAAACAAGGTAGAAGAAGTATCAACTCCTCTTTCTTCTTTGGGATTACAGACAGCTTTGACTTTGACACACTTTTGCATGGACTGACTTGATATAGTTATGGGGAGGAGAGAATGTTTGTGCTGTAGATAGAGCCATACAGGGCCATGGTTAGAACAGGATTGCACACATTAAACATTGTTCAATAGGCGTGACATTAAGTGACATTTACATTTTGTTTACTTTCCAGTCAGAGATAGCATTGTGCAGTGGTGTCCCATTAACTTTTGAGATATCAAAGTCAAGTGAATTGTCCTTGTGCCAAATAAATTGTACATCTTTACTTGTGCTATTGATGAAGTCCACATAATATCATTTTAGTAAGGGAGTGTTCGTCTAATACTTAAGGTGGGTATAGTCCATAGCGAGGGGGGGTTCTCAAATAATAATTTGATTGTCAGGGGGGACCATGACTTTTTTATTTTGGCTGGAGGGGGGTCCATGCAACTTTAATTTGTTGAATTTTGTATTAAAAAATGTTTTCTTTTGTTATTTTTCATACGTGTTAACTCCCCTATATTTATCAAGTTCCCCCTGATTAACTTGGTATATTCCGCTTCTGTAAATCTCCCCACAAGAAACGCATTCATTGGGCGCAGTCGGCGACTCGGCGGCAGTCGGCGCTGACAGTGCAGTGCTTCGAGTTTGTGTTGCATTCTACACAAGTGATTGTGAAGCGAACAGAAGAACCAACACAGGGCTTTACACACGAGTGCTGCAGTATATCCTATACGTATATTCATTAGGCCTACTTTAAACCATACAGCTTTTGGTAGGCTGTATAATAGCCTAACTTGAATAATATGAATGCCATATTAATTTCGTATCGGCATTGACAGGGTGGCATTGCGCACTAGGCTAAAATACCCTATATAGCCTATAACGTTCTCTACAATAAGTAATTGTAGATGATAGTTATATCTATCAAATATGGTTTTATATAGCAAATCAATGTCGGGAAATGTCCATTTTGGGAGCGCACTGCATGGCGCACTGGTAGATCAGCCAACGTTATACATCTTTAGATGTAATAGGGACACAATACAGTCCATGGAAGTGGGGCTTTCCAAGGAAGAGGTGACGTTTTATTTGTTTTAATCGCTTCATAATTGACCGAGCCATGATGAAGAAGAACAAAACGTAATCCTGTAGGCAGGATTTTTTTTGCTCGCTCGCTTTCTCTCTCCATCTCTCTCTCGCTCTGTTCCAAATCATGTCCAAATGGAGACGCTTCATGCGCGGAGCGCAGAGACACACACACAGAGAGAGAGAGAGAGAGAGAGAGAGAGAGAGAGAGAGAGAGACGTTATCTTGCTAAAGTAGTTGCTGTTTGGTTTATTGCAAGATTTTGCGAGTCTGCTGGCCGCCGCTCGTTTTATTTTTTGATCGCCCGTTTCCGACCGCAGGTAAATAGGGCTAGGCTACCCTGCTTGGTCACCGCCTGGTTACATTGTGGTTGAACTTGAAGAATTAATATTCACAGGGAGATTAGGACTAAGATTGGACTAAGCAAGGCTTGTTGCGGTTGACAAAGTGGAGCAAACGTATCCTATATGCAAGAATGTTGCAACTTCTTCCCTCCCATAATTCGCACTGACTACCGAATTATGTATGAGAATGTGGCCTGAGACTGAAATGTATAGCCTAAGCAGTCATATCTGTCAAATATTGTTAGTTCAAGGCAATAACAAGGCTTTCGGCAGGGAAGGAGGTATAGGAGAAACAGCTTGGTTTTAAACTATGATTTTAGATTTTATATCATGGAAAATAGTTCACAGTTGCTCAATCTTTCTTTTGTTTTGAGTGTTGTGGAACCAAATGGACCCTTTCTGTATTAGTTGAGTACAAAGAGACCCATTAATCCCAAAAGCTTTCTTGTGGTCCTTTTAGTTGATCTTGTATCCTATTGCCAAAATAAAATGCCTGGGTTTCCGAGGCTAATCTTGTATCAATGAACTGTACTGTTCTGTACCCTCAATCAATCAATCAATCAATCAATTGTCAAATAGGGTGCTATATTGTGTGTGTGCGTGCGTGCGTGCGTGCGTGCGTGCGTGTATATATATATATATATATATATATATATATATAGTTTATTGGGGAGGGGGGGCCATGCATTTTCTTCAAGTCACGCAGGGGGGATCACCAAAAAAAATCTGAAGGTTGGGGGGGGGGCAAGGAATTTTTTTTTAAAGTTACAATCTGTCAACCAGCCCCCCCTAGTGGATAATAAACGTACACTCCCTAATAACATGGTTACAAAACAAAGGGTTAGGTAGATCAGACTTCCATTCTTTCTCCCTATTAGAGGGTTTTATTTATGTGTGTATTTATCTTAATAATCATTATAGTATTACTTAAGACTTAAGTAACCATAAAGCTTATTTTGTGTCATGCAATTTATTATGTTTTTAAGGATTTGTTGTGCAATCCACAACAAGTTAACTTGTCATTAGTGTCCACACTTTTCAGACACCTCTAAATTACCTTCCTGTTTGTTTTCCAATCCAGTGTTTCATCACCAGTCTGACTTCCTTGTCCTACCAGAGATGAATGGAAAAAGAAGGTTGGCTAAGCAAAAACAACACTGCTGTGATCAGTGTGGAAAACATTTCCCTAACATCTCCCAACTTAAAAGACACCAGAAAATCCACACTGGGGAGAAACCCTATGGGTGTGATCAACACTTTTCTTTAATGGCACACCTTAAAACCCACCAGAGAATTCACACTGGAGAGAACACACGTTGGAATATGCCTTTAGAGAATGTGAACCCAGAGGTGTGTGTAGTCCCTGTACTTGTGTGAGTGATGAATAAACCAGGAAAGGAAACCCCTCTGGGGATGTCCTTAGAGGTCAGAGTCAGCACAACACAGTGATATACAGACTTATTTAAACAAGGCAGAATTGTAACATTCACACATGGGCCTTTAATGAACATTGGCACTCTAATTGTAATATGTAAGTTTTCTTTTTTGTTAGCTTTTTTTCCCAAAGCTTTACATGGTTATGGAATCCAGCGACTCCTAACACTACAACATGTTGTACCAACATTTGCATTATGATTATCTATATCAAAGACATGTTCTGAATAGTGTGATTTGTTTTGACTTAGATAATACCAGTGTGTTTCTCTGCCATTCACTATACAAACACTGTAATTGATCTACAAAGGGTTTGGTGTGTTATCCTTTTAGCTGTATTGTAAAACTCTGCACATTTTGAAAAAAGTAAAACAAAAACAAGGTAGAAGAAGTATCAACTCCTCTTTCTTCTTTGGGATTACAGACAGCTTTGACTTTGACACACTTTTGCATGGACTGACTTGATATAGTTATGGGGAGGAGAGAATGTTTGTGCTGTAGATAGAGCCATACAGGGCCATGGTTAGAACAGGATTGCACACATTAAACATTGTTCAATAGGCGTGACATTAAGTGACATTTACATTTTGTTTACTTTCCAGTCAGAGATAGCATTGTGCAGTGGTGTCCCATTAACTTTTGAGATATCAAAGTCAAGTGAATTGTCCTTGTGCCAAATAAATTGTACATCTTTACTTGTGCTATTGATGAAGTCCACATAATATCATTTTAGTAAGGGAGTGTTCGTCTAATACTTAAGGTGGGTATAGTCCATAGCGAGGGGGGGTTCTCAAATAATAATTTGATTGTCAGGGGGGACCATGACTTTTTTATTTTGGCTGGAGGGGGGTCCATGCAACTTTAATTTGTTGAATTTTGTATTAAAAAATGTTTTCTTTTGTTATTTTTCATACGTGTTAACTCCCCTATATTTATCAAGTTCCCCCTGATTAACTTGGTATATTCCGCTTCTGTAAATCTCCCCACAAGAAACGCATTCATTGGGCGCAGTCGGCGACTCGGCGGCAGTCGGCGCTGACAGTGCAGTGCTTCGAGTTTGTGTTGCATTCTACACAAGTGATTGTGAAGCGAACAGAAGAACCAACACAGGGCTTTACACACGAGTGCTGCAGTATATCCTATACGTATATTCATTAGGCCTACTTTAAACCATACAGCTTTTGGTAGGCTGTATAATAGCCTAACTTGAATAATATGAATGCCATATTAATTTCGTATCGGCATTGACAGGGTGGCATTGCGCACTAGGCTAAAATACCCTATATAGCCTATAACGTTCTCTACAATAAGTAATTGTAGATGATAGTTATATCTATCAAATATGGTTTTATATAGCAAATCAATGTCGGGAAATGTCCATTTTGGGAGCGCACTGCATGGCGCACTGGTAGATCAGCCAACGTTATACATCTTTAGATGTAATAGGGACACAATACAGTCCATGGAAGTGGGGCTTTCCAAGGAAGAGGTGACGTTTTATTTGTTTTAATCGCTTCATAATTGACCGAGCCATGATGAAGAAGAACAAAACGTAATCCTGTAGGCAGGATTTTTTTTGCTCGCTCGCTTTCTCTCTCCATCTCTCTCTCGCTCTGTTCCAAATCATGTCCAAATGGAGACGCTTCATGCGCGGAGCGCAGAGACACACACACAGAGAGAGAGAGAGAGAGAGAGAGAGAGAGAGAGAGAGAGAGACGTTATCTTGCTAAAGTAGTTGCTGTTTGGTTTATTGCAAGATTTTGCGAGTCTGCTGGCCGCCGCTCGTTTTATTTTTTGATCGCCCGTTTCCGACCGCAGGTAAATAGGGCTAGGCTACCCTGCTTGGTCACCGCCTGGTTACATTGTGGTTGAACTTGAAGAATTAATATTCACAGGGAGATTAGGACTAAGATTGGACTAAGCAAGGCTTGTTGCGGTTGACAAAGTGGAGCAAACGTATCCTATATGCAAGAATGTTGCAACTTCTTCCCTCCCATAATTCGCACTGACTACCGAATTATGTATGAGAATGTGGCCTGAGACTGAAATGTATAGCCTAAGCAGTCATATCTGTCAAATATTGTTAGTTCAAGGCAATAACAAGGCTTTCGGCAGGGAAGGAGGTATAGGAGAAACAGCTTGGTTTTAAACTATGATTTTAGATTTTATATCATGGAAAATAGTTCACAGTTGCTCAATCTTTCTTTTGTTTTGAGTGTTGTGGAACCAAATGGACCCTTTCTGTATTAGTTGAGTACAAAGAGACCCATTAATCCCAAAAGCTTTCTTGTGGTCCTTTTAGTTGATCTTGTATCCTATTGCCAAAATAAAATGCCTGGGTTTCCGAGGCTAATCTTGTATCAATGAACTGTACTGTTCTGTACCCTCAATCAATCAATCAATCAATCAATTGTCAAATAGGGTGCTATATTGTGTGTGTGCGTGCGTGCGTGCGTGCGTGCGTGCGTGTATATATATATATATATATATATATATATATATAGTTTATTGGGGAGGGGGGGCCATGCATTTTCTTCAAGTCACGCAGGGGGGATCACCAAAAAAAATCTGAAGGTTGGGGGGGGGGGGCAAGGAATTTTTTTTTAAAGTTACAATCTGTCAACCAGCCCCCCCTAGTGGATAATAAACGTACACTCCCTAATAACATGGTTACAAAACAAAGGGTTAGGTAGATCAGACTTCCATTCTTTCTCCCTATTAGAGGGTTTTATTTATGTGTGTATTTATCTTAATAATCATTATAGTATTACTTAAGACTTAAGTAACCATAAAGCTTATTTTGTGTCATGCAATTTATTATGTTTTTAAGGATTTGTTGTGCAATCCACAACAAGTTAACTTGTCATTAGTGTCCACACTTTTCAGACACCTCTAAATTACCTTCCTGTTTGTTTTCCAATCCAGTGTTTCATCACCAGTCTGACTTCCTTGTCCTACCAGAGATGAATGGAAAAAGAAGGTTGGCTAAGCAAAAACAACACTGCTGTGATCAGTGTGGAAAACATTTCCCTAACATCTCCCAACTTAAAAGACACCAGAAAATCCACACTGGGGAGAAACCCTATGGGTGTGATCAACACTTTTCTTTAATGGCACACCTTAAAACCCACCAGAGAATTCACACTGGAGAGAAACCATATGGCTGTGATCAGTGTGGACAGCACTTCTCTGTAATGTCCAGCCTTAAAAGCCACCAGAAAATTCACACGGGGGAGAAACCCCACGGGTGTGATCTGTGTGGACAGCACTTCTCTCTAGTGGCAAACCTTGAAAGACATAAGAAAATTCACACTGGAGAGAAACCATATGGCTGTGATCAGTGTGGGCAGCACTTCTCTGTGATGTCCAGCCTTAAAAGCCACGAGAGAATTCACACAGGAGAGAAACCATATGGTTGTGATCAGTGTGGACGACACTTTTCTCAAATGTCCAATCTTAAACGCCACCAAAAAAACTCACACTGGAGAGAAACCTTATTGATGTGATCGGTGTGGTCAAATCCTCTGTCCAGCCTTAAATCACACCAGATAATTCACACTGGGGATAAAACATTTAATTGTGATATGTGTTGAAAAGCTTTTGACAATCAATCAACCAATCAAGTTCACAATGTTGTACACACTTGATTTAATCTGAGGTCAGTGTAGAAAGAGTTTTACGTATTCAGACAGAAAATATCATGACATAAACACAAAATATACATCAGATTACTGTGAATGGTATATGACAAGAGCTTTAGAAGCTGAGAAACATAACCAAGTGTAGCGTGATAGTCTTTTCAACTTCTTATTAAGATGCACTATAAACACGTTACATGTATATGAGCATGATTATTCTAGAATAACTGGAGATGATATTTTGTTGATCCTCTTTAAGTGAACGGTTCTTTTTAGTGGGTTTCTCATTATCATAGTTAAGAGTTTAAAAATAAAATCTGGTGTTTGAGCCTGTTAAATGTATGAATTCGGTCACTTTGCATATTATTTCCCTGCACCACATCTGCAGCTTTCGTTATTCTTATTATCATCCTTTTTTACACAGAATTGTCTTTGTGGAAGATGTCCCACATACATTTTGAGATGCACAAGTCTCAACCAAAACAGACCTTTCTTATAGCAGCATTGAAGAGTACACTACATCTGTATTTATATGTTGTTAAATGTAAATGATGGTACAGGTTGTGCAGTCACAAATAAAGGCAAAACATCAAAGTCAATATGTCTTTTTGAACTTTTGTTTACAGTGTGTGTGTGTGTGTGTGTGTGTGTGTGTGTGTGTGTGTGTGTGTGTGTGTGAACAGATTCGGAGCAATCATGTGCAAATTAGGTTTCTATAGGACTTGATAGTCCACTCTATCTTAATAGTGCGACGATTCGTAAGGATCAAAGCTAGTTCAGGGGGCGGTCCCAAGGGAGCGCGCGCGCGGAGGGGGGTGGGTCACTAGGTCCTGCCCCCCCCTTACCCATAGTTCATAGGGAAGTCAGATGGTGGGACTCAGTCTTGTTGCATAGCACTGCTGCTGCTACCACGCTGCAGTACACTCACAAGTGCCACACTTGTTGCTTGCAGGTAGCTGTGCTGTTGCCCACCGCTTGGAGAGGGTGCCTAACTTGGCTGAGTATTTCTGGCTGTTTCTGCTATTTTACTATCGCTCAATTCATGTTCTTAGCTGCCAAACTAAGAAGCTGTGTTCTTGGCCAGGTTGTATGGGAAGTTTGAGATTGTTGTTCTGGTAATCGCTGAATTCTAAACTGCTGTTTCAAGGTTCAGATTTCTTGCTATCGTTGCTGGTGCCTAGCTGATTTCTGTACTTTCAGTTGTTTGTTGCTAAAGCTATTTCAAAGGTGCTACAGGCTTGCTAAAGTTGCTAAAGGTAAACTTAGTATCATAGAAGTTGGCTGTGGCTACGGGCTAAATGCTAACTTATTTCGTGCCCTGGTGGGCCTTTACTGGGCTACCATGAGTTAAAGTAATCTCAGTTGTTGGGTTGTCGATAACAATATCAGTACTTTGCAACGGCGCGGGCCGTATCGGCTAGCGCGGAACAACATGTTTAATGTACAGTCAGCTAGGAGCTAGGTGGCTATTGCTAGCCGGCTATTTCGGTAAGGATGCTGTTAGCTGGTAAATCAATGTGCTAGCCATGTCAAGGCATAGAGCGGCGGCCCGCGTGAAAACATGGCCCCGTAGCAAGTAATGAATCACGCTAGGAGGATTCAGTTTGTAGGTTGCAGGTGTCTGTAAACGGCAGCGTTCACCTAGCTCTGAGCTAGCCGAGTCACGTCAAGCGGTGATTTACGGCATGACGTTCGGCAGCGGATACTAAGCGCTGCGTGTGGGAAATGTAGTTCTCTATCATGCCAAGCCTCGGTGTCGTGCTAGTAGCAAGAGTCGTATGAATTACTAGTCACGTCAGGCCAGGAGGAAGCTTTCGATTCAAGCTTCGCTCGCAGCATGCTTAATCTAGTTAGTATGGGGCCTATATTGCTTCTGCCTCGCCTCGGGTTATGTGTATGTTTTCCTCTTTTTGCACTGTCTGGCCGTCTTAACAGCTGCTGCTTATGAGGTGCTAGGTGCTATACCATAGCAGCTAAATGGTTTCTGTAGCTTCTTGGACCACAGTAGGGCTGCTGCCAGTTACCGTGGCGTAGAAGCCCTCGCGGGATGAATTATTAAAGGATGTCTGTCTGCGTGGGCTCCTGAGAGGAGGAAACCCGCAAGCTCATAGGTGCCACAGTTTACGTGCAAACCATGTTTTGCTTCCGCTAACGCAAGTCGTGCCTGTCTGTCCTGACGTCACCAGTTGAACTCGCTAGTGCATGCAGGGAATCGTAGTCTTCTCCATATGCTCGGTAGCTCCAGCTAAATATTCTCTTCTGCTACGGTAGGAGCCATCGTTCATTCCAGCCACGAGCTGTCTGTTGATGGTCGGCTAGCTTGCAACTCAGAACTCATGTAGCTAAAGAGGTTTGCTAACGTATTTGTTTCAATCTAAGGTGATAGTTCTGGGTCACTGCGTATCGCACTGTATGTCCTTGTGGTGTTTCTGTAGCTGCGGCACTCGAGCTAATAATTACAGCTAAGGCTACTGCTAGTGAAAAATGACGAGTTGTTTATCTTTACAATCACATTAAAGCGGCCACAGGACTGTTGCATCATGTTCACCATTGCAGCTCCAGGATAAAGGCTGCTAACGCCATGCTTTCTTTTCAGCTCAGGCTAAAGTGCTACACGTCTGTTGCTGCAGCTCATGCCAAAGCTAATACTTGTTGGTTGCTAACATTAACAGCTAAGGCTACTGCTAGTGAAAATGACGAGTGTTTGTGGCAGCATCATGTTATCATGGCAGCTTCAGGCTAAAGTGCTACAGGTTTGTTGCTAACATTATTATGTCACTACAGATCACGGTAAAGCGGCCACAGGACTGTTGCTATCATGTTCACCATTGCAGCTCCAGGATAAAGGCTGCTAACGCCATGCTTTCTTTTCAGCTTCAGGCTAAAGTGCTACATGCCTGTTGCTAACATTACTTTATCACTACAGATCCATGCCGGAGCTGTGGCAGCATCATGTTATCATGGCAGCTTCAGGCTAAAGTGCTACAGGTCTGTTGCTAACATTATTATGTCACTACAGATCCATGCCGGAGCTGCGGCAGGCCCGCTACTACAGCATCATGTTATCATGGCAGCTGCAGGCTAAGCTGCAACATGTTCCGCTAACAGTGTGTTTTCTTCATAGCTTCGTGCTGCGGCTGCTACATGCCTGCTAACATCATGTTTTTCAGATTCAGGCTGGAGCGGCTGCATGTATGTCTGTGCAGCGTCATGCCGCAGCCGCTGCGTTTTTTCTATTAACATGTCATCTCTATAGCTTCGTCCACGGCTGTATAATACCATGAAGCCAGTCAGGAGTCGATTGGCACTGCAGAGGGCTCTGCTGCTACAGCATCAGCTAACGCAAGCAAGGCGGTCGGCACGCCCGCCAACCCACCGCCCACCCGCCTGCCGGCATGCCCGCCAGATCGTGCTGGAAGCTGGCGGGGCGCAGGCCCGTTTTCCGGGGGCGTTGTCATGCTGCAACACGCCGACGCCGGTCACGCCGCCATCATGCCGCGAAGGAACCCGGGAACAGCAGTTCCAGCACCAGCGGCGGGAACTCCATTCCTCTCACCAGCGACGGCTATCCCGGAAGCATTGCGGAGCCAGACTCTAGAAGGTAAATAGCGGCGCATTTGCTTGTTCGGTTCTGTTGGGGTGTCAGTCGCTCTCTAAGCTGGGAAATAATGGGTAGCCATAGTTAGATGGCAGCCCATTCGCTCGTTCTGTTTGTCGGGTTTTAGCCGCTCTTTTGCATTGCTTGACTTAAAAGTCAAGATGTGGTTTGGGTTGAGTTCTTATATGTGCTTCAGCGGACTCCACAGCAGAACTAACCCATTTTTCCGTCCTTTATTTCCATGCCGAAACACCTGGTCATCCGCCTGATGTCTGCTCCCGACGCCGGGCACCCATGACACGCACCTGGTTCGACATAAAACCGAGAGCTGCGGCCTGCCCACCCAGCTGGCTGCCTGCACGCCGGCCCCCCCGCCCGACAGCCTGTCTCCCAAACCTTTGCACAGCTCTCTCTCTGGACCGGTGCAGCGACAACAGCAGTGCTCCGGGTGCCGTCATCAACCATGAAATCCTTTAGCCATCGGCAGCTATGTCCGTTCATCACACTCTGCATATGAAGTCCGGCGCGCCCAGCTGTCAATGAGCATCAAGCCCACGCAACTCAGGACTGAAGCGGCCGCACCATTAGCACAGGTTTAGAAGGTTACATTATGCGGTTCTGCATCAGCGTATACCTGTTAAGGTTGTGTGTTTTATTGCTGCCTCTCACATGTATGGGTTTATTGCTGTGTTGCACATGTATGTAAAATGCAAGGCAAGGTGTCCTTTAAGGTTACACCAGTACAGTTGCTGCTCTGCTTCGGCGTATACCTGATATATTTGTGTGTTTTTCGTGCTGCCTATCTGCTGCGCTTCACAGGTCTTAAATTAGTGTTATACTTAGTGGCTCCTGCCCACTATAGCATTGCTAAAAGTAGAGCTACCTTCTTATCACTGGTTGGCTTTAGGGAAGCTGCTAGTATTAATACATTCGGTACTACTGTGCTTTTTCTTTGCTGGCTCATTCTAGTATACAATAGCGCTCTAGAGTCGGTCAGTAGGTATAGTGTAATTGCCTCCGGCTCAGCAGTAATCGCGCATTCATTCGCTGTTGCCTTTAGTATTCCATAGCGCTCTAAAGCATTAGGTTAGGCGGTACATAGTTTAGTTGCCCCCCGCTCCGCAGTAAGGTTAAAAGGTATTTGCTTAGATTACAGCCAAGCTGCCTCCTTCGCCGTTGGCTAGCACTGGCATAAGATTATTATTCTGAATAAACGGTGCTCACCACTGCTTCTGGTTCTGCTGTCAGTTATATAGTTTTCAGTGATGCTGCTCCCGTTATTCACTTGGGCCGTTTAGCAGTACTGCAAGTTAGATAGTTTCAGTATTGCTGCAAGTTAGATATGTCAGTGCTGCCGCACTATAGTAGGCCACTGTGTTGCTGATAGGTTGCTCGTTCTAGGTTAATTGCATCGCTGCACGCTCCAATATTCTATCATGCAAAAGCTAGGTGGTTGCTGGGGTGTTAGTTAGGTAGGATGTGAAGCTGTATGGCGCTGTAGTTATATGAATTAAAGGTTCATCGCTGCTTCTGGTTCTGCTGTCTATATATATATACGTCCATGTTGCTGCTCCCGCTTTTCTCTAGGGTGTTTTAGTATGGCTTCAGTCAGATTGCAGTATATCGTTATAGTCAGCAGTACCACCTTCCTCACCGTTGGTTCGGTCTGCCAGCTGCTAACATTCTTAATTATTAAATTGCTTTAGCAGTACTTATAGCGTTTTTGGCAAGCTGCCAATATCATTGCTTAGTTTTTGCTTAGTAATATTCGCTCTGCCAGATGCTAATATTCTTAATTATTATTTTGCGTTGGCAGGAAAGGCAGTTCATAGTTTGCCCCGCAGTAATGATAAATTAATCGCTAGAGTCACAGCAGAGCTGCCTTCCTCGCAGTTGGCTAGCACTGGCATGGGATTCTGAGCTTTTGGCATGCTTTGGGGGTTTGTAGTTTTGGGGGGTATCGGGCCAGGGCTCGCTGTAATAAGATTATGCCCTCGATGCTCATGGTAACATGAGGATCGTGGGTTCAGCGAGCCATGGCCCGAGGCAGAACCCCATGCCAAACCATGCTAACTTAGGCTATAGATTCTATGCTGTCTTATAGTAGAGCTAAGGTAGGCTGCCAATACTATGCGCTTATATATAGGCTTAGATTCTATGCTGTCTCTATAGTAGGGTGCTCAATATGCCATGCTGTGTGATGCTTGCTTTCTGCCTTCATTCTGGTCAATAAAGTATATCTTAACCCAAGTGATCGTCTCCTGAAATAGTGCGACGATTCGTAAGGATCAAAGCTAGTTCAGGGGGCGGTCCCAAGGGAGCGCGCGCGCGGAGGGGGGTGGGTCACTAGGTCCTGCCCCCCCCCTTACCCATAGTTCATAGGGAAGTCAGATGGTGGGACTCAGTCTTGTTGCATAGCACTGCCCCGCCACCACCCCAGCGCCACCTTCAGGTTCTGCCTTAGATCCCCCTCGGGGGGTATCGGGCCAGGGCTCGCTGTAATAAGATTATGCCCTCGATGCTCATGGTAACATGAGGATCGTGGGTTCAGCGAGCCATGGCCCGAGGCAGAACCCCATGCCAAACCATGCTAACTTAGGCTATAGATTCTATGCTGTCTTATAGTAGAGCTAAGGTAGGCTGCCAATACTATGCGCTTATATATAGGCTTAGATTCTATGCTGTCTCTATAGTAGGGTGCTCAATATGCCATGCTGTGTGATGCTTGCTCTCTGCCTTCATTCTGGTCAATAAAGTATATCTTAACCCAAGTGATCGTCTCCTGAAATGGTTCTGCATGAATAGCTAGGTGAGAGACACATTCATAAGAGGCCATTAATATAGGTTGTTTTGTTCTGTTGAGTATTCATGCACAAATTAAGTTTCTGTCGGAACAAGGTTGACAAAATAAAATAAAAAATAAAATAAATAAATAACAATGGTCTGTCTTAGACACTTCTCACTGGTCACTGTCCTTGACCACAGGCCTTTGTCACAGTCCTCAGTTCTTGGCCTTTCACAACCTTGGCAAATACTACTTCAGTGCAACAAAAAAAAAACAGATATTTAAAAAACAGATATTAACAGGCTCTATGAAAAGTGCATAAAAATAATAATAATAATCCTTTCTGTTCTCTGGGATTACAGACTGCTTTGACACACTTTTGCATGGCCTGACTTGATATTGTTATGGGGAGGAGAGAATGGTGGAGCACATGTAGGGACATGTGCTGTAGATAGAACCATGCAGGTCCATGATTAGAACAGGATTTAATACATTAAACATTGGCCAATAGGCTTGTCATTAAGTGACAAGCAATTACATTTGTTTACCAGTCAGAGATAGCATTGTGCAGTGGTCTCCCATTACCTTTTGAGATATCAAAGTCCATACAGTGAATTGTCCTTGTGCCAAATACATTGAACATCTTCACTTGTGCTATTGATGAAGTCCACATAATATAATTTTATAATAACATGGATATAAAACAAAGGGTTAGGTAGATCAGACTTCCATTCTTTCTCCCTATTAGAGGGTTTTATGTATGTGTTTATTTATCAGGCACAAAGCACTTTAATCAACACGTCAGTTTTTTCATCAGTGTGAATGGCCCAGAGTATAGCCATAAACACATTTTCATCTGTAGTCTCTGAGCAGGCTATAAAGGCTTTGAGGGCATTTACACATTATGAGATACCACATTTGATCACCCAGGATACAAATGGTGAACACATGGTGGCCCATCGACACCTAGGAGGCATTGAAATGCAAAGTCTGACCAGGTCTATGAAGACAGATGGCTGTTCTGTACAGAATGACATTCTTGTATACAGAAACCAGACCACTTCTTTGTACTCTATGTAGTCAAATCAATTTAAAGGTTAACTTACATAGCAACTTAAATCAAAACATGTGCAGGGAATATTACACATGTTCTGAAGGATTTCAGCCATTAATTTAACATAAATGTTTAGCACAACCTTTGATTGTACTACCTGTATTGTTAATAATTGTGGTTTCTATATATGTTATTGTTTTGACTCTGCGTTGTTAGAAATTGATTGATAGAATTGATACATTTCAGAAGTTAGTATATTCACATACCATTTAGTAATAATATTTGTTCTAAAAAAATAAATAAGTAGATTTAGACTTCCTTTCTTCCCCCCTAGGGTAGATGATCATCCTCTCTTTGAGGGCATTTAAGAGATATTATGAGATGTCCACTTTTCCCATAGTTTATATCCATAATGTATATAAATATTGTATTATTATAGAGTAAACAAAGCATTTATTGTCATATATAGAATAATCAAATTATTGATCTTATATGTGCCATGGTGTATATCCATACATATATTCATTGGATAGATATGTCATTATTATAGAGATAGGTTCATGTATTTTAGGTAACAATGCTATGTATTTCCATAGACATATTATTCTGTTGCCACTTCATTTGTAGAAGGTTGCATGGATCATGTCTGGTGGAGGAGTGAGGGGTGGAGCACTGTATGTTACATTGTGATTGGTGGAGAGATGGTTCTATTGTTCTCATTGGCCAATCATTCAGCAGTTAGTGTTTTCACCCCAGGCTCTCTGGTATAAGAAGAGTTGGTCTGTGACATGTCTCCACAAGTCTTCCAGGATATCCATCATTTCTGATCAAATCTTACTGTGGACTTCAGGGGAAGATGAACTCTCTCAACCTTAACGCTGCTGAACAGGAGGAAAACAAAGACTTTGGTATGTTACGTACTCTATTTAATTTATTATTTATTCTCTATATTTCGTTTTTTCCCCATTGTGTTAAATTGAACTGTTGCTTTGCTGTATATTAGACCAATTCCAGCTTGGCTCTCTTTTTAACTCATGAATGCAAAAGCAGTCTTCTAAAGTAACCATAACAATGAATTTGCCTATTAAATAATGTTAAACCACAAAGTAATGGACAAATGGACTCTTTAGCTACAAGAAAAGGCACACAATAACTCAACACAACTGAGTTTTATATAGAAATACATATTTATAGAAAATGAAAACAGCATTTAGGTTCCAAGCCTGGACTGTGAAAATACCCCTCTTCCTTCAGGAATAATATCACAACACTGTAAGTGCAAACTAAAAAATATATAATCTTCCCACAGTTCATATTAAAATAATAAACACCCATTAGATGTCTCCCTTTGAGTCACTTAATGACAATTATAATAATTTGTGGGCCTACACACACACACAGTCCCTAAAAGCCAGCAAAATGAACTACTACCTAAGTTAGCCTTAACTTGTTCAGACTAGCAGGGACTTAGGTGGGACAGTTAACAAAGCATTATCCAGTTTCTGTCTATTGTCCCCCAGTTTCTGTCTCCCCCCACCATCACCCTGATTGGTCCATCAGAGTCATTGTGAGTATTTAGCTCTGTTTAGCTCCATGACACAGTCATGACACAGTTCCATGTGTGCAAGTTCCTGAGGCTGAACTCTCTTCTGGACTAAAGGTGAAGTATAAATAGATAGATAGATAGATAGATAGATAGATAGATAGATAGCAGGTTGATGCACCAATTGATGCAGGTTAGAGTTGTCCCATCTAAAAAAGAAGGTAATATTTGAATTCTCCATCAAAAAATACATACAATAGACATCCAACTTGTTTTTTAGATGGATAGGGTACAATTGGCAATAATAAAATACCAATTGATGCAGGTTAGAGTTGTCCTATCCCAAAAATAAGGTAATATTTGAATTCTCCATCAAAAAATACATACAATAGACATCCAATTTGTTTTTTAGATGGATAGGGTACAATTGGCAATAATAAAATACCAATTGATGCAGGTTAGAGTTGTCCTATGCAAAAAAGAAGGTCATATTTGAATTCTCCATCAAAAAACACATACAATAGACACCTTTTTTTTTTTTTTTTTGCAACATTTTTTTCGCGGCCTTTGTCACAGTCCTCAGTTCTTGGCCTTTCACAACCTTGGCAAATACTACTTCAGTGCAACAAAAAAAAAACAGATATTTAAAAAACAGATATTAACAGGCTCTATGAAAAGTGCATAAAAATAATAATAATAATCCTTTCTGTTCTCTGGGATTACAGACTGCTTTGACACACTTTTGCATGGCCTGACTTGATATTGTTATGGGGAGGAGAGAATGGTGGAGCACATGTAGGGACATGTGCTGTAGATAGAACCATGCAGGTCCATGATTAGAACAGGATTTAATACATTAAACATTGGCCAATAGGCTTGTCATTAAGTGACAAGCAATTACATTTGTTTACCAGTCAGAGATAGCATTGTGCAGTGGTCTCCCATTACCTTTTGAGATATCAAAGTCCATACAGTGAATTGTCCTTGTGCCAAATACATTGAACATCTTCACTTGTGCTATTGATGAAGTCCACATAATATAATTTTATAATAACATGGATATAAAACAAAGGGTTAGGTAGATCAGACTTCCATTCTTTCTCCCTATTAGAGGGTTTTATGTATGTGTTTATTTATCAGGCACAAAGCACTTTAATCAACACGTCAGTTTTTTCATCAGTGTGAATGGCCCAGAGTATAGCCATAAACACATTTTCATCTGTAGTCTCTGAGCAGGCTATAAAGGCTTTGAGGGCATTTACACATTATGAGATACCACATTTGATCACCCAGGATACAAATGGTGAACACATGGTGGCCCATCGACACCTAGGAGGCATTGAAATGCAAAGTCTGACCAGGTCTATGAAGACAGATGGCTGTTCTGTACAGAATGACATTCTTGTATACAGAAACCAGACCACTTCTTTGTACTCTATGTAGTCAAATCAATTTAAAGGTTAACTTACATAGCAACTTAAATCAAAACATGTGCAGGGAATATTACACATGTTCTGAAGGATTTCAGCCATTAATTTAACATAAATGTTTAGCACAACCTTTGATTGTACTACCTGTATTGTTAATAATTGTGGTTTCTATATATGTTATTGTTTTGACTCTGCGTTGTTAGAAATTGATTGATAGAATTGATACATTTCAGAAGTTAGTATATTCACATACCATTTAGTAATAATATTTGTTCTAAAAAAATAAATAAGTAGATTTAGACTTCCTTTCTTCCCCCCTAGGGTAGATGATCATCCTCTCTTTGAGGGCATTTAAGAGATATTATGAGATGTCCACTTTTCCCATAGTTTATATCCATAATGTATATAAATATTGTATTATTATAGAGTAAACAAAGCATTTATTGTCATATATAGAATAATCAAATTATTGATCTTATATGTGCCATGGTGTATATCCATACATATATTCATTGGATAGATATGTCATTATTATAGAGATAGGTTCATGTATTTTAGGTAACAATGCTATGTATTTCCATAGACATATTATTCTGTTGCCACTTCATTTGTAGAAGGTTGCATGGATCATGTCTGGTGGAGGAGTGAGGGGTGGAGCACTGTATGTTACATTGTGATTGGTGGAGAGATGGTTCTATTGTTCTCATTGGCCAATCATTCAGCAGTTAGTGTTTTCACCCCAGGCTCTCTGGTATAAGAAGAGTTGGTCTGTGACATGTCTCCACAAGTCTTCCAGGATATCCATCATTTCTGATCAAATCTTACTGTGGACTTCAGGGGAAGATGAACTCTCTCAACCTTAACGCTGCTGAACAGGAGGAAAACAAAGACTTTGGTATGTTACGTACTCTATTTAATTTATTATTTATTCTCTATATTTCGTTTTTTCCCCATTGTGTTAAATTGAACTGTTGCTTTGCTGTATATTAGACCAATTCCAGCTTGGCTCTCTTTTTAACTCATGAATGCAAAAGCAGTCTTCTAAAGTAACCATAACAATGAATTTGCCTATTAAATAATGTTAAACCACAAAGTAATGGACAAATGGACTCTTTAGCTACAAGAAAAGGCACACAATAACTCAACACAACTGAGTTTTATATAGAAATACATATTTATAGAAAATGAAAACAGCATTTAGGTTCCAAGCCTGGACTGTGAAAATACCCCTCTTCCTTCAGGAATAATATCACAACACTGTAAGTGCAAACTAAAAAATATATAATCTTCCCACAGTTCATATTAAAATAATAAACACCCATTAGATGTCTCCCTTTGAGTCACTTAATGACAATTATAATAATTTGTGGGCCTACACACACACACAGTCCCTAAAAGCCAGCAAAATGAACTACTACCTAAGTTAGCCTTAACTTGTTCAGACTAGCAGGGACTTAGGTGGGACAGTTAACAAAGCATTATCCAGTTTCTGTCTATTGTCCCCCAGTTTCTGTCTCCCCCCACCATCACCCTGATTGGTCCATCAGAGTCATTGTGAGTATTTAGCTCTGTTTAGCTCCATGACACAGTCATGACACAGTTCCATGTGTGCAAGTTCCTGAGGCTGAACTCTCTTCTGGACTAAAGGTGAAGTATAAATAGATAGATAGATAGATAGATAGATAGATAGATAGATAGATAGCAGGTTGATGCACCAATTGATGCAGGTTAGAGTTGTCCCATCTAAAAAAGAAGGTAATATTTGAATTCTCCATCAAAAAATACATACAATAGACATCCAACTTGTTTTTTAGATGGATAGGGTACAATTGGCAATAATAAAATACCAATTGATGCAGGTTAGAGTTGTCCTATCCCAAAAATAAGGTAATATTTGAATTCTCCATCAAAAAATACATACAATAGACATCCAATTTGTTTTTTAGATGGATAGGGTACAATTGGCAATAATAAAATACCAATTGATGCAGGTTAGAGTTGTCCTATGCAAAAAAGAAGGTCATATTTGAATTCTCCATCAAAAAACACATACAATAGACACCTTTTTTTTTTTTTTTTGCAACATTTTTTTCGCGGCCTTTGTCACAGTCCTCAGTTCTTGGCCTTTCACAACCTTGGCAAATACTACTTCAGTGCAACAAAAAAAAAACAGATATTTAAAAAACAGATATTAACAGGCTCTATGAAAAGTGCATAAAAATAATAATAATAATCCTTTCTGTTCTCTGGGATTACAGACTGCTTTGACACACTTTTGCATGGCCTGACTTGATATTGTTATGGGGAGGAGAGAATGGTGGAGCACATGTAGGGACATGTGCTGTAGATAGAACCATGCAGGTCCATGATTAGAACAGGATTTAATACATTAAACATTGGCCAATAGGCTTGTCATTAAGTGACAAGCAATTACATTTGTTTACCAGTCAGAGATAGCATTGTGCAGTGGTCTCCCATTACCTTTTGAGATATCAAAGTCCATACAGTGAATTGTCCTTGTGCCAAATACATTGAACATCTTCACTTGTGCTATTGATGAAGTCCACATAATATAATTTTATAATAACATGGATATAAAACAAAGGGTTAGGTAGATCAGACTTCCATTCTTTCTCCCTATTAGAGGGTTTTATGTATGTGTTTATTTATCAGGCACAAAGCACTTTAATCAACACGTCAGTTTTTTCATCAGTGTGAATGGCCCAGAGTATAGCCATAAACACATTTTCATCTGTAGTCTCTGAGCAGGCTATAAAGGCTTTGAGGGCATTTACACATTATGAGATACCACATTTGATCACCCAGGATACAAATGGTGAACACATGGTGGCCCATCGACACCTAGGAGGCATTGAAATGCAAAGTCTGACCAGGTCTATGAAGACAGATGGCTGTTCTGTACAGAATGACATTCTTGTATACAGAAACCAGACCACTTCTTTGTACTCTATGTAGTCAAATCAATTTAAAGGTTAACTTACATAGCAACTTAAATCAAAACATGTGCAGGGAATATTACACATGTTCTGAAGGATTTCAGCCATTAATTTAACATAAATGTTTAGCACAACCTTTGATTGTACTACCTGTATTGTTAATAATTGTGGTTTCTATATATGTTATTGTTTTGACTCTGCGTTGTTAGAAATTGATTGATAGAATTGATACATTTCAGAAGTTAGTATATTCACATACCATTTAGTAATAATATTTGTTCTAAAAAAAAAAATAAGTAGATTTAGACTTCCTTTCTTCCCCCCTAGGGTAGATGATCATCCTCTCTTTGAGGGCATTTAAGAGATATTATGAGATGTCCACTTTTCCCATAGTTTATATCCATAATGTATATAAATATTGTATTATTATAGAGTAAACAAAGCATTTATTGTCATATATAGAATAATCAAATTATTGATCTTATATGTGCCATGGTGTATATCCATACATATATTCATTGGATAGATATGTCATTATTATAGAGATAGGTTCATGTATTTTAGGTAACAATGCTATGTATTTCCATAGACATATTATTCTGTTGCCACTTCATTTGTAGAAGGTTGCATGGATCATGTCTGGTGGAGGAGTGAGGGGTGGAGCACTGTATGTTACATTGTGATTGGTGGAGAGATGGTTCTATTGTTCTCATTGGCCAATCATTCAGCAGTTAGTGTTTTCACCCCAGGCTCTCTGGTATAAGAAGAGTTGGTCTGTGACATGTCTCCACAAGTCTTCCAGGATATCCATCATTTCTGATCAAATCTTACTGTGGACTTCAGGGGAAGATGAACTCTCTCAACCTTAACGCTGCTGAACAGGAGGAAAACAAAGACTTTGGTATGTTACGTACTCTATTTAATTTATTATTTATTCTCTATATTTCG
The DNA here is from genome assembly GCF_963921795.1 of Nannobrachium achirus. Lineage (NCBI taxonomy): Eukaryota > Metazoa > Chordata > Actinopteri > Myctophiformes > Myctophidae > Nannobrachium > Nannobrachium achirus. The sequence continues at coordinate 40,496,261 of NC_137813.1, forward strand.
TTTTTTCCCCATTGTGTTAAATTGAACTGTTGCTTTGCTGTATATTAGACCAATTCCAGCTTGGCTCTCTTTTTAACTCATGAATGCAAAAGCAGTCTTCTAAAGTAACCATAACAATGAATTTGCCTATTAAATAATGTTAAACCACAAAGTAATGGACAAATGGACTCTTTAGCTACAAGAAAAGGCACACAATAACTCAACACAACTGAGTTTTATATAGAAATACATATTTATAGAAAATGAAAACAGCATTTAGGTTCCAAGCCTGGACTGTGAAAATACCCCTCTTCCTTCAGGAATAATATCACAACACTGTAAGTGCAAACTAAAAAATATATAATCTTCCCACAGTTCATATTAAAATAATAAACACCCATTAGATGTCTCCCTTTGAGTCACTTAATGACAATTATAATAATTTGTGGGCCTACACACACACACAGTCCCTAAAAGCCAGCAAAATGAACTACTACCTAAGTTAGCCTTAACTTGTTCAGACTAGCAGGGACTTAGGTGGGACAGTTAACAAAGCATTATCCAGTTTCTGTCTATTGTCCCCCAGTTTCTGTCTCCCCCCACCATCACCCTGATTGGTCCATCAGAGTCATTGTGAGTATTTAGCTCTGTTTAGCTCCATGACACAGTCATGACACAGTTCCATGTGTGCAAGTTCCTGAGGCTGAACTCTCTTCTGGACTAAAGGTGAAGTATAAATAGATAGATAGATAGATAGATAGATAGATAGATAGCAGGTTGATGCACCAATTGATGCAGGTTAGAGTTGTCCCATCTAAAAAAGAAGGTAATATTTGAATTCTCCATCAAAAAATACATACAATAGACATCCAACTTGTTTTTTAGATGGATAGGGTACAATTGGCAATAATAAAATACCAATTGATGCAGGTTAGAGTTGTCCTATCCCAAAAATAAGGTAATATTTGAATTCTCCATCAAAAAATACATACAATAGACATCCAATTTGTTTTTTAGATGGATAGGGTACAATTGGCAATAATAAAATACCAATTGATGCAGGTTAGAGTTGTCCTATGCAAAAAAGAAGGTCATATTTGAATTCTCCATCAAAAAACACATACAATAGACACCTTTTTTTTTTTTTTTGCAACATTTTTTTCGCGGCCTTTGTCACAGTCCTCAGTTCTTGGCCTTTCACAACCTTGGCAAATACTACTTCAGTGCAACAAAAAAAAACAGATATTTAAAAAACAGATATTAACAGGCTCTATGAAAAGTGCATAAAAATAATAATAATAATCCTTTCTGTTCTCTGGGATTACAGACTGCTTTGACACACTTTTGCATGGCCTGACTTGATATTGTTATGGGGAGGAGAGAATGGTGGAGCACATGTAGGGACATGTGCTGTAGATAGAACCATGCAGGTCCATGATTAGAACAGGATTTAATACATTAAACATTGGCCAATAGGCTTGTCATTAAGTGACAAGCAATTACATTTGTTTACCAGTCAGAGATAGCATTGTGCAGTGGTCTCCCATTACCTTTTGAGATATCAAAGTCCATACAGTGAATTGTCCTTGTGCCAAATACATTGAACATCTTCACTTGTGCTATTGATGAAGTCCACATAATATAATTTTATAATAACATGGATATAAAACAAAGGGTTAGGTAGATCAGACTTCCATTCTTTCTCCCTATTATAGTCCAGTTCTATTTGTATTTTCGTTCAAATTTTCTGGAGATTAGGAAAACTATATATTTTTGGAAACTTCAGAGTGTAACAAATCAGAAAATCCATGATTCCATTTGCGCTGAAGCCAATATGGTGGTCATCTTGGACTTTGAAAAATGGCGACCTTTGAATATTCATTTTTCAATATCTCGACTTCTAGATTATGTAGGATCATGATTCTAGTGGCTAAATCAACATGTTTAGGGTTAGGAAATCCAATGGTGCTAATTAGAAATATTCACAAATGATCAATGGCACAGATTTGGGTCATCATCCTTAATTTTGGGGGCAAAAGGTAACATTTTAATATTCGTTTTTCCACTATTTTGAACTACAGTACATAGGATCATGATTCCAGTGGTTAATCATCATGCTAGATGCAGAATAGATAGTAGATACACTATAAAAATGCTAATATACAGCATACGATTTGTGAAAGTGACAAACGGGCTTCACAGTTATGTTAGGTGTGTTCATATGCTAATGGTGATGCGATTTCAGATCAATTAATCCAGCCACTGAGGAGAAACGCTGTGACAGACAGACAGACAGACAGACAGACAGACAGACAGACAGACAGACAGACAGACAGACAGACAGACAGACAGACAGACATTTGCAAAATTATAGTATAGATGTTAAGGAAATCAATATATTATCTGAGGAGACAGAGACAGATAATTTCTCTCATTGACACAAAATCGTGTCATTTATTTACACCCAACATAAAACTGAATAGATTAGGTTTCAAACTATCAAGTACAAACTGGTATATTTCTGCTGTCGGCGTGGAAACCTTGTATGAACAAAGCAGTTACTTCTCAGAAAATGGAAACAATAACCTGTTCCAATGGATCCATTGAAGATATTATTTAGTCATATGCTTTTGTTAATACTTTTTGTTCTTTCAATATTCATAAACCCACAGAAAAACACTTTCAGTGAGGGGGAAGCAAAGGGACCAGGTGGAGATTGACGGAGTCAAAGGGGCAGCATGGGTCAGAGTTCTGAGTGGGCAATCTGCGTGGCGCCTGGTTCTAGAGGGTACGGCTAGTCATAGTCTGTGGGTCCTGTCCTGTCTAAACAGGCTAACCCAGGGGTCAAAAACTGGCACAAATACAGGTTATAGTAAGCTAGAATAAATCAGCAGGCAGAGAATAGTGGAATAAGTGAGGCAATAAATGCTCTGGCTACTCAGTGGAAACAGGCAAGCTTAACTGTAGAAATAGCAAGAACACAGTAATCTATACATCATCCTCATTATCAATCATTGCTGTCACTAGTCAATGTATCTTGACAGTCTTCATTGTGACATCAATAAATGCTAAGACAGTGACATTGACCATCTCAATGATTGCCTCTGGTACTGGGAGGGACTCAGTTGTAACTGATTTCAGCTGGCCATCCTCATCCTTGAAATAGCCATTGTTGAGTGGGTCAAGGAACTCCTACTGAGCTACGTGTGCCTGACTCCACACTCTGGCCTCGATATGGACTCTATGCTGCGTAAGAGCACCAAGTGTGGGTGGAAGCTTGTCCCCTTCTGCCATGTGTTTGCAGAATAGATGCCATCTCAGTTCAGGGGTGTTTCCCCTTTGGTAAGTATGCAGTGCATACAAACTTAAGCCCCCTTTCCACTGCAAGGTGGAACCAGAACTTTCCAGAACCTGAACCTATTTTTTTGGTTCTGGTGTTGTTTCCATTGCACACAGCCTGGTTCCAGACAAGGTTCCTGGAACCTTTTTTCGGTTCTGCTCCTGAAGTAGAACTAAACTTGAGTTCTGGGAACCTATGGGCGGGGCCAGCAGCGCTGCTGCTCGGACCCCGGTTAGTTCTAGTTTTATGGAAACAAAAGCAGAAGTTCTGGTTCTAGTTCTGGGTCGGCCCTACAGTGGAAATTTTAGTTTGAAGATCCTGTTACATGGTTTAAGAAAGCATCTTCAGAGCCTTGAGGACAACACATCTGTGTCTGGGGAGAAGAACATTAGCTGTGCATCAAAGAGTTTTATATGAAGCCAGAACTGTAAGGTGGATCAACAAGGTGTCTGCTTCTTCATAGTTGTTGGCTTTAAAATGCAGTTCACTGTTAATCTTTGTGTGTCCTAATAGCGGACCCAATGACAAGCATGGGGGAGTCTTTGCTGTATTCAATGGTCTTTGATGTCAGATCAGATCAGCATTTGTTTGGTCGTGAGAAAGCGTTGCCAGGACTTCATGCCTTTACAGGAGCAGACAACACTGGGAACACTGAGATTTTCGATAGGCAAATCTACATGGTGGAACAGCTACCTCAAAGCTGGTGATGAAGTCTTCAAGGCACTGAAGATGCTTTCTCAAACCAGTGACGTAACAGAGGATCTATTAACTACAGTAGCTAAGTTTGTATGCACTGCACTTACCGAAGGTAAGCTGAGAAGGCATCTATTCTGCAAACACTTGGCAGAAGGGGTCAAGCTTCCACTCACACTTGGTGCTCTTAAGCAGCATGTCCTAAAAGTCCATATCGAGGCCAGAGTGAGGAGTCAGGCACACATAGCTCAGCAGGAGTTCCTTAACCCACTCAACAATGGATATTACAAGGACGAGGATGGCCAGCTGAAACAAATGAGTCTCTCCCAGCAATCATTGAGATGCTCAGATGTCACTGCAAAAAGCAGACTGTCACATAGATGTTCTTGCAGATCAGTGGAGCTACCCTCTATGGAATTATGTCAGTGTAGTACTGACTTCCAAAACGATGAAGGCTGTCAACATAAATAGGCTAGTGACAGCAATTATAGCATTGAAGATGATGTATAGACAACCGTGTTCTTGCTATATTGCTACAGGTAAGCATGACTGTTTCCACTTAGTGTATTTATTGCCTCACTTATGCCACTATTCTCTGCCTGCTAATCTATTCTTGCTTGCTATAACCTGTATTTATGCCCGTTTTTGACCCCTGCCTGTATCTGGATTTGACCCTTGCCTAACGCCCTTGTATTCCAGCATGTTTGGACAGATCCCCAGTGTTTGGACCAGGACCGGACCCACAGACTACGATTAGCCTTATCCCTCTTGGACCAGGCGCCACGCAGATTGCCCACTAAGAACTATGAACTATGCTGCCCCTTTGACTCTCTCCACCTGGTCCCTTTGCCTTCTCCCCTCCAGCTTTTGTTTAATTAAATCCATTGAACTTTGTACCTGCCTCTTTGCCTGCTCTTGGGTCCTATATCTGTTTGGTGACAGTTTTTGCTATTTGCGGAAGAACTTATCACTGAAATTGTCTGTATGTGGGGTTTATGAATAATGAAAGAACAAAAAGTATAGACAAGAGCATATGAAAAATATCTTCATTGGGTCCATTGTTTCCATTTTCTGAGAAGTAACTGCTTTGTTCATTCAAGGTTTCCACCCGACAGCAACAATATAGCCTACCAGTTTTGACTTGATAGTTTACTTAATCAATTCAATTTACTGTTGGGTGTAAATAAATTACACAATTTTGTGTCATTGAGAGAAATCATCTGTCTCTGCCTCTTCAGATAATATATTGATTTCCTAAAAATGTTAGATTAACCACTGGAATCATGATCCTATACTGTAGTTCAAAACAGTGGAAAAATGAATATTAAAATGTTACCTTTTGCCCCCAAAATTAAGGATGAGGACCCACATCTGTGCCATTGATCATTTGTGAATATTTCTAATGAGCACCATTGGATTTCCTGACCCTAAAAATGTTGATTTAGCCACTAGAATCATGATCCTACATAATCTAGAAGTCGAGATATTGAAAAACGAATATTCAAAGGTTGCCATTTTTCAAAGTCCAAGATGACCACCATTTTGGCTTCAGCGCAAATGGAATCATGGATTTTCTGATTTGTTACACTCTGAAGTTTCCAAAAATGTATAGTTTTCCTAATCTCCAGAAAATTTGAACGAACCTTCATTTTTGGACAAATAGAACTGGACTATTAGAGGGTTTTATGTATGTGTTTATTTATCAGGCACAAAGCACTTTAATCAACACGTCAGTTTTTTCATCAGTGTGAATGGCCCAGAGTATAGCCATAAACACATTTTCATCTGTAGTCTCTGAGCAGGCTATAAAGGCTTTGAGGGCATTTACACATTATGAGATACCACATTTGATCACCCAGGATACAAATGGTGAACACATGGTGGCCCATCGACACCTAGGAGGCATTGAAATGCAAAGTCTGACCAGGTCTATGAAGACAGATGGCTGTTCTGTACAGAATGACATTCTTGTATACAGAAACCAGACCACTTCTTTGTACTCTATGTAGTCAAATCAATTTAAAGGTTAACTTACATAGCAACTTAAATCAAAACATGTGCCGGGAATATTACACATGTTCTGAAGGATTTCAGCCATTAATTTAACATAAATGTTTAGCACAACCTTTGATTGTACTACCTGTATTGTTAATAATTGTGGTTTCTATATATGTTATTGTTTTGACTCTGCGTTGTTAGAAATTGATTGATAGAATTGATACATTTCAGAAGTTAGTATATTCACATACCATTTAGTAATAATATTTGTTCTAAAAAAATAAATAAGTAGATTTAGACTTCCTTTCTTCCCCCCTAGGGTAGATGATCATCCTCTCTTTGAGGGCATTTAAGAGATATTATGAGATGTCCACTTTTCCCATAGTTTATATCCATAATGTATATAAATATTGTATTATTATAGAGTAAACAAAGCATTTATTGTCATATATAGAATAATCAAATTATTGATCTTATATGTGCCATGGTGTATATCCATACATATATTCATTGGATAGATATGTCATTATTATAGAGATAGGTTCATGTATTTTAGGTAACAATGCTATGTATTTCCATAGACATATTATTCTGTTGCCACTTCATTTGTAGAAGGTTGCATGGATCATGTCTGGTGGAGGAGTGAGGGGTGGAGCACTGTATGTTACATTGTGATTGGTGGAGAGATGGTTCTATTGTTCTCATTGGCCAATCATTCAGCAGTTAGTGTTTTCACCCCAGGCTCTCTGGTATAAGAAGAGTTGGTCTGTGACATGTCTCCACAAGTCTTCCAGGATATCCATCATTTCTGATCAAATCTTACTGTGGACTTCAGGGGAAGATGAACTCTCTCAACCTTAACGCTGCTGAACAGGAGGAAAACAAAGACTTTGGTATGTTACGTACTCTATTTAATTTATTATTTATTCTCTATATTTCGTTTTTTCCCCATTGTGTTAAATTGAACTGTTGCTTTGCTGTATATTAGACCAATTCCAGCTTGGCTCTCTTTTTAACTCATGAATGCAAAAGCAGTCTTCTAAAGTAACCATAACAATGAATTTGCCTATTAAATAATGTTAAACCACAAAGTAATGGACAAATGGACTCTTTAGCTACAAGAAAAGGCACACAATAACTCAACACAACTGAGTTTTATATAGAAATACATATTTATAGAAAATGAAAACAGCATTTAGGTTCCAAGCCTGGACTGTGAAAATACCCCTCTTCCTTCAGGAATAATATCACAACACTGTAAGTGCAAACTAAAAAATATATAATCTTCCCACAGTTCATATTAAAATAATAAACACCCATTAGATGTCTCCCTTTGAGTCACTTAATGACAATTATAATAATGTGTGGGCCTACACACACACACAGTCCCTAAAAGCCAGCAAAATGAACTACTACCTAAGTTAGCCTTAACTTGTTCAGACTAGCAGGGACTTAGGTGGGACAGTTAACAAAGCATTATCCAGTTTCTGTCTATTGTCCCCCAGTTTCTGTCTCCCCCCACCATCACCCTGATTGGTCCATCAGAGTCATTGTGAGTATTTAGCTCTGTTTAGCTCCATGACACAGTCATGACACAGTTCCATGTGTGCAAGTTCCTGAGGCTGAACTCTCTTCTGGACTAAAGGTGAAGTATAAATAGATAGATAGATAGATAGATAGATAGATAGATAGATAGCAGGTTGATGCACCAATTGATGCAGGTTAGAGTTGTCCCATCTAAAAAAGAAGGTAATATTTGAATTCTCCATCAAAAAATACATACAATAGACATCCAACTTGTTTTTTAGATGGATAGGGTACAATTGGCAATAATAAAATACCAATTGATGCAGGTTAGAGTTGTCCTATCCCAAAAATAAGGTAATATTTGAATTCTCCATCAAAAAATACATACAATAGACATCCAATTTGTTTTTTAGATGGATAGGGTACAATTGGCAATAATAAAATACCAATTGATGCAGGTTAGAGTTGTCCTATGCAAAAAAGAAGGTCATATTTGAATTCTCCATCAAAAACACATACAATAGACACCTTTTTTTTTTTTTTTTGCAACATTTTTTTCGCGGCCTTTGTCACAGTCCTCAGTTCTTGGCCTTTCACAACCTTGGCAAATACTACTTCAGTGCAACAAAAAAAAACAGATATTTAAAAAACAGATATTAACAGGCTCTATGAAAAGTGCATAAAAATAATAATAATAATCCTTTCTGTTCTCTGGGATTACAGACTGCTTTGACACACTTTTGCATGGCCTGACTTGATATTGTTATGGGGAGGAGAGAATGGTGGAGCACATGTAGGGACATGTGCTGTAGATAGAACCATGCAGGTCCATGATTAGAACAGGATTTAATACATTAAACATTGGCCAATAGGCTTGTCATTAAGTGACAAGCAATTACATTTGTTTACCAGTCAGAGATAGCATTGTGCAGTGGTCTCCCATTACCTTTTGAGATATCAAAGTCCATACAGTGAATTGTCCTTGTGCCAAATACATTGAACATCTTCACTTGTGCTATTGATGAAGTCCACATAATATAATTTTATAATAACATGGATATAAAACAAAGGGTTAGGTAGATCAGACTTCCATTCTTTCTCCCTATTAGAGGGTTTTATGTATGTGTTTATTTATCAGGCACAAAGCACTTTAATCAACACGTCAGTTTTTTCATCAGTGTGAATGGCCCAGAGTATAGCCATAAACACATTTTCATCTGTAGTCTCTGAGCAGGCTATAAAGGCTTTGAGGGCATTTACACATTATGAGATACCACATTTGATCACCCAGGATACAAATGGTGAACACATGGTGGCCCATCGACACCTAGGAGGCATTGAAATGCAAAGTCTGACCAGGTCTATGAAGACAGATGGCTGTTCTGTACAGAATGACATTCTTGTATACAGAAACCAGACCACTTCTTTGTACTCTATGTAGTCAAATCAATTTAAAGGTTAACTTACATAGCAACTTAAATCAAAACATGTGCAGGGAATATTACACATGTTCTGAAGGATTTCAGCCATTAATTTAACATAAATGTTTAGCACAACCTTTGATTGTACTACCTGTATTGTTAATAATTGTGGTTTCTATATATGTTATTGTTTTGACTCTGCGTTGTTAGAAATTGATTGATAGAATTGATACATTTCAGAAGTTAGTATATTCACATACCATTTAGTAATAATATTTGTTCTAAAAAAATAAATAAGTAGATTTAGACTTCCTTTCTTCCCCCCTAGGGTAGATGATCATCCTCTCTTTGAGGGCATTTAAGAGATATTATGAGATGTCCACTTTTCCCATAGTTTATATCCATAATGTATATAAATATTGTATTATTATAGAGTAAACAAAGCATTTATTGTCATATATAGAATAATCAAATTATTGATCTTATATGTGCCATGGTGTATATCCATACATATATTCATTGGATAGATATGTCATTATTATAGAGATAGGTTCATGTATTTTAGGTAACAATGCTATGTATTTCCATAGACATATTATTCTGTTGCCACTTCATTTGTAGAAGGTTGCATGGATCATGTCTGGTGGAGGAGTGAGGGGTGGAGCACTGTATGTTACATTGTGATTGGTGGAGAGATGGTTCTATTGTTCTCATTGGCCAATCATTCAGCAGTTAGTGTTTTCACCCCAGGCTCTCTGGTATAAGAAGAGTTGGTCTGTGACATGTCTCCACAAGTCTTCCAGGATATCCATCATTTCTGATCAAATCTTACTGTGGACTTCAGGGGAAGATGAACTCTCTCAACCTTAACGCTGCTGAACAGGAGGAAAACAAAGACTTTGGTATGTTACGTACTCTATTTAATTTATTATTTATTCTCTATATTTCGTTTTTTCCCCATTGTGTTAAATTGAACTGTTGCTTTGCTGTATATTAGACCAATTCCAGCTTGGCTCTCTTTTTAACTCATGAATGCAAAAGCAGTCTTCTAAAGTAACCATAACAATGAATTTGCCTATTAAATAATGTTAAACCACAAAGTAATGGACAAATGGACTCTTTAGCTACAAGAAAAGGCACACAATAACTCAACACAACTGAGTTTTATATAGAAATACATATTTATAGAAAATGAAAACAGCATTTAGGTTCCAAGCCTGGACTGTGAAAATACCCCTCTTCCTTCAGGAATAATATCACAACACTGTAAGTGCAAACTAAAAAATATATAATCTTCCCACAGTTCATATTAAAATAATAAACACCCATTAGATGTCTCCCTTTGAGTCACTTAATGACAATTATAATAATTTGTGGGCCTACACACACACACAGTCCCTAAAAGCCAGCAAAATGAACTACTACCTAAGTTAGCCTTAACTTGTTCAGACTAGCAGGGACTTAGGTGGGACAGTTAACAAAGCATTATCCAGTTTCTGTCTATTGTCCCCCAGTTTCTGTCTCCCCCCACCATCACCCTGATTGGTCCATCAGAGTCATTGTGAGTATTTAGCTCTGTTTAGCTCCATGACACAGTCATGACACAGTTCCATGTGTGCAAGTTCCTGAGGCTGAACTCTCTTCTGGACTAAAGGTGAAGTATAAATAGATAGATAGATAGATAGATAGATAGATAGATAGCAGGTTGATGCACCAATTGATGCAGGTTAGAGTTGTCCCATCTAAAAAAGAAGGTAATATTTGAATTCTCCATCAAAAAATACATACAATAGACATCCAACTTGTTTTTTAGATGGATAGGGTACAATTGGCAATAATAAAATACCAATTGATGCAGGTTAGAGTTGTCCTATCCCAAAAATAAGGTAATATTTGAATTCTCCATCAAAAAATACATACAATAGACATCCAATTTGTTTTTTAGATGGATAGGGTACAATTGGCAATAATAAAATACCAATTGATGCAGGTTAGAGTTGTCCTATGCAAAAAAGAAGGTCATATTTGAATTCTCCATCAAAAAACACATACAATAGACACCTTTTTTTTTTTTTTTTTTTGCAACATTTTTTTCGCGGCCTTTGTCACAGTCCTCAGTTCTTGGCCTTTCACAACCTTGGCAAATACTACTTCAGTGCAACAAAAAAAACAGATATTTAAAAAACAGATATTAACAGGCTCTATGAAAAGTGCATAAAAATAATAATAATAATCCTTTCTGTTCTCTGGGATTACAGACTGCTTTGACACACTTTTGCATGGCCTGACTTGATATTGTTATGGGGAGGAGAGAATGGTGGAGCACATGTAGGGACATGTGCTGTAGATAGAACCATGCAGGTCCATGATTAGAACAGGATTTAATACATTAAACATTGGCCAATAGGCTTGTCATTAAGTGACAAGCAATTACATTTGTTTACCAGTCAGAGATAGCATTGTGCAGTGGTCTCCCATTACCTTTTGAGATATCAAAGTCCATACAGTGAATTGTCCTTGTGCCAAATACATTGAACATCTTCACTTGTGCTATTGATGAAGTCCACATAATATAATTTTATAATAACATGGATATAAAACAAAGGGTTAGGTAGATCAGACTTCCATTCTTTCTCCCTATTAGAGGGTTTTATGTATGTGTTTATTTATCAGGCACAAAGCACTTTAATCAACACGTCAGTTTTTTCATCAGTGTGAATGGCCCAGAGTATAGCCATAAACACATTTTCATCTGTAGTCTCTGAGCAGGCTATAAAGGCTTTGAGGGCTTTTACACATTATGAGATACCACATTTGATCACCCAGGATACAAATGGTGAACACATGGTGGCCCATCGACACCTAGGAGGCATTGAAATGCAAAGTCTGACCAGGTCTATGAAGACAGATGGCTGTTCTGTACAGAATGACATTCTTGTATACAGAAACCAGACCACTTCTTTGTACTCTATGTAGTCAAATCAATTTAAAGGTTAACTTACATAGCAACTTAAATCAAAACATGTGCCGGGAATATTACACATGTTCTGAAGGATTTCAGCCATTAATTTAACATAAATGTTTAGCACAACCTTTGATTGTACTACCTGTATTGTTAATAATTGTGGTTTCTATATATGTTATTGTTTTGACTCTGCGTTGTTAGAAATTGATTGATAGAATTGATACATTTCAGAAGTTAGTATATTCACATACCATTTAGTAATAATATTTGTTCTAAAAAAATAAATAAGTAGATTTAGACTTCCTTTCTTCCCCCCTAGGGTAGATGATCATCCTCTCTTTGAGGGCATTTAAGAGATATTATGAGATGTCCACTTTTCCCATAGTTTATATCCATAATGTATATAAATATTGTATTATTATAGAGTAAACAAAGCATTTATTGTCATATATAGAATAATCAAATTATTGATCTTATATGTGCCATGGTGTATATCCATACATATATTCATTGGATAGATATGTCATTATTATAGAGATAGGTTCATGTATTTTAGGTAACAATGCTATGTATTTCCATAGACATATTATTCTGTTGCCACTTCATTTGTAGAAGGTTGCATGGATCATGTCTGGTGGAGGAGTGAGGGGTGGAGCACTGTATGTTACATTGTGATTGGTGGAGAGATGGTTCTATTGTTCTCATTGGCCAATCATTCAGCAGTTAGTGTTTTCACCCCAGGCTCTCTGGTATAAGAAGAGTTGGTCTGTGACATGTCTCCACAAGTCTTCCAGGATATCCATCATTTCTGATCAAATCTTACTGTGGACTTCAGGGGAAGATGAACTCTCTCAACCTTAACGCTGCTGAACAGGAGGAAAACAAAGACTTTGGTATGTTACGTACTCTATTTAATTTATTATTTATTCTCTATATTTCGTTTTTTCCCCATTGTGTTAAATTGAACTGTTGCTTTGCTGTATATTAGACCAATTCCAGCTTGGCTCTCTTTTTAACTCATGAATGCAAAAGCAGTCTTCTAAAGTAACCATAACAATGAATTTGCCTATTAAATAATGTTAAACCACAAAGTAATGGACAAATGGACTCTTTAGCTACAAGAAAAGGCACACAATAACTCAACACAACTGAGTTTTATATAGAAATACATATTTATAGAAAATGAAAACAGCATTTAGGTTCCAAGCCTGGACTGTGAAAATACCCCTCTTCCTTCAGGAATAATATCACAACACTGTAAGTGCAAACTAAAAAATATATAATCTTCCCACAGTTCATATTAAAATAATAAACACCCATTAGATGTCTCCCTTTGAGTCACTTAATGACAATTATAATAATTTGTGGGCCTACACACACACACAGTCCCTAAAAGCCAGCAAAATGAACTACTACCTAAGTTAGCCTTAACTTGTTCAGACTAGCAGGGACTTAGGTGGGACAGTTAACAAAGCATTATCCAGTTTCTGTCTATTGTCCCCCAGTTTCTGTCTCCCCCCACCATCACCCTGATTGGTCCATCAGAGTCATTGTGAGTATTTAGCTCTGTTTAGCTCCATGACACAGTCATGACACAGTTCCATGTGTGCAAGTTCCTGAGGCTGAACTCTCTTCTGGACTAAAGGTGAAGTATAAATAGATAGATAGATAGATAGATAGATAGATAGATAGATAGCAGGTTGATGCACCAATTGATGCAGGTTAGAGTTGTCCCATCTAAAAAAGAAGGTAATATTTGAATTCTCCATCAAAAAATACATACAATAGACATCCAACTTGTTTTTTAGATGGATAGGGTACAATTGGCAATAATAAAATACCAATTGATGCAGGTTAGAGTTGTCCTATCCCAAAAATAAGGTAATATTTGAATTCTCCATCAAAAAATACATACAATAGACATCCAATTTGTTTTTTAGATGGATAGGGTACAATTGGCAATAATAAAATACCAATTGATGCAGGTTAGAGTTGTCCTATGCAAAAAAGAAGGTCATATTTGAATTCTCCATCAAAAAACACATACAATAGACACCTTTTTTTTTTTTTTGCAACATTTTTTTCGCGGCCTCGTCCATGGATGCGTCCACGGCCGGCCGTTTGCGTCCACGGCCGCGGCCTCGTCCACGGCCGCGTCCCCGGCCGTCTGCGTCCACGGCCGCGTCCACGGCCGCGTCCACGGCCGCGTCCATGGACGTGGACGCGGCGGCCAGCGGCTGTCTCTCGCACGACCTGTAAACCACACGAGAACGTGGTTATTTATAACATCTTAAATACCAATAAATAGTCACATATTTGCATACATAGTAATGTGAGTTCATATAAAAGTGCATATTGTTCGTAGAAAAGTTAACCTCGATCGGAATATTCATTCATCATCATCACCCGATGGCTGCGACACTGACACTGACAGTGACAGCCCGGCGACCATCTTAACTCATTGAGTGCCTATCCCGAATTAGTTCGGGATATATTATCGCATCCCAGAGTGCCTATCCCGAACTAGTTCGGGATATAAAAAAAAAAAAAAATGATTTTTATTTTTATTTTTTTATTTTTTTTTGGACCCCATCAAATCTAGTGAACATGATTTCAATCGCGATTTTGCATGTTCCACCCCCATACAACCCCATCTAACATACAGGGCAGCCATGTTTGTTTACATAACATGTAAAACATAATGGCGATTATCTCAAGAATGCCTGAACGGATTTCCAATCAGATTTTTTTGTTTGAAAGCTGTGAACAAACTGCACAAATCCACTCCAATGCAATCCAGGATTGCATTGGATTTTTTAGAGCTCATTCTTCTCTGTTTTTTTCCCATGCATGAGGTGTGCAAGGTTTAATCATGGCTAAGTTGACGAAAATAAGGCTTCTAAAATGCTTGGTAGCCAATAGCTAACTTCAAGCTAACTTCATCCTCTTCCTGTACATGCACAAAGGAAAGTGTTCAGGCAAGTCATGGCTGCAGGGCTTCTGCATATACCAGCATATCTCTATGGGATTTTCTATGGCCACTGGGTGCCCTCTAGTGGTGACTAGGGTGGCACTAAATGAGTAACCCATTTACCTGAGGCCGATTCTCCAAAATGTCTTCTAAATCCTAATGGTTTCTATATATCAGATGTGTTCAATCTTTTCATGTCAAGGACCCCCTAGAATTATATGTTTTTGGCCGCGGACCCCCATCAAAAAATACGTTGGACCTCGAGAAAGAAAGATTTTAGTTAGGCCTACAAATAATTGCTTTAAAAAAATATATAGGCCTATATAAGATTTGCTAACATTTTCATGATTTTTTTCCAAAAACGGCAGATCTACAAGCTCATAGCACGCCACTCGGTGTATATATCTGCTGTTTTTCCAATAGCCAAAGTATAAAATAATGGTTAAAGTGGTCAAAACCTAAAGTGACACAGAAGCGTTCTCTAGTCATCTTTATAACAAGGAAGATATTGTTTTAATCTTAACCTCAGCCATTTCTTCTCCATACACGGCTTGGCCGAAACCGTTTTTGCGGAAGGTTTAACCAGTCAAGTATTCAAAAAGTTCACAATTATAATGTTTTATCAGAAAATAAATGACGATCCATTCTTTACCTGAAGGAAATCACAGTGCATCTGTGATGTGAAGTGTGGCTCGCTCGCGACGAAGAGGGGCGAAACCCGCGTAACTTTCCCACGGTCGCTGCTCCAGGGAAACCCCGCCCACCGAAGCTTTTGATTGGCTGAAGCGGAGCTAGGGAGCGCTCCATTGTAGTCGCTTGGACGGGGCGTTTATCGTGCGCTTGCCCAGGCCTTACGGCCTGGGCATAAATATAACGATTGCATTCACCACGGCTTCGTAACTCGCGCGGCGCTCCGCCGGCCGCGCGGCCCTGGCCCGCTCTTCGCGGCCACTCGCGCCTGCGGCGCTCGGGGGCGAAGAGCAGGACCAAGGTCCGCTGGCCTTCGCGCCGCTTGCAGTGTCGTGGACAATCGAGCGGCTCCATCTGGAGCCCGGGTGTCATTTCCAAAAACGCTGATTGGATGGATGTTGCTGTGGGGGATGGGATGGCACATGGACCAATCACGTCTGGGATGGGATGACATAGGACCAATCACGTAACCACACTAGCCGGCGAGTTCAGCTCAGGTCAAGGTGCCTAATTATACTTCGTTAGTAGGACGGTGTCGCGTATGAAAAGAACAGATCTAGCACTAGAACCAATAGATCAGGTCTTTCTGTAACGATTACGAACACCGGTTGTTAGCTTGTAGAGCTGTTCTTTTTTTAAGCAGTCGCCATTGGACCAATCTGGCCAGCCATCATCAAAGAAAAGTTCCCTTTCCTTGCTAGCATCAGAGTCGAGATATGTTCTTGAGAGATTAGGCTACCATTGGACTGATATGTAATTCCCATGGTCGTTCCAACTCTACACAACAGTAGATGAAATTAAACTGCATAATTCTCCCAAGTTCCACTTCCAACCTACAATTATTAGACATAATGGTTATTAAAACAATGCTGAAGACAGAACTATTTGCATGATAAGACAAAACAATACATAAATAAAGTGAATGAAAAGGGATAATAAATAGTAGCCCTATGATGCAGCTTGTTTACTTTAACAGGGTTTTGTTGCATAATTAATCTCTAAATTAAGAACAAATCAGAAGAATAAAACTATAGGCCTAGTTAAAGTGTTGTAGGCCTACCCAGATGTTATGCTAATACACAAATAGGAAATAGAGTATAGGATATGGCTATTTGTAAAATGTGTGTGAGTGTGTGTGTGAGTGTGTGTGTGTGTGTGTGTGTGTGTGTGTGTGTGTGTGTGTGTGTGTGTGTGTGTGTGTGTGTGTGTGTGTGTGTGTGTGTCTCACAGTGTGTAGTGTGTGTGTGTGTGTGTGTGTGTGTGTGTGTGTGTGTGTGTGTGTGTGTGTGTGTGTGTGTGTGTGTCACAGTGTGTAGTGTGTGTGTGTGTGTGTGTGTGTGTGTGTGTGTGTGTGTGTGTGTGTCACAGTGTGTAGTGTGTGTGTGTGTGTGTGTGTGTGTGTGTGTGTGTGTGTCTGTGTGTGTGTGCGTGCGTGCGTGCGTGCGTGCGTGTGTGTGTGCGCGTGCACGTGTCATATAAACACGTGTGTCATTGTACAGACACGTGTGTGTTTATAGGAATAGGTTTGTCTCTCCTCACCATTCTTCCTATAGAAGCGGACGTGTCCCTGGTACTCCTGTTGACCCTCCAGAGCCTTGTCCACTTGCTCGGTGACCCTCTCACAGGTCTCGCCCCCATGCAGGAAGCGACACGTGCAGTTCTTCTGCATCACTTCTGTCCTGGCAAAGCCCGTCAGTTCGCAGAACCCATCTGAGCAATACACAATGGGGTAGCCATGGCGGCCGTGGGCATTTCCCAGCAGAAAGTTACTGTCTGTGAAGGAAAAGAACATGAAAGGCACGAGGTTCAGTGGTGGAAAGTAACTGCAGTATTACTCAAGTACTGTGTGCAATTCTGAGGTAGTGGTGGTCAGTTGACACTTTGAGAATCAAAATGACATAATACTTAAATGAAGGGACATTCAGTAGCTAGCAAAGCTACTGTATACATGTTGGATACTATGATATTTATGAACAAAAGGCAATAGTCTGTCCTGACATTAGCCATCATGCCACAAGCATAGCAATATTACAAAGGATTGACAAAATCTGCCACATTTCTAAATGGTTATGTATGTGTACTGTACTGTATATGTCAGACATACCGTAATTTAGTGCCTACGTAGTGTAGATATCAAGTGTGCCGCAAGTAGGCTACTGTATACAATCATTCAACAAAATATAGCTTAAGATATATTGTATGAGTTCAGAAGAAATGGCCTCCCTCTATTTTGAGTATATACCAGGTGTAACTACCATCCTATGCTTGTGTTTGTGTCACGTGTGTGTGTGTGTGTGTGTGTGTGTGTGTGTGTGTGTGTGTGTGTGTGTGTGTGTGTGTGTGTGTGTGTGTGTGTGTGTGTGCGCGCGTGTGCGTGCGTGTGTGCGTGTGTCTGACATATCCAACATCATAGACCAACTATGAGTCATCTCCCCTGAAGGTGACAATGAGGATCACGCCACAGAAGTGAATCGTTGTGTCACTCACCTTTGAACCGTGATCCTTGGCAGTATTAAAAATGATGTGTATTGTGAGTGGGTATACAGTCTATACACTGTGTACAGCGTGTATAAAGGTGTGCAATCACACATAGATGAATTAAACCCACACATAGAATGAGTCCCATGTCCATCTAGCTGGATTGAACACGGTTAACTGCTGCCTGGAGAACGAAGAGGTATTTTTGTTCACATACTTCATCCAAATGAAAATAATTAGAAGATGCCTGCTGTCCGCTCGTGTCAGAAGCCAAAGCAGTATGCATCAATAAAAATAAATAAAAAACACAATCCAGTCACTGTCAAAAAGTGAGGAAGATACCCAAAACCATGGGGCAGGGATACTGGTCCTATCCCCGGAGCCTACACATTCATAATACTGCTGTAGCCTCGGCCGGGAGGCAAATCCTGGACCCTGATATCCGATGGCAACGGCGTTACCACTCAACTAAAGAGCCAGGCTCGTTAGCCGAGCTGCAACGCACACACCGTATAGCCTACTTGTTATCATCAGCAACTTACAGTATATGTAGTTTGCTGTTTATTTGTTCCAATATTTCCCCATTGAAGGGGGGCACAGTCTGGCATCTCATTAACCCATTTAGGCCTAGGATTATTGACTGCTTTAACTATTGAAAAATAGCAGATATACAAGCTCACTTGTAGATCTGCTATTTTAGAAAAATCGTGAAAATTTGAATTTTGACCAGATTCTATAAGTGTATTTTGAATCCTTCTAAGGTTTTTTGAAAAACCTATGTTTCTGTGTCAGCAATCTGGCTTAGACATCATCAAAGAAAAGGTCCTTTTCACTTAAATGGAGCTCAGTTAGTCTGTTCTTGAGAGACTACTATGTCAGAGGTTCTCAGACCTTTTCATGTGAAGGACCCCCAAAATTATATTTATTTGGCCACGGACCTGCATCTCAAAATATTTAATTCCAGGGACCACCCAGAAGCAAAATCTGAGTTTCAAACGTTCGCTTTGAAAACACATAATATTCAAAGATTTGCACACATTTTCACGACTTTGTCAAAAATAGCAATCTACATGCTCGCAGCGCTGTGAGCTTGTAGATCTGCTATTTTGTAATAGTTAAAGCATCCAATAATTTTAATAGCCATGGCGTTGCCACGTTGATCACTCAAGTCTGCATCACCCACAGGTGAGAATGTGTGAGTGATCCCACGTGATGAGTGTGGCAACTCCAGGCTAGATTGTAATGCTGCGAAACGTTGGTTACTTATTAGGAGGCTGTCATGATACCTAACCTACTGATCCTTCTTTCAGCACTTCACATCATTGAAGCGATCTAACCACATCACAAGGCATGATGTAAATGCTATCCTGCTGGGTGGATGTAGTCATAATATCCGCATGCATTATTTATACAGGAGATTGATGTCTAAATCCCATAATGCCCCAAGATAAAAACATCATGTGGACTCAAGCTACATTCGTGTTTCCATGACAACTCGGTGGTGGCGGTGCTGGTAATAATATACACCGTATGTTACCAGAGCTTCAATAAGTCGTGATTACATAACTGTACACTCGCCCACAAGTTAGATAGATACCTAGAGTGTTAGTGAGAGAGTATTGTTCTTCTTTCTTTTACTTTATGAGAAAAGCTAGAATATTTTGTAGAGTTCTGGCTTGAAAGTGAGATCAGAGATATTCAGAGCTGTTCAGAGCTATGCTTGTTGCATGCACAGATACGTAGGGGAAATAGATACAGAGGTGACACTAATGAAGTACAGTTACTTTAGTAGGCTACTGTACACAAGTCAATATTTTAATATAATATCTTATCTTTACTTGAATATTTGTATTTTTTGGAAACGTATGACTTTCACTCCAATAACAGTTCAAAGAAAAATATTGTAATTTTGACTACTATATTTCTAGGCAGGTTAAAAAGTACATGAATTATGAATTAACCACTTAATACCTAAAATATAATGAAAATAGCATATGTCTAAAAGCCAGTTCAGTAATATTTGACCAGGACTATCTACAGCAGTGGTTCTCAACCTTTTCAGGCCGTGACCCCCAAAATAATCATATTTTAACTGGGGACCCCCCCCCCCCCACCCTGACGAGCACTAAGAGTTGAGGCATTACATTTTGGATAACATGGTTCTATTGTGAAAATAGCAGATCTACATGCTCACAACACCTGGCAACGCGAGGCGTTGTGAGCATGTAGATCGGCTATTTTCACAATTTCTGCCTCTAATATTTGACAATTTTGCCAATGTTTAATTTGTCATTTCAGAGGTCTTAAAAAGTCCTTAAATTGTCACTTTAGAAATGTGTAGATACCCTCTATACACTTAAACTTTACGTTGGTTTGTTTTCTGTTGAGTGAGAAAACAACGTTGCACATTAAAGGAGTAGTTCACCCACAAAATGACTTTTTTTCTATTGATTAGTCACGCCATGGAGAGTAGAGTTCAATAATATTTTTGGGTTTTTGTCACATTCCTAAGACAAAAATTTGATTCGAGTAAATTTACCCCCATTGATTCCGGATGGGGACCCGTTTCGAAACGGGTCCCCATCCGGAACGAATGGGGGTAAACTTAATATCACATTTTTTGTTCTGGGGACCCCCCAAAATAATTTGGGGACCCGCCTGGGGCTACCGACCAACAGGTTGAGAACCAGTGATCTACAGTATATTTAGACTCGGGTACTGGGGTTGAGTACTTTGTCCACCACTGCAAAAGAGTCATGGGTTATGTCAAGTGGACATTCAATTAAACATCTATTCATGCTTGGACCAGACTCTAACAAGAAGCACGGCAGCCCTTTCTACCTTGGCCTCTTAAGTTACACTTGTCAGAAGGATTGTGCGTCAAAGAAATAATTAAGCCTACTTCATACTTGATCAGCAAGTGAAAAACCCACTTGAAAATCTAATGAAAATTGGCTAGCAACACAAACAAAGTATATGATGGCGAGTGGGTATAGCTCAGGGTAGCTCTGTCCTCAGCTGTGTCCTGGGGCGAACCGTGCACTGAAAACTACTTAGGATGGGCTAAAACAGGCTTCATTCAGGTCAACACACAGTGGCAGTAAATCTCTCCTAGGATGACAGGCAGGCAGGCAGACAGAGATTAGAAGCATGACAAAAACAGCCCAACTGACATACTGTAGTTCAGACAGCAATAACGCTGAAAGAAATGTCCTCATCTCAGGTTCCATCATTTTAGGTAATTTTATTTATTTATTCTGCCTGGGAAGCAAACACTCAAATAACACAACAGTGTTGTGTGAGTAATATAATCCACCCCAGTTGCCCAGCCACGATCTTCAACCTTCAGAGCCATCTCCATGCATTTCAGCCAATCCATGGCACTGCATTTGCTTTATGTGGGCACTGCACCCAAGGCTCTGTTGTTGAATAACAATGCATCTCAGCCATCGTTTATTAGCCAGTATGTGTCTGCTTTCACCTGTCGATGTGGGCTTGTACGTAGTTTGGCTATTTATGGAGCAAGAGACAAAATTGGGCATGTCTTTGAATAAGCTCCCATTATTGCAATATAAACAAAACGTCGAATAATCAAACTCCTGGCAACGTTGTTTGTTTGAATGTATAAACCTACATCATTTTATTGGATTTACATTTTAGTTTTGGAGTCAGTCCTGCCTGACTGAAAAGAATTATACATTTGCATTCCCGCTGAGGAAAGAGAAATGCTCATTATACCAACAGATATGAAATCTGCAGTTCAATGACTTTTATGGCTTTACATTGAGGAAAATACACAGACATAGTGTGTCACGACAATGGCTAAATTAAGAAATGAACTGCCCGTTGTGTGTGTGTTGCCATAGCAATTTGTGCAGTAAAATCATATGGCAAAGCTGCTATTTGCATCTATGGGGTTACAAAGATGCTGTTCCTTGACAGGTGCAAATGTAGGCACTAATTGATCTATCTTCATAATGATTCATACTAAATGGTTTACTTTGATGGAATACGGAATTGTTTGGAAAGACAATTCATCGCTGAGATTTACTATAATTTTGTGCTCACACACATATTACCCACCAGGCGAAAAAGGAGAGTACGTTTGTTTGGGAAGTCAAACATTCTAATCTCAAACCAAACTTTGCTATTTTAACCACGTAACCCATTGAACAGGGTCCCTCAGGGCTCTACACCGAATCAATGTTTATTACTATTATTATTATAAATGAGTAATACAAGTGTGTATATGTCACATTTATTTTGGTGTCAGGCTCTGCTTCTCCCTGCTCAGCGCAGCACAGAAGAACATCAATAACCATTAGGAGCAGGGAGATATAAATATATAAACACCCCCCATGGGGAACAGAATTAGCAGCAGAGCCTACTGGTGGTGCTGGGGAGGCGGTGGGGGCAAGTGCCAGCAGCCAATCAGCAAGGCAGGAGGAAGAGACAACTGAGCAGGCTTTAAGTAGGTTGGCAATGATCAGCTGACTGCCACGTCACCTGTGACACAAGACTGGCGTAATAGCGTTGTAACAGAAACTGAATGCAACCGCATTGACCCCCTTGAGATTATGCTGACTGAACCCATTCCGCGGGCTTCATCCATTTATCTACAAACTCATAATGTGTTGCAATGTGTTTAATATGTGCATTATTATGATGTTGTGAGCTCAAAACAAAACTCTGTTGTGAACAGCTGCTATTTTTTTTGGCTAATGTTCGACTTTTGCCAAATGTTACCCTAATTTTTTACTTGCCCAGAATTTGGGGTGCTAGGGTTCATGTGTTCAACGTCGTCGACGGTCATTACACTGTAAAATCTACAAGCACACAACGCCTCGCGATGTGCTTGTAGATCGGCTGTTTTCACTAGTTTTGTGCGACAGTCTTGTATGATGAAGCAGAGCTTTGCTTTACCAAAAGACGTACACATTTGAAACTTGGAGATACGAGATTTCTGCCCGACAGTGACGATATTTTAGTGATTATGTTGCGAGGAAAATGTTGAGATAATAGCCATTTTGGTTAGAACTGACTGAAAATAACTTTGTACTTGTACAAGTTTAAAATGATACTAAATATTTTTTCAAGTGTCCAAATAAATTCCAAATATTATCAAATTATCTTGCGGCACCCCTGGACTGCCGTCACGGCACCCCAGGGT
Source organism: Nannobrachium achirus (assembly GCF_963921795.1). NCBI lineage: Eukaryota > Metazoa > Chordata > Actinopteri > Myctophiformes > Myctophidae > Nannobrachium > Nannobrachium achirus. Next base: position 40,519,493 of record NC_137813.1, read on the forward strand.
GCCCCGGGCCGTCACCCACTTTGGGAACCCCTGCTGTAGAGGACTTGGTTGGTAGCCTACTGTAAATCCACAGTCAGTGAGGCAGTTATTATCCCAGTCTGAAAATGCTGTGCAATCAGCTGTCAGCTCCCCCATTATTAGCTATGCCAAATCCACACAGTTACACTTTGCTTACTTCAGCGACAAAGAAATACAGTATTTTATTTAATTTTTTTGTTGCGTGTCAACTTTCTCCCAGCCTTTATAAGACTTGATTGACTTTTTGTGTGTCTGTAAATGTGGTTTAATTGTATTAGATACAAACAGAATAACGAAATATTACCATGTGCAATGCAAGCCCAAATTGACTCAGTAGTGCAGTTATGTAAAAGATTATTATATATATATATATATATTTTTTTTTTGTTTACATGTTCCCAGTACAGTAATTCAAGGTGAGGAGTGGGAATCATTGCGTACGTGAAAATGATTGAATAGTTCTTTTTATTTTTTCTACAGTAGGCCTATTATAGGTCTAGTGCAGTTATGTAAAAGATTTTTCAAAACATTTCTGTTTGCCAGTACATGTTCCTACAGCACATTGTAATATTCAAGGTGAAGAGTGGGAATCATTGCGTAAGTGAAAATTATTGAATAGTCATTTATAAATGTTCTACAGTAAAAGATTATTATTATTATTTATTGCCAGTACATGTTCCTACAGTACATTGTAATATTCTAGGTGAGGAGTGGGAATCATTGCACAAGTGAAAATTATTGAATAGTTATTTTTAAATTGTTTACCTTTTCAGGCTTAATTGTCACTAGTTGCTGGCTTATTTCTATCAAGTGCACTTATTAAAATGTATCATGCTCCATTCTTCCCTCTACTGTAGTTTAATGAATGAACTATGTCTCTCTGTTGAAGTGATGCAGGGTGTCGTTTCACAAATTATCCTTGGCAGAAACTAAGCTGTCCATGAGCAGCAGCAATTCTGAAGCCTGATTTATACATAGCCGTACGACGGTGTACGACCGTGCCAAAGAAAGCCAATCTACAAGCTCACAATTTGTTCCAATGGGACCTGCCGTGCGCTTGTAGATCGGCTGTTTAAGGGGGGCGCAGGACACCATCGTACAACGGAATTTAAATTAGGCATAACGCCCACGCGGTCAATTACAGTGGAGCAGACCTGCAGGAAGGGTGCATAACAAAGTGCTAAAGCATGCAGTGGCTGATATGTAGGGATATAGAGATATAGGCAGGGGTGTCACACCAAATTCTGGGCCCTGGGTACAAGGATTCACTGCGGGCCCCCCATGAATGTTCTTCATAGGGGGAGGGGGTTGAACCCATTTAGTGCATTAACTATTGAAAAAATTGTGAAAATGTGTGCGGAGTCTGAATATTTCAAGTCCTTCTAAGGTTTTTTTTTGGAAAACCTATGTTCCTATGTCCAAACATTTTCATGTGAAGGACCCATCTCAAAATATTTAGTTCCAGGGACCCCCCAGAAGCAAAATTTGAGTTACAAATGTTCGCTTAAAAAGTACATATATTCAAATATTTGCACACATTTTCACTACTTTTCAAAAATAGCAGATCTACAAGCTCGCAGCGTGGCACCCTGTGCCGCGCTGTGAGCTTGTAGATCTGCTATTTTTCAATAGCTGAAGTATAAAATAATTAAGGCCCCTCCACCTTGGGACCTAGTAACTCCCCCTTTACCCCCCTTGTGACGCCCTATATCTATAGGAGTCTGTGACAGAATCTCCTCACTTTGACCCCCATGCTGTCCACATGGTGACAATTACAACCCCTTTACACGACTAAACATTCAGTCAATCTTTAATTCATGTTAACCTGTATTAGGCCAAATGTCAAGATTATATCTTTAGCTGTCATTAATAGCCCATGCTGGGAGTTGGTGATTGAAATGATTAATAATTTAAGTGGGATTTTTCCCCCTCCACACATGTCAAAGAGCATAGCTGAGTAAGATTCATGGGTAATCTTTGATTGACTCGTTGCCTCTACATAATTCATTGTAATTATTATTGGAGATCTGCTCACCAGGGTCGCTCTTCATTTATCATCATTGTCCCCCTTAACCACTTGAACCCATAGCATCCTCCTAACATTCGCAGAAAATAGCAGATCTACAAGCTCACAATGCATTTATAATGTGCAGCACTGCAATTTGGGCAAAGAAGTGTAGAGGGGAAAAAAGAGCAGACCAAGTAGAGACCCATTAAGTATTGTAACATTTTCTAATTATATATATAATATATATTTTTTATTACAGGCAGTGTTTGAGGAGTGTATTCCATTTTGCAAACATTTACTAAAATTAAACCTCACAGAAAAACTTTAAACACCTGCATTATCCCCCACAGAGATCAATAAACCCTTTGGGTCCCCCAGGGGTCTATTCTTGATCCTCTCCTTTTTTCAGTCTACAACAAATCTCTTCATAAAAATAACAGATCTACAACATCAACGCATTGCAAAGCATTGTGAGCATTTTTCGATCGGTTATTTTTGTGCAAAGTTCACTTAGCATGACATGCATGCACAGAATAGGGAATCAAGTTAAATTGTGACAAATTAAATATATATTGAAATTGTTTTAATTTGTCCTTGCTCAAAGTCATCTCTTCTCAAAAAGCGCCTTTACCTACTGTTCAACACAGCTTCTTTGTCTGTACACCCACACAGTCTGCTACACTTCTCTCTCTCTCTCTGTGTCTGTGTCGTGTGTGTGTGTGCACACGTGTGTGTGTGTGTGTGTGTGTGTGTGTGTGTGTGTGTGTGTGTGTGTGTGTGTGTGTGTGTGTGTGTGTGTGTGTGTGCATGCATGCGTGCGTGTTTGTGTGATCTTGCTGATCCTAATAGAATTGGCTCTGTAAAGGGAACATTGTGAAGCGGCAAAGTATGATGAAAAAGAAAAAACGAACCAAAAAATGTCAAGGAAAAAAGAAAAATAATCAGCACTGAAATTCAGGTAAAGACGAACTGTAACTTACTGAATACAAAGCTATCACAGCTGCAGTGGCTAGAGATCTAGAGGAGGAAGAATGAAGGCTCTACACACCAGTGGTTCTCAACCTGTGGGCTGCAAGGATACTGCAAGTGTTGGACCCTGGGGCGTCACAGGGGAGTTACTAGGGCCCAAGGTGGAGGGACCTTAATTATTTTATACTTTAGCTATTGAAAAATAGCAGATATACAAGCTCACAGCGCGGCACAGAGTGCCACACCGCAAGCTTGTAGATCTGCTATAATTTCTTTTAAGTCGAAGAAATGAGTGCAAATCTTTGAATATTATGTATTTTTTAAGCAAACATTTGTAACTCAAATTTAGCTTCTGGGGGGTCCCTGGAACTAAATATTTTGAGATGGGGGATTTTGAGATTGGACAGTAAAGATGTGAGCTTGTATATCTGCTATTTTTTCAATAGTTAAAGCACAAAATATTGTGTAATAATGCGTTCCCAGTCTAAATGGGTTAAACCCCCTCCCCCCATGAAGAACATTCATGGGGGGCCCGCAGTGAATCCTTGTACCCAGGGCCCAAAATGTGGTGTGACCCCAAATAATTGGCAAAACTAAAGACTCAAAGAATCTTTCTTTGAAACAACATGTTATCCACAAACACTTTAGAGATTTTCAAGTGAGCCCCCTGATCCAGAATAGGTTGAGAACCACGGCTCTACACAACCTTTTGATGATTGCCGCCCATTGCTGAGTGGGTAGAGAGAGGTCTGCTAATCAAAGTGTTCCAGAGCAAGACACTTAACCCCACTTCCCCACTGCTCCTCATAGCTAGGATTATTAAAACCACACTATTGTACACTCTGGAAAATATAACAGCATTTTTAAATGTTATCAAAATAATACAGCATCACACTTTTGAGTAACATGCATTTTTTAGTATAAAACGAATAAGACGCCTCAGAGTGACAGCACCATGTCTTGGCCGTCTGGCCAGTGATGTACCGGTATATTGGACCAGTTACCCATAATGGAGATCTGTGTATGGAGATATGCTGTGAGACCCCAAACATTACTCAGTTATTCGTTATGTGAAAATCCTATGACGTCTATCACATCTGACATCATACATACAATCCCTTTTATGCCCATACATGGAGATCTCTGTCTGAACCAGCCACACAGATATGGGTTGTCTTCCTCCATATGGGCATTCCCATTAATCCCATATGAAGTATGAAGTCCTATTATATATGGGCTTAATATTGATGACATCAGGGATCTCCATATATGGTCATAGAGTGGTTCCCATGACCATCATGCAATCCCTTTTTTGCCCATACATGGATATCCCTGTCTGAACCAGCCACACCACTGTGATGTTACCTGTTTATGCCCATATATGGAGATCCCTGCTCTGAGAATCTGACATCACTGTGATGTCACCTGGCCGTGATGTCACGGTGATTTATCAGGGGAACCACTGTATCAGGCGTTACCCGTCCAGACGGATACGGACAATCTGTGACGGTTCTGATAGTAAACTGTAAGCAATAAGCACAAAGCAACAGCATGGCCTTGACACCTGTCTTGCAATATGATAGCTCTCTAACATCAGTCCCTTTCCCAGACCTGTTGCATCTCAGTCCAGTTTTCTAGGTTACTTTGGGTCCACATCTGGGTCAGAAGTCAACGTTGGAATACAGGCATACTAAAACAGGTCTCTGATTTATACCTGTGTGCTAGATATAGCATTTTGTGAGATTTGTTGAGACATTAATTAGCTGCATCAATTTCTATTCTGTCTGCTTTAATCTCTACTTTTCTACTTTCTCTCTACAGTTTTATGTCAAGCATTTGTAATGTAACTTAGTAATGATAGGTGCTAAATAAATACATTTTATTACTATTTGTATTATACTGCTTCTTGCACAAAAAGCCTTTTAACCATTTAAACCCTATATACTATGTCTTTGACCAGAGTCCCCATACTAGGCCACCTTCTTTTCTACCTCATATCAAATCTCTTGATTAAAAGAAGACAATCTACAAGCTCACGATGCATTGTAACACAACATGTTGTGAGCTCGTAGGTGTGCAATTTTGCTGAATGTTCTCGCCAGAATAAGGGTTATTAAACTGTAGCTAATGTACAAAATGATTCATTTTGAAAGTGGTCTGTAACTCCCATTTCTTGAAGAATATTTCACTGTGCTGCACATTTTACCTGGAACTACACAGTAAAATCTCTGTGTTAATTTTATCCATTTGCAGTTAAGAGAGTGTACAAATGTAACCAAATGTACGCATACACTCTGTGAGCTTACTGTTCTTTTGGTCGTTTCATCAATACTTACAGTTGATGCAGAACCATTGCTGTTTGATATTCTGTAGCTGAAATGCATCACACGACAGTGTACACAACTTTAACACATGCCCTTTTCTGTAATTCTCCCCCAAAACATGCACACATTGCGAGAGCGAGCAATGAATGTCAAATGGAGGTGCAAGCAGTGTGTGTACAGTACTTACGGGTCCCATCAAAGTGGTTGGCAATGGTGTCCAGGAAGGTGTTCTGTGGAGTGAGGAGGCCCTTCATCACAGGCATCTTGCCTGGGGATAAGAGAATGATGCAGAGTCTTGTCACTTCATCCCCCCCAGAGAATCTGAAAGAGATCACTGGTGAAACTGACCTCCACACACCGCAAGGTAGGTAGGTAGGGATGGCTTCTAGGTAATAGTTGTCAATCAACAACGGCAGACTTAGAAACAAAGAGTCAGATAGACATTCTCCTACTCTCTTCTGCCTTTGTCATCACTCAGTAAGAAAGCTTCTCTCCTCTGCATCTCTCTGCTCTCAGCCCTCTGCTCCTTTCTGCCTCTTCTCTGTGAGTCTTCCCTCCTGAGCGCTCTCTCTCTCTCTCTCTCTCTCTCTCTCTCTCTCTCTCCTCTCTCTCTCTCCTCTCTGCGCCCTCCTCAGTTCTGCTCCTCACTGCATTCTTCTTAGTAGCCTCAGCCTGCTCTCTCAATACCTGATTTTACATCTTTTTGCTCTTCCTGTATATCTAAGCTATTAATCCGCGTGTCTTTCTGTCCTAGTACCTAAATTGAATGGTTTTACATCAGAGAAGCTAAGATGTTAAATGCATAGTGCAAGGTGTTTTTTAATTAAGACAAATATTCTTCTTGGCACCTATTCCTGAAATGAAAAATAAAGATTTACTTTTGATTTAGTGTATATTTAAGAGTGAGTTTAGAAATAATCATTGTCGAGCAAGGGTTGAGGTGGATTTAAAAAATAATAACGGGTTTTCTGTTTGCCAGTGTTGCCAATGTCTGCTTACAATTAGCGATTTAGCTTTTTAAATCAGTGGTTCCCACATTTCTTCATGTCAAGGACCCCCAGATGTATTTATCCCCGGACCCCCATCTGAAAATATTTTGTGCCAGGGACCCTTTTCAAATAGCTTAAATGTAAAATGGTAAAACCTAGCCTATAGTCACTTCTTTTGGGCTTGTTTTCATAGCTTGTTTCTCTTCTGACAACTGCTGATTAGCTGCATTACACCTGCAGTAGCCTGCTGGGGAGGAAGTGGACAAATATTGAATGAAGCATCACACAGAGAAACCCTCAATGGTGCCACCCTGAGGGGTCATGAATAGGGAAATAGTAAGACGCCTCAGGGCGACAGGTCGCGCCAATTCCTGGCCATCTGGCCAGTGATGTATATCGGACCAGTTACCCATATATGGAGACCCCTGCGTGATAGTCAACAATGTTATGTCAAAACATGCCCATATATGGGCATTCCCAGATATGTCCTTGATGACATTGGGACAGGGATCTCCATTTATGGGCATAAAACATATGTTAATTAGTAAAGCCAAGCAGGGCCTTGGCGAGTTAGGGCCTGGGTTTGATGCCTGGGGATCTCCATATATGGGCATAAGGGGGTACCCTAACAGGGCATCATCTGGGAATGCCCATACTGTATATGGACATTTTATTTATTTTATCCTTTATTTATATATATCCATATATCCATATAACGTTAATATTAAGTCCATATATGTACAGTATATATCCATATACATATATGGACTCAATATTAACGTTTTCGGGGAAGGTAGAGTGTAAATCAGAGTAAAGCAGGCTCAAAATGGGTTACAAAATCGTGGGATAAAAATTAAAGTGAAAAAAAAAAAGTGTACTGACACAGACAGACAGACAGACAGACGTAGACAAGCTGGGACATTTCTCATGGTAAACTGCGACCTTCGGTCGCAATAAGTAGTCAGTGGTTCAGAACCAGTGGTTTTCAACCTTTTTCATTTCAAGGTCCCCCGTACCTCTGACAGTGTATACATGGAACCAAATGGACCTGTAAGCGTCCATTTGGTTCCATTTGTGTACACAGAGTTACAGACCTGTAAGGGATAATTTGACACCCCCTCAAGGAACCTTGAAATTCCTGGACCCCACTTTGAGAACCACTGAGTTATTATCACTTATATAATAATAGGCAAGTAAAGACAACTATGAAATGTTTTACCTTAACCTTATTGCAATAGTATTCAACGAAGCATTGCATGCAAGTGCTCCAGGAAGGCAGATATAGGCAAGAGAGGCCTAAATAGACGTTTGAAGAGATGATTATGTTATAAGAATCTCTCCCCGATATCCCTCATCCGTAACCTACGTGTCACATGACTTAAAAAAGTAATTAATGAAAATAAAATATACATAAGCATGTTTAATTCTCCAGATTTAGTAGGCAGTTTATTATTATTATTATTATTATTATTATTTTCATTATTGTGTACATTAGATAGCCTATTTGATATCCATTTTATCAGACCCTGGTCTGGTGACTGATATTGTCCAAAATGTGTGAGTGTGCAGTGCTTTTTCAATTACTTTCCCCACATTATTTTATGTGTGTGTGTGTGTGTGTGTGTGTGTGTGTGTGTGTGTGTGTGTGTGTCTGTCTGTCTGTCTGTCTGTCTGTCTGTCTGTCTGTCTGTCTGTCTGTCTGTCTGTCTGTCTGTCTGTCTGTCTATCTAGAGTCTCTCTCTCTCTCTCTCTCTCTCTCTCTCTCTCTCTCTCTCTCTCTCTCTCTATCTAGCCTATCAACACTGATTGACTATGTGACTCGTATGTTAGTTCATTTCTAAGGCATATGGAGAAACTCGTTGATCTCGTCACTCTGACAAATCACTGGAAGAAAAAGTTGAATCAAGCAACTTAAAAACTGTCTAGGCCTACTCTAGGTGCATTCCAAAGCGTAAAAAAAATCAACATACATTTGAAAACAGTCCCAAGTTCCAACGCAGTCTCTTCTTTCTTTTCAATCAGGCAGTGATATGGGGGTGAAGCCAGGGACCCATATAGCCTACGGCTCCTCAGCGCCCTCTTCTGTCCTCTTCCCAAAACGCAGTCGTTCTCCATTGCATTGCTCAGCAATACAGAATATATTGAATATTTCACCTTATGACGGAGAGCCTCAATATTCTTCTCCCTAGGCAGTCTGCATCACCATAAACAGAACCCCTTTTTTTGCACCTGTGAGAAAGGAACCCATGGGCAGCGCTTCGATCCTCCTTCTGTTTTAAACATTAGCTATGTCTCTTTGTCAACCTGGATATTTAGAATAAAATAATATATTTCTAATGATCAATCAGTGTCTTCCAGAAATTAGGTGAAAAAGGTTAGTTTAGAAGGTTAGTTTAGGTTAATGAATAATACTGCTCCAATGCACTGCAGACTTTCTTTTGGTTGTGGTGATGGCTGCAGATGGCTTGATGATTTGGTCTATTGATTTTGCACAGAAGTCAAGATAAAGCCAATTAAAGACCAGGCAAAAAAACAGGGTTGACCAACTTGATCTGGTGAATATGACAATGAGTGCAGTCTAGTTTATATTTGTCTACAGCAGACCTGATGAAGCGCCATGATTTAATTTTCTAGATAGTCAGTGTGCCATATCATTGTCAACATACATTTTAATGACCCCATCAAAACGTCAATCATATTTTAATTATCAGGACAAGTTCAACATTTTAATGAATGTAGAATTATGCGCAGGATTTTATTTGCTGTAAATTAGGTGACCTAATTTAATTGACCAAAACAATATTTGATTTTAAAATAAAAAATCCTCTCACACTTCTGCCTGTGTGCCAGTGATCACCCTCCCCTGTGCCAGTGTTGGCACCCGTGCCTAAGGTTTACCTGGGCATCAATGTGACTACAAATATAACTAAACTAGAATATGCAATTCTGTCTGTTTGGACATTATATTTTCCAAGATAGCCGGATAACATCACTCAAAAGTTAAAGGGGTACTGTCACCCAAAGGGGTTGAGGGGCAGATTACACTGTGACATGAGCTTCTCTGAAAACGGTCTGAAGCTCATGTCAGTGTAATCTGCCCCTCGCCCCCCAACAACAGCTGACCAGTACAGTAAGTAGTCATACAGTCAGGCTATACAGACAATTAATTTGATTGGCTTATAATTGTGCATCCCCACAATCATGAAAAATATTAACTTGTTTTTTAAGGTGATTCTTAAAGTGACAGTAACCCTTTAGGTGACAGGCCCCCTTTAAAAAAAAAAGTTAAAAAAAAAAGTTTACAAAACACACAGCAAAGTGAACCTGTGTCTCAAACCACTAGTTGTGATCTGAGACACCTCCCCAGCACTCCTGCATCAATAATGGCATCCAGGTCCCTGTTCTTTAGCTCGATGACACGTTGTGCATTCAAAAGTTGGTCAATTTCTTGTCTTCCTGGAAAAGTGCTATAGCTTTACTCGCTTCTTCAGAGATTCTTCTGCAAACATGTACGTAGGTGCCTCAAGAGCGCTTCTGAGGAGGTCCAAGCACATTATACTCTCCATTTGAACACTTGTAATCAATGGGTTTAATAGAAAGTTCCCTTCTTGAATTCTGTCTTGTATTTATATTAAATATTGTGATCACTCCTGTTTAATTGGACATTATATTGACAAAAATTATATATTGTGATTTCAAGCGAAGCATAACCCATCGCATCTAATCGGACATTACATTGGACATTACAAAGTCTGTGCATTTCAGCCTCACAACCCGGATAACATCACTCATCACCTGACAAGGATCCATCACCAGGACACTTCTCTGGAACTTTCACTAACTGCTTTTGTCAAAACATGCCGTGATCAGGAGTGGTGAAAGAGAGAAGTCGATTAGACTGTGTGTTTTATGACACGTTATTTCTAATTTGAGTCTCAGTCAAAAGTGATTCTAATGAGGGTTCATGTGTTCTTCTCAATCTTTTCAAGTACTTGGAATTGTAGGAGTTGAGGCATTACCTTTAGTTTGACTCGGTTCCACAGATAACTAATGTGAAAATAGCAGATCTACAAGCTCATAAAACCTCATAATGCTCATAACGGTTGTGACCCACAGGTTCTTCATACAAGATGTCATGTAACTACAAAGATGCTGAAAAACAACTAGAAATGTACACTAAAATGAACATTAAAGTGAAAAGAAACAGAGGAGACAGGATTAACAATGAAGCCAGTTTTAATGGGCCACTTAAAAGAGCTCTAACATAATCCACACTCACTTTGAAGTGAAACTTTGACCTACCAACCCCACTGACCCACCCCATGTTGTACGTGGAAGGGGCTAACCCGTAATCCCTATCCCAGTTTGTACACACCTGATCTGCACCACTAAACAATAGTTATCAAGTTGCTGTTTTACGCAGAGTTAATGTTTATAAAATAATAATGATATCAATATAACTAACAACATGTATAATATTATTGTTTGTATCTGCAAGAATTATTAATAGCAATACATGTTTCCTTCAGAAGACATTTTACATACGTACATATACATCTATATTTACGCTGCCTCTTTTTCTGTGTAGGTGTTTTAACAGCAGTACCATGTGAACACTGACCCTGGACCGTCGGACCGTTGGTCCAAACTTAGAATGTTCTAGTTCAGTGTTTCTCAAAGTGGATTCCAGCGACACTGTGGGTTCCTTTATGGGGTCTAAATTGACCCATACAAGTGTGTAACTCTGACAGTGTACAAATGGAACCAAATGAACCCATTACATTTTGTACACTGTCAGAGTTAAGGGGAGACCTTGACATTTGAGTTTGAGAAAAGTTTGAGAAACACTGTTCTAGTTGTGATTGGCTGGTATACACTCTGCCACTCAGCGTGGACTAGCTCCACCCTGGGGACCAAAACACTGACTCAACTCAACATCACGCACACACACACACACCCCCCCTGGGAACTCTACAGGCAGAGTCCAGGAGTGAAGAGTATAAGCCTTGATTTATACTTGGTTGCGTACCGAAAATTGACATTCTACAAGCCCACAATGTGTCGCTCAGCGATGCGTTGTGAGTTTATAGATTTTCGACGTGCGACAACACGCGCAACTAAGTTTAAATCACCATTAAGATGAACTCAAATCCTACGGAAATTGGAATGATACTGTGAGGATGTGCAAGGTTGACCGAGAGAGCATTCAGAGTTGCAGGTCGTGTTGTGTTGTGTGTGCTCCACAATTTGTACTGTAATGGTCATCTACGATGGCTACACAGATACCTAAGTTGTGTCAGTCTCCTACATTGTGTGCACTTAAAAATGGCCGACCTCTGTGGAGAAGAGGGGCAAAGGTCTGCATGTAACGTTATGCATCTCACATGGAAAAGGCAGGAAGTGAAGGGTGAGCACAAAGAAACAAGCTTGATGCCAACGTGCCAAGGAGTTCTGGGGAAATCCAAAGGCAAACATCTACGGGTATGAAATGTCAAATGTGCAGTAAAACCTGTACCCACAGAGCTAGAGTACATTGTGGACTTTGTGTAACCACCAACGCCCAGAGAGAGACAAGAGACACTAGAGACTCATTGACTGGTTGTCCAACGCCTCAACAAAGACTCACAAACAAACCAGTCGAGAGAGAGCCAAAGACAAGAGAAGAGAGAAGAGACCAGAGCTCATATAGGAGTTACCTCCCTTTTCAAGCTACAGGTATTACAGTCTGTAAGGTCCAGTGCTCTAGAACTGTTTGTGAGGGGAACGCGAGGTCAGTCTTTTCTCTTCTCTGCTCTGGCCGCCATGCTCTTGCCACAGACGCAACAAAAACATCGCTCTCAGACACGTGTCTCGCTCCTAACTCTCCTCGCTTTCGTTGTGGCCATCATCTCCTTTACCCTCTCCCTCACTTCCTCGATCTGCCTCTCCCTTTCAGCCATGCTCGCCTTCTCCCTCTCCTCTTCTTCCTTCCTCTGTGTCTCTCTGTCTCTCAGCGGGTGGGACGCTCTGTGGGTACAGGCTGCGGGTCAGCAGGACCCGACAGGATGGTTGCCGACCAGCTCCTCGGCGACGGCGTCCTGGGGACCCGCGGCCGCGTGCTGCTGGGCCCCCTGGAGGTGGAACTGCTGGGCTTGCGGGAAAGCCGCGGGCTGAGGGACGGCTTGAGCCAGCGGGGGAACCGGGACCTGGGACTGAGGCTGGGGCTGCTGGACATTAAGGTACGCCTGAGGTAATGTCTGGGGTTGTGACTGAGGTTGGGAGTGCTGCTGCAGGGGCGGCTGTGGATTGGCCGAGGCCCCGACGTGAGCCTGCTGGGCCTGGACCTGGACTTGAGGCTGAGATGGTAGCAGGGTTTGCTGTGGTTGTTGCTGGTAAGGAGGAGGTGGAGGAGGAGGAGGAGGAGGGGGAGGTGGAGGAGGCTGGTGCTGTAGCTGTGGGGAAGCTGCTCCGTTCTTACTGAGGCCACAGGACTGAGCCGCACAGTGGATCTGACGCAGGGTGTCCAACGCCTCGCTCTTAGCGTGCTTCAGCAGGTCTGCCTGGCCCTGAGAGAGAGGGAAGAAAAAAAGACAGAGAGAGAGAGAGTAAAGAAAGAGATAGGTACAGACCAGCAGTGGGAAAAGTACTCAAAATCTGTGTTACTTGTTTAACAGAATCAACACTGCTATGTAGAAATACTCTGTCACAAGTAAAAGTCACATGTTTACTTGAATAAAAGTACAAAAGTGTTGCTATCAAAATGTACATAAAGTACCACAATAAAAAGTACTCGTTATGCAGAATGTCCCATTTCAAGTTTTCAAATGTATAAAAATCTTTTTCAAATAAATGTAGTGGAGTAAGTACAATATTTGGATCCAAGAAGTAGTGGAGTAGAAGTTACAAGTATTGGAAATTAGAAATATTCAAGTACCAAATACCTCAAAATTGTACTTAAGTACAGTACTCAAGTAAAGGTTACTTTCCACCACTGACAGACAGACACAGACAGAGGAATGGAGAAGTTGAAGTGAGAGACCGATGGGCAGAGAGAGAAAGAGAAGCAGCAAACAGCTGCATCAAATACACAACCGTTGGTGGTTCTATGAAAGATATCGGGGAAAAGGAACCCACAGTTAATTCTTTACACTCTCACCCATCTGGAAATAAACGTCCAATACACACAATCTAGAGTAGGTGATTCTCAATGCAACAACTTACATTTGTCAGAAGAGGGCAGCAGAGAGCTGCTCAATAAAACCTTTTGGTTCTGTGAGCCTTCTGGTGGTAGTTTGACAGTTGGTCATGTGTGTCAGCTGGTAAATTAGAGATCTCATGCGGTGATAATCTTACACTATATTTCTGCTCTTCATTAGGGGACAGAACCAGATGCAACCCAGCCATATGGAGAGGAAGTGGTCAGGGCAGGCATCCTGCTTTATGGGGTCGTAAAGTCAATCTGGGGCAGTTTCCATGGCTGCCTTCCTCTCTGAGGTAGCGGTCGGAGCAGCCGAGCTGGCCATGACAGCCATGCCATTACTGTCCTCACTGTTGCCTATTCTATGAACTGTAAATGTGCTCGACTGGCGACTGCCCATCGCTAAGTGGCAGTTATCTCTTTTTGAAAAGTGCTTATTCTGTCACCGTAATTCCCTTTTGCCAGCTTCCATAATGCAATCCTATCTAGACGACTTGTCATGTTTTCGGCAGTTTCACACCCACTGCCACAATCCCTACCATTTCTCTGAATGTCTCTTTCTCCACTTCCTTCTCACTACCATTCCACTCAAATTGTCTTCACAAAGCAACAGTAAGTAAAAGTCTTCTTGATTGATTGATTGATTGATCGATTGATCGATTGATTGCATACTTTATTAGTCAGAGATGTAAACAGCACGTGGTACAGTAAGACATTAAAGCTAAAAGGATAACACAAAAAAGTCCTGGGGTCTTGTTGCTGAAATCCATCACAGACTTTGTCTGACTTTCAGTCACCAGCCAGACTAAGCTGATGGGCAAGACGGCCAGATGTTCCTGTCAGATGTATTTTAACATTAGGAGCACCAGACTGAAGACTAAATGTGAAGAGAAGTTAAGTGCAGATTGAACATCTGTGGATCCATAGACCTGTCCTGCTCCAGCACAGAGAAATAAATTCTACTCTCACACAAGATGCCACCTCTTCCAAAAGCTACCTTCAGGCATGAGATACAATATTGTGCATTGATTAATATGTATCCATCTACCCATGTTGCCCTTATCAGTCTCTCTCTATTGCGAATTGTTTTTGACAACTTACTGCACAAATATTTCTTAATACTTTTGTTATTCAGTGAGGCGCACCAACCTCAAAGAGATACATTCCTCGCATGTGCAAACATACCAGACAGCTTTTTTTTAAATCATTTAAATTCTGGTTCAGATGGCTGCCATGCCAACTTGCCAAGGAAACCACAACACACATCAAGTCCTATTGCAGGACTTGATGAGGGAACTGCCCAGCACAGAATCTTTGCGACAGCACTCGCAGGTGATGCGTTGCAACTTGCAAGTGGCCTTGGCCTGTTCGTTAACTGCCACAGCATGCCACATAAAGCCATGAATAAGTCATTTGTTTGGAAAAGACAATTATGTAAGATATGACTCATCAGCCCTAAATCTAAGTCAGCAGGAGCACTTTCATGTGGTACCAGGACCAAAACACTGGCCTGGGATTCTTGTGCGTTCCCTCTCGCAGGTTGGCACACGACCACCCCTCTTGGCCAGGACTGACAGCAAATCCCATAGCTAAATCCTCATTAAAACCACTTTCTTTTGATTGTTTGTCAAATTCAGCCCATGCTGATTTATTTATTAAATACATTTTAAAGGGAGATGTGCCAGTCTACAAACCTTCAACATTATTGTTTGTCAAATTCAGCCCATGCTGATTTATTAAATACATTTCAAAGGGAGATGTGCCAGTCTACGCACCTTCATCAGGTTATCATAAAAGTAATAATGCTTGATTTATACTTAGTTGCACCCTGGGGTCGGGCACTGAAAATAGCCCACCTACTGTACAAGCTGCAATGCGCCGCACGACACATTGTGAGTTGGAGATCCATTATTTTCACTACATGACACCCACATACAACAAACCCAGGATTAAGGTACACAGTACAGTCCTCAGCGTTCATTTATCACTAAGAATGTAAAGACGGGCCTACTTAACACATAAGGCATTGACAGGGATATTGGAGCAAGCCAGTCCGAGATTCATGCGTCTTCATTGGACCTTTCACCCACACACACACAATCCATGAACATTAGAGCTCTCATCTATTGACCAAACTCTAGTCCATGGCCTAAGCAAAGAGAGGGGAATACACCTAACCCATGTCTCTGGAATACAGTCCTCATCATCAGGGTACAGTGAATAATGCTCTGAACAGCTGTGTGAGTCACAACGCGAGCAGAACAATGTCTACGAAAACTAAAGTGGTTAGCGGTTCGACACAGAATGGAATGTACTCCTGTAAAAAGGACAGTTCTGTGTTTATTGTTTTATTTGATCAGAGCCTTTTGTGTTTCTGGATACATTATATATGATACCATTTTCTGTTGGTTACCAGTTAAGCGTCTCCTTTCGTCAGCATAACTCGCATGCTAATTCGACTCGAGGCTTCCGCCATTGAAATACTTATTCAGTGATAGCACTGATCCTGAGCTCAGCTGTCAAAGGAAAAGAAGAGATAACTCTCTCTCTCTCTCTCTCTCTCTCTCTCTCTCTCTCTCTCTCTCTCTCTCTCTCTCTTTCTCTCTCTTTCTCTCTCTCTCTCTCCCTCTCTCTCTCTCTGCCTTCCATCAGAGAAAGCTGGGTTGGGGGAGGGGGGTCTTGACAGGTGAAGCTGCCAGGCAGTATAGCCGCCAGCTTTGGCAAACAGACGACAGGCTCTCACCAAATGTTCAGCGTCGTGCTCAGATTAAGACAGAGGACGAGGAGGAGTCTGTGTAGCCAGTCTGCCCATCCCTCCAAACCAATTAGTGGGATGGATAAAGAGAACGGGGGAGGGGTGGGTGGGTTTTAGGGATCGAACCAGTATTTATATTAGTGTGTGTGCGTTTGTTTAGCAAGTGAACGGGTGGTTAGAAAGAGGCTGGGTTGAAATGCTAAAAGACACAGGGGATTAGATTTGTGTGTCCACCTGTTGCAGTATTTAAGCATTTAATTCTCCCAGTGCTACAGAGTGTGCTAAATCTTAATTAAGATAATAATCTGTCTGCCTCGCATGCTGTTAGTGCTACACAGTGAAATGTGTTAATTCCCGGTCCATTTTTCCCCTCTCAGAGTGGAATTAACATACATGTACATACATAAATGTGCATAAGCCATGATCCTTACATGCACAATCTCAAACGCCACTCTTCCTTATCATATCTACCCAGGGAGATTTCTGCACTCTGTGTTAATTGATTTCTTAGGGGAGAAGAGAAGATGATGAGATGAGAATGGAGTACCAGGGATGCCTGGTGGCTCTGTTAGTGCACAAACCATATGTTGCTTCCAGGGGCATAGTTCCGCCGATTTAAAACGAATCCAATACTGAACTAAAACTTCCTATGTTTGGCCGCTAGTTGCGCTGTTTTCCCCCTGCGAGGTACCAAAAAGAATTTGTCTACATTGGACCCCATTCTTTTTCCCCTTTGATTTTCTAACCTTAATAAACGTTGTCATAAATACTTTATGGTTCCTGTCGCTAGGGAAAAACTCCCTTTTCACATGATATGCGTTTTGAGCAAATATGGTCCCATTCATGTTAAACTTGATGATACATTTGCGGGGGGAGTGGCCAACTAAGCTGTTCTTCTTCGTGTGCTGTATTTCGGGAGGCTCCGACCACATTCTCCCATGTATCCCTGTGGTTCCACGTGACCGTTGGCAGCCAATAGCATTCCTTATGATTCCTGGGGTACCTTTCAAACTCTCTGCACTTGTTTTCCTGTCTCTCTACACTGACCTATCTGAAATAACACAGAGAATGACAAAAACCATCATCTTAAAATAGAGAAGAAAAGAGAAGAAAATAGAGCACCAACAATCGCGTTTCCTGCAGATGTCCCATAATGGGGAGTATATAAACTGTTATTGAACAATGTTGAGAACACATCAGAAATAGAAAAACAATCTGGGCAAGAGCAGAACACATGTGAGAGGTCTGTCTGTCCACAATGATCACCTTTGGGATTGGAGTAAGAGACAGCTTAAGAAGGCTCTCCCATAATTATTCTTTTTTGTTATCAAATATATATATATTTTTTTAAATTTTCATGAAATCCAGAATCAATGAGAAATAGACATGTATCATGAATAAAAATTGAAATGTAACAAAATACAACAACATAAATAAATACATAAAAACTCAAAAACAAAGTAATACATAAAGAAAGAAGACAAACATAAACCCACCCACCCCTCTTTCCCCGGACAAACAATGTAATTATAGTGCGTACCTGTGCCAGGTCAGAACCACTATGCAATGACCTCTTGGATCATTTCTTTAAGCTTATCTGCAATACCAGACCATATAAGAACATTCTCCTCACTCGCCCCATGTAATCTCGCTGTTGACTCCCATAATGATTCTTGAGGGGGCATGGGAAAGGAATCAAACCTAGTATGCACAAAGTGACGGATCTGAAGATAATGGAACAAATTTGAGCATGGCACACTCTTTAAGACATAAAGAGCCGAAGATAGAAGAAATATCCATATCATACAGATACTTGAAATGATTGATAATCAATCATGATCTGCTCCAGAGGCAAAAGGTTGAGTCCAAAATGGAGGGAGAAAATAAGTGGTTATTGCTAATAAGTCCCAGTACTCGACACAGAGGAAAACTTATAGTGACAGCAAAGCTGTATCCATAGCTTTAAAGTGGACAGCACCAAAGGGTTTGAAGAGTGGCAGAGGGAGAGAGAAATAAACCAGTGCAGACAGGAGGATGAACAACATTTTTGCCCCTCTATACAACTAGAGGGTGAGAGAGAGACCGCCACAGTTCCTTGGTCTGTGTAAAATAGCTTTACTGTTTCTTCTAGGACTTTTAGGATACAGAAGATTGTCTTCAAGGTGTCTGGCTGCCTATTACCTTAGCAATAACTTACTGCAGCGCCAGATGCCTGCTGCAGTGTGCATTATGCTTGCTTTTTACCTGCTATTTAACTATCTAAGCAGATACTAAGGTCTATATTTTCCTCCATGCCTTACCCCTTATCCCTCAACTTAAAACACTAAACACAATAGAGTCCTAAGTGTCACTGTCACTGAATTGCAGTCACATTGGAAGTGTCGAATAGTCTATTATATTTGGCAGAACTGTGTAGGCACTAGTATGAGCCTCATTCATTGTTTATTTTGCATCGGGGGTGCTCTCGCATCCTCCAACACATTCTAACTCCCCAAAAAGCCAAGCTTCACTTCCGTAAAAAAAAGTAACCTAAAACAAACTCAGTATGTGATGGCTGGTGATATTAACGTGTGGAGATTTCAACAGGCAATACAGAATGAAGGAGGCATGCTAACCTGTTGCACACAGTCACACAGTGTGTGTGTGTGTGTGTGTGTGTGTGTGTGTGTGTGTGTGTGTGTGTGTGTGTGTGTGTGTGTGTGCGTCTGTGCGTGCCTGCCTGCCTGCTTGCGTGTGTGTGTGTGTGTGTGTGTGTGTCCATAGTAGATCGGTTTGTGTTTGATACATATATGAGATAATGAGGGATATGTAACAACACTTTGTATCTGGAGGAGTATTTAGTCAATTAAATGGCTGCAGTTATGATTGCGACACCTACAGGCCAGCGCTCGGTGGAATCGTATACGGTGAAAGACCACTATCTGGTGCATCCACTCTTTAACTAGCCAGTTACTTACTGTACAATAGAACACTACAGACTATTCAATCTACTGAGAGCATGGCTCCCTACGGTAGCGGGAGTGACAAAACAGAACACAATAAACATGTTATGACGAGTTATATGTGACAGCAGCAGGGACACATAATTCAATCCATGCCATGTGAGGAACTGATAAGGGGGATAGAGTACGACAAATCTGATAACTGCAGAGTGGGAAACTGTTTGGTCACATTAGTTTCTAGTTTATACTCCACAAAAGCATTTGGGTGGGCCCAAATGATTTTGTGGAAATGATTTTGTGGTAAGAAAAGAAAAGAAAAGAAAAAGTAAGCATATTATGACCCTTAAGTAGACAAACGATAGGCCTATGGACACCGGATGAACACCAGAGTTTCTGTCCTTAGTGGGCATTACCAAAGAAAACTGGAAAGAGGCGCTCAGAGGAGCACAAATCTCCAACAGGCCCAATAATAGGCTAATACTGACATTGTCTGACACAGTAATGTGCAGTAATTACATATCTGTCTGATGCGTTTATTTAGGTGCAGTGAGCGAAACGTTGTTGTTGGTTGAGAATTAAAACAAAAGACAGGAGAGCATTATATCGTGTGCAGACATTGCCTTCTTTCATTCATTGTTTGTTCCTGGATCCAGCAACGTATACAAAGCAACCTCAAGTAAAGTCATCTTGTATGCACACAGGCATCTCCAGAGTCTGTGTTTCTACAAACAACTGTACACAATCCTATAATGTCTTATCATGTTAGTTAGCTAAGCCCATAAATAAAACCGTAGCTGAGAGTATTAATTAAGAGATTTAGGGATTAGGGAGGAAGCAAATGCAATTAGCCCCAAGAGTCTTTCTTAAGATGCAGTATAATCTCAACAATAGTACGGTTTATAAATACTTATCCAGCGTGTAGCCAGCGCTGGGCAACGTAGGCCCGCCCAGTTGAAGCCTTGCCCCACTGCTGAAAGACGGACCGAAAAATAACTATAGTAACCTGGCGTCTTTTCTTAATGATACTGTAGATCAGTGGTTCTCAACCTGTGGGTCGGGACCCCCAGGGGGGTCCCCAAATTATTTAAAATTATTTTTCCAGATTATCAACTTAATGTGCAACATTGTTTTCTCTCTCAACAGTAAACAAACCAACATAAAGTTTAAGTGTATAGAGGGCATACGCACATTTCTAAAGTGACAATAAAACACTTTTTAATACCTCTAAAATGTCAAATTAAACATTGGCCAAATTGTCAAATATTAGAGCCAGAAATTGTGAAAATAGCCGATCTACATACTCACAACGCCTCACGAACCGTGTTATACAAAATGTAATTCCTCAACTCTCAGTGCTTGTCAGGGCGGGGGGGTCCCCAGTTAAATTATGATTATTTTGGGGTCGCGGCTTGAAAAGGTTGAGAGCCAAAGCTGTAGATGGACTGAAACAGCAGGTCACCTTCCCCCAGCAACTCCTCCAAACATGTCTACTGTTGGAGCATCTCAAACTGCATACATTTTCAAGTGCAAGCCCGCTCCATTGTCTCATGCTGTTATAGACCTGGATTATAATCGATGGAGCAGGACCTTTGGTTGCGTGTGTTTGAACATTTGTTAACTTTGCTTGCCTATTGTGCTTCTTTGAGAATGAATAATTTATATCTGCAATAGCCAGGCCTCATAATCTTTGTGATGAAAACCATACATTGATAAATAATAGTTGTATTCATTGTAGCCTATTTTATTCACAACCTCACCTGCTGATAACAATCTATAACATTGTAAGAAAAATAATAGCGAGCACTCCAACGTCCTTCAGGTACTTTTAATTCATAGAGGCACGTGTAGACAGCATACACCGACGCGTGTCTGCGTCTCACAGGGAGTTGTCTTATTGTGAATCTCTGTGAGCCGTGCACCCAGCAAATTCAATTATACAGACTGGTGGGTGTGCTCATTTTTGTTTCTACTGTAATCAATGACATTGAACGATGTCCTTGTGAAAACCGATGCAGACGGTGTGATTCTGCGAGTCTATATAATCCTGTAAGTGAGGCAGCTCTAACCTTGAGCACAGTGATGTTCCAAGCATAACTCTCCATGGCCTTCTGAAGTTTACGGCCCTTCAGGCCCTCCTTGGCTCCGATGCGGTGCAGGTCCTCATGAAAGTCCAGCCCTGGAAAGAACACAGACATTGTGTGAAAAATGAATGAATCAAATCAGTGTGCAGCACAAGGTCAAGATCAGTAATTTTGTGTTCCCCGAAGAAGAATCACAAAGCAATGGAGGCAAAGTAAAAGATATCCTGCAGTTATCTGGGTGCTAAAAGTGACCACAATGACTCTGTCTCTGCAGGAGCCAAGTGCGCACAATGACAGCTCACCAGCAGCCATCGCGCTGCATTACAAATGGGGGTGAAATTGAGGTTCTGTGATGAAGGTTGGCCTCTAATCAATCTAACAGTAAGCCCATTTCTACTCCTTGCGGCTTTGAGAACACACTCCTGTGAGGCTGCATATAGTCTCAGTCTGCCAATTCCACCAGTCCAGCTTTGGTCAATAGTATACACAAGACCCTAAGGCCGGATGTGCAAGCAACACAGCTGAATACCAAGTAGCAACTCTCACCTGAGATGCGAGATGTTCATCCCCCCAATGTTCTGTGCTCCACTTAAGAGGACTTGTTGTGAAAGTATGCCACTCTATTTTTGTCTAAACCCAGCAGGTACATTGCCTCCCACTCCCACAAAAACCTTTATGCTGTTGCTCTAACTGCGTTCTCCCCACGCACGCACGCACACACACGCACGCACACACACACTCATATGATGTAGGACATTACATCTGTGACTCATAAGCATAATAAGGGAAAGCAGGGCAATTAGTTAGTCTCTCAAATATATTTGTTGATATCCGGTGCTGATATCCAGAGCCCCACTGAGAATATTGTTTCTGTCAGACTTTTCTTTTCTGATCTTGGCGGCTCTCAGCAGGCGGTCCTGCTTCCCTGCTCCTAATCCTCTGTAGCACTACTGACTGTACTTGTGTTTTACTTAAGTAAAAGTATCAATACTGCCTCATAGAAATACTCGTGTAAGGCTGTCGCCAGCTGATAAACTATTTTTGTGCACGGCTGACTAAAAACGCAGAGAGCACATTCTGTCCCAAAGCCTGTCAGTCACTTTCTGAACCCTCCCCATTCTGCCTTCGACTCACCCGATTGGACAGAGGGGGAAAACCAGAATCTGCATGGAGAATTTATCTGCTCCAGCATAAACGCAAGGTCGGCGCGGTGCGCAGATATCCTCCACCGACATGAAACCGCCCCCTTCCCATTGAAATGCATTGGCGGAATGCGGATTCCACTCTCATAGGTATTTTGGTGTGTGTGTGTGTGTGTAAAAGTCCGGAATTCAAAATTGACTTGCGTAAAAGTAAAGTATTGTTGTCAAAATGTACTTAAAGTACCAAAAGTAGAAAGTGCTCATTATGCAGAATGTCCCATTTCAAAGCTTTTCACATGTATACAAAGTATACAAATCTGAAAATAGCAGATAATTGAAATAGCAGATCTACAAGCTCACAATCCGTCGCAGATCAAAATCTACAACGTAACTATAATTTAAGTTTTCAAATAATTATAGTGGAGGAAAAGTACAACATTTCCCTTGCCTGGAAATACTACAGTAAAGTAAAACATTGTACTTATGTCCAGTACTTGAGCAAGTGTGCTTAGTTACTTTACAAATTACACTACTACTTACAGTTTATTCTATTGTGTGAACGGCCTCATGCATGCTTGATGCACTGTTGAAAAGGAAAAGGAAATGTTGCCTTGTGAACATTAATTCAACCGAATTATCAATTTGCAACTCCCTAACACCATTTCCAAATAGTGAATTTAATACACAGGCCAGTGGGAGTGACAAATTGCTCACTCCCACAGAGAGTGAGTAATTTCCACCTGTTACCAAGACACAGATGAGATGAGCTGAGCCACTCTGAACTGACACGATGCATCGCATAGCTTAAGACTCTGAGCTGAGCGTCACCGCTGTTTGATCGAGCTTGCATCATCAGAAGACCACCCTGTATAAAGACCAGTTCCTGCTATTCCTCTGTAATGATATAGACAGCATTGCAGAATAGCCATCTCAGGGCCTGAGAGTTATGTGAGCACGCTTTAGGCCAAGGACGCCTTAGTTGAGAGAGAGATGACCACAAACGTATCATAGATTCCATATAGTTTAATTGTTTGACAGCACAATCGTCAGTGTATTTTGGATTCATGTCAGTTTGTGTTTTCAGATATTTAACCACTTGAACCGTCAATACTTAATAAACTTGACCTTTCACTCTGTACTTAGTCTGCTCTTTTTTCCCTCTACACCAAACCTTTTTGCCGAAAATAGCCGATCTAAAAGCTCACAACGCCTCGTGAGCTTGTAGATGCTAGGGTTCAATTGGTTATATAAAAAAGGAGAAAAAAAGCTTCTATCACTCAAAGATTTGGAGGCCCCCTGTAGTAACTCTGAGGACCCCCTAGGCGTCCCAGACCCCCTGTAGAAGACCCCTGGTTTAGGCTGATCTCATCATGTAATGGGGTACAGGTAATGGGCTCCTGCAGTGCGGAGAAGAACCCAGCAGATGTGGGCTGTATTGGTGTGGAACTGGGGAGAGAGGCAGGTGTAGACTAGAGCAGTGCGTGTGAGATGGAATTAGCTGGAGACGGCCTGTCACATGCAGCTTTTAATTTCCAAATGATTACGGAATACGGATTGCTGCCCCCCAAGGCTACATGCTCGCTGTTACTTACTGTCACTTAATGTGGGTTGAAATTGTGAGTTCCTAAACGAAATCTGGCCCCCATGGCAGATGCAGAGGAGACTGAATCACGTGGGGGGGGTGTGTGTGTGTGTGTGTGTGTGTGTGTGTGTGTGTGTGTGTGTGTGTGTGTGTGTGTGTGTGTGTGTGTGTGTGTGTGAGTGTCAGGACTTTGCGATAAACAGCACAAAGCTAGTCAGTGCTTGGACTGAGACAAGAAGGAAGGGACATGCACATGCATAGAAACACTGACATGCTTGCTTGTGCACGCGCACCCGCACACACACACACACACACACACACACACACACACACACACACACACACACACACACACACAACAGAATTACTGTCTCCCTACGTAATGACCACAGCAGCGGTAACGATTACCTATCCTCCAAATACAGTACGAAGAGAAAGGCAGTGACAGTGGAGAGAAAGAGTAAGTATAATAGATTGAATCCTAAGTAAATAATGGAAACAAATAGAACCTCAATTTGCTTTTGTGTGTTTGTCTTTTACGGGAACAAAAAAAGAGCAGGCGAAGAGAAATGATGAAAAGCAATTTATTGGACAAGGGAGGGTGTGAGGGGAAGTCTCCAGTCCACAGTGGGAGTGGAGCTTCACTTATTCAAGGGTTATTCTCAAGGGTTACAGAAGAGAACGCAAGCGGAGTGTCATTATTGCAAACAATAGGGAGCGGGATTTTCCAGCTCAAATAGCGAGCGCTAACAATGACTGCAGAGAGAAAGAGAAAGTCCGACACAGTCGAGAAAGAGAGGGATCTTAGATAATATCCCCCTACTAGTCATTTCAAATTGATGCAAATGTTTTGTTTTCACTTCTACTTTGAAGATAAGGGTCTGTAGCTGGAGAGGAATTGGTAAAGTTGGTAAAGAACTTGATGCATTTTGACCAATTCCTCCCCAGCTACTATAGCACAATTTACTGTAGGTTTGAGCGTCAAGACACCAGATTAAAATGAAATGAAACTAGAAGCAGTGCTCTTCCGAGCACAGGTCTCCACCAGGCCGTGCGTCCTGGTGGTGCTACTGTATTATAGGCCAATGTAAAAAGGGTGGCATGTGTTCTTCACCTTAGATCTTTCATGGCAATCGGACGCTGCATGCATGATTTGAAGCATTGTTCCAAAAATATGTTTTGCTAAAGTCTACCTGCTGGTGGCGCTATAACAAGCCAATGTGAAAAAGGTAGCATTTGTTCCTTGACCTAGTGGGAAATATGTGTGGCAAATTTCACGGTAATCGCAAGCATGGTTGATGATTTGAGGCATTTTGTTCAAAAACGGAGCAATCCTGCAAACTTTGGAAGCTAATATTAGCCAATCAGGATGGAATATGAAATATCAGACGGATCGTACTTGATCACATGACTATAGAGATACTGTGTACCGTTTTGCGTGATTTTTGGATAAAATCTCAAGGAGTAATATCCAAAAATGCGTTTTACATAAGTCGGCCCAAAGGTGGCGCTATAAAAGGCTGATGTGAAAAATGCAGGGCAAAGCTTTATCCTTAGCCTCTAGGGAGTGCGCTTACAAAGTTTGAAACTGATCGGTGGAGTTATAGGTAAAACCACAAATCGGCCTGTTATAGCGCCACCATGAAGCTGATTTAAAAAAAATTAAGTGGCATTTCTTCCTCGGCCTAGTGGGAATGTGTGTGTGCGATTTCATGATAATTGCACTTTGCGTTTGTGATTTGAGGCATTTTGTTCAAAACGGCTCAATCCTACAAACTTTGGAAGCCAATTTTAGCCAATCAGGATGGAATATGCAAATTCGGATAGATCCGTGTCGATCACATGACTGTCGAGATACTGCCTACCGATTTGTAGGATTTTTGGACAAAATCTGTAAGAGTAGTGCACAGAAATGTGTTTTGCGAACATCGGCCACTAGGTGGCGCTAGAAAAGGCCCATTTGAAAAATTTAGGGCAGAGGTTCTAGATTGGCATCCAGGGAATGTGTGTGCTCACTTTGGCAGCGACCGGGCCAACGGCGACTGAGATTAGGTGCTCACAAACTGCGAGGACGCACGGACGGACGCACGCACGCACGCACGGACGGACACACGGACGGACGGAGGGGAAAACATACTCTCCCCCATGTCTTCGGCTGGTGGAGACAATTAGTCAGACAGATTTCCAAAAATCTTAACCCGGGAAGAAAGAATATGTTAATTTATAGCATACATGCTTTTAGGGTAATGAGGTGTGCTGAACCAAAATCTGTTGCATGCCCAGCTCAAAAATGGATTTTATGAATCATTACGAATCTACCGTCTCTGTCCTTAAATGGTGGAGATATGATCATACATTACTCTCCCAGAAACCCATGTGTTTCAATACCATATTCATTACCTATACCACTCACACTGTATGTCAATAGTGTGTTAAATGTTGAAGTAACAATGAAACATGCATCCATTATTAACCAACAACGTATATAACATTTGACTTTATAGTTGCATAATGGAGATATTTGATATTGGTATGAGTAATGGGACTGCACCTCGTTGAGACTTTGATGAGAAAGGGGTTATGAGTTGGTGTCATATTAGCTCTGTGTAGAATTACTGAGCTAACCTGCCCTTAAGGTCTACCTTAAGTCAGTCCGACTTAAGGTAGACCTTAAGGGCAGGTTAGCTCATTTCATGAGCTCGTTGACTCTGTGACATCGTCTCAGAGGATTAGGAGTGAGGACCAATTATATGAAGATAGGTTGAACAAGGGTGAAGGTCCCTATGTGTCCATGCAGACGCAAACCAATAATGCACACGCATGCACAAATAAACAAATACGTAACATAGAAAAGATACAGATACACACAAATACTGTTAAGGGTGACGTAACGATTACATAATCATTCATAACGTCATCTCCGTCATGTCTGAACCTTTATTCACCCCGGATGGGATTAATCTTTCACCGCTCGGTTATAAACTGTGAAACAGTTCGTTTTGAGCACTTTAATTTACAGTTGGAAATCTTTAAACTCTTGTGAATTGAGTAATTAATTTGGTTAAGCTTCACTTGAGAGTCCCGACCTAGCTTTCCCTTCAAGAGATAAACTCAGCAGCACCCCTGTTCACAGGAAATCTTTCAGCTATCATCTTTGTGAAGTTAATTTCTGCAAATTGTGATCTTCGCCCCACTCAACCCTTGACAAATACAGCGAATAAACGTACATACTGTACATGTACAAATACAAACATCACACACACACATGTGCACAATCATGCCCGTCAGTAGCAGCTGGAGGTGCCAAAGTGTGCATCACCAGCTGCCGTTCTGGTCCCCCATTAGCGGCGTGTGATGGCGAGCCATCAATAGTCCCCGGGGGTGGGGGGCGGCAGAGGAGGGCTCATCCACCACCTCTCCATCCTCATCAACACGTCAGCACCACTGGCCAAATTAAACTGATTAGATGCAATCAGGAGCGTCACAAGTGGGGGGAAAAGTGGGAGTGAGTTACTAGGGCCCAAGGTGGAGGGGCCCTTGTATGTTATACTTTAGCGATTGAAAAATAGCAGATGTACAAGCTCACAGCGTGGCACTGAGTGCCGCGCTGCAAGCTTGTAGATCTGCTCTTTTTGAAAAGCTGTGAAAATGTGTGCAAATCTTTGAATATTATGTATTTTTTAAGCGAACATTTGTAACTAGAATCTTGCTTCTGGGGGGTCCCTGGAACTAAATATCTTGAGTTTTGGGGGTCCTTCACATGAAACATTTTGATCACCACTAGGTTTTTCAAAAAACCTTAGAAGGATTTGAAATATTCAAACACAA
Source organism: Nannobrachium achirus (assembly GCF_963921795.1). Classification (NCBI taxonomy): domain Eukaryota; kingdom Metazoa; phylum Chordata; class Actinopteri; order Myctophiformes; family Myctophidae; genus Nannobrachium; species Nannobrachium achirus. The sequence goes on from NC_137813.1 coordinate 40,547,308, forward strand.
ATGTTCAAAATTTTTCAAAAATAGCAGATCTACAAGCTTGTGTGAGCTTGTATATCTGCTTTTTTTCAATAGTTAAAGCACAAAATAATGCGTAATAATGCGTTCCCAGTCTAAATGGGTTAAACCCCCTCCCCATAATTAAGAACATTCATGGGGGGCCCACAGTGAATCTTTGTACCCAGGGCCCAGAATTTGGTGCGACACCCCTGGCTGCAATAATGATTGGGCATAAATGGAGCAGAGGGGAGGGGTGTGGCTGTTGACAAGACCAGAACCATGGCAACGCAGACGGCAGGGGACCAGGGCCAAAGCGTCTTGTAGCGCCTCAGTTCCGCTTGCCTTTGTTCCAATTGACCATTAGGCCTGTTACAGTTATTACATCATCGCCTGATCGCCACTATTTGAGATAGTCGCGATTACTGTTTTTGCGTAATCTTCAGAGTCATTTCATGCTCACGACGCCTCGCAAAGCATGTAGTTAGGCTATTTCCACAATTAACTTTAGAAATATGCATATTATACCCTCTATCCACGAGTTTCCTACGCCCCATAGTGCATCGCGCAAACGTTTGCATCGATCTTCCGGCGCCGATTTACAAGCTCTCAACGGGTTGCATCTGCGACGCGACGTGAGCTTGTATGTCTGCTGTTAAACCCGGAAGTTTGGTCCGGATAGTCTCCAGTAAACTCCCGCGGAAACTTGTGGATACACTTAAACTTTATGTTGGGTTTGTTTACCAAAATAATGTGGGGAACCCTCCTGGGGGTCCCGACCCACAGGTTGAGAACCTGCTCTTGCAACACACACAGACAGACAGACAGACAGACAGACAGACAGACAGGCAAACAGACAGACAAAGAAACACGTTTTCCGAGTTCTTTGCAAACAGTCCATCGCATCCCTTAACAGTCCAATGCGGCCATAACCATAACTGAATAGGTTGAGAGGCCATCTGGGAGACAGAAGGTCCCCGGTTTGCGTCCAGGCCCAACGATATGTTTGAAGTCAAAGACCAACCATCTGGGCAGCCAGCCATCACCTGAAGCTCAAACTGAATAAACCCCGCAGGACTCACACTGTACTATATTGCTTATATTCTTTTGCTATATTTGATATAATAGATATCACATCTTTCCCTCTCCGTCTCTCTGTCACACATTTGCATCAAAGTGGGGACACCAATTTTATCTACACAATGTGTGTCCCAGGTTAACTGTTTTAATGTCTAAAAATATGGATTATGTGAGCAACACACACACACACACACACACGCACGCGCACACAACGACAAAAGGGCATTCTGAAAATGTACAAAAAATCACTGTCCAACGTGGCATTTTACAGTATCTCCAATAAACCTTTGACTTCTGGTCCCAAATACCTGTCCCCAGCTCAGATTGAAGAAAAGAAAAACATTTTCCCATTTATGTTTTCCACCTAAAACCTGAGTTATACTTGGTTCAGGTTGTGTATCATGTCGCAAAGAAATAGCACATCTACAGTACAAGCTTACAACGTGTCGTGCTGCAACGCGTTGTACACTTGTAGATCTGCTATTTTCTGTGCACAGCGCCGGCTCTGCAGCTAATTATACCTCAGGCGTGAGTCGTGACTCCTTAGTGCACAAACACCCTCTGTGTCCAACAGCATGGGTCTAGATGTGCAGGCATGAGATATGCAGTATGTATGCAGTATGTACAACAGAGATGGCAGCTAAGCACTTATAAATCATAGAGTATATAACTGCTGCTATGCACACACACCTTTTTTCCAACCTCAAGGTACATACCACACTGGATAGATATACTATGTGTAATTAAGATACATTGTTGTCTCAGCCAGGCCGAAAGGACGTTTTTTGCTAAACATGCTTTTGGACAGTACTCCTAGTAGTAGCAAATCAGTAAGTAGACAGTATCTCTACAGTCATGTGATCAACATAAATCTGTCCGACTAACCCATATTCCATCCTGATTGGCTTAGCTTCCAAAGTTTGCATGATTGGTCCATTTTGAACAAAATGCCTAAAATCATGAACACACCGTGACATTTTGTAGAAATCTGCCTTTTATAGCGCCACCAGGAGTCCAACATATGTAAAACACATTCTTTGAATTACTCTTTCAGATTTTATGCAAAAATCATACAAATCATTACACAGTAGCTCTATAGTGATGTGATCAACACGGATGTGTCCGATATTTCCTATTCCTAATTGGTTAACATTGCCTTAGAAAGTTTGCAGGATTGGTTTGTTTTTTACAAAATGCCTCAAATCATGAACGCAGCCTGCGATTCTCCTGAAATTCCCACAAGGTCAAGGCACAAATGCCATCCTTTTCACATTGGCCTGCCACCAGCAGATTGACTTTTGCAATACAAATTTTGGAAAAAAATGCTTCAAATCATGTATGCAGCGTCTGTCCGATTGCCGTGAAAGGCCCAAGAATAAATGGTAAATGGTGCATTTATATAGTGCCTTTATCCAAGGCGCTTTACATACATTATGCATTACATTCACCCATTCACACACATATTCATACACCGATGGCAGAGGAAACCATGCAAGGCACCGCCACCAACCTGCTCCCCGGGAGCAACTAGGGGTTCAGTCTTGCTCAAGGACTCTTCGACACCAACTCTGGGGGAGACCGGGATCGAACTGGGAACCCTTCTGGAACCCTCCGTGTTCTAATGACGGTTTCTCTACCCCTGAGCCACTGCCGCCCCATGGCACCCATTTCACATTGGCCAATTATAGCGCCACCAGGAGGCCACAACGACCTACCTGACCTGGCGGAGACCTGTGCTCTCTACCTCTCTCTCTTTTTATGGAAAAACAAGGGTACTTGCAGAACCTACAGTTTTTCACCCAAAAAGATTATTCTGATTCTGGTTCTAAGCAGAGGATAGAGCCATGTCAGAGTATTTTTGGGGGCAGAGGAGGGGGAGGGTGGGTGTTAGTTGAAGTGCTACAGTATGCTTGGCATGCAGTTGAGGCCCGCTTGGGATCTCTTCTGTCACTCCAGCTCCCTACCCCGATGTTTTACATAAGTTAACCCTTCAACCTCCCAACATCAAAACACTGACACACAGCTGTGTGTGGCTGTGCTTGTGTGGGGTCTAGGCTCTGTTCAGCGCAGAGGAAGCTTCCTGCTCCAAAAAAAGAGGGGAGTGCCCTTTGATTCAAGCCCCAACATTCAGCCTCCATCGCAGGGGAACTGCACAGCACGACTCCATCTTCCCCACCCCCATGGCGAGACGGGGCATATGTCTGATCTACTCTGACACACTGGATCAGCGACAGCCGTCTAAAGTTTCTTTCTGCAGTGTCTTTCTCGCACATATACAAAACTATTCTTATTTATTATTTCTAAGGGACCATGTACAATGTTACACATACATGTTTCCATTTGTTCCCTGTTACCAGAATTGTCTTACAGCTCATTTTCATCGCCAATCCATTTGGCAGTTCACAATTAAAACATACTGTAACAGCACAACAAACACAAACAACACAAATAGTACACCCCGGATGCACGCACACACACACACACACACCCACGCACGCACGCACGGACGCACGCACGCACGCACGCACGCACGCACGCACGCACGCACGCACGCACGCACTCACACACATACACCAGTGTAACGTTAAGTACATTTACTCAATTACTATACAATTTTGAGGTATTTTATTTTTTGACTTTACTGGAGTATTTCCAATTTTCAGTACTGTTACTTTTACTGTACTCCACTACGTCTCAGAGGCAAATATCATTTACTCCACAATAATTATTTGACCTAACCCTAACCCTTTAGTCACTAGTTACTTTAAAACTTTGATTAATTTATTATTACAAAACAGACATTTACCACTTCAACCCTATTCAAACGATTTTCAAATAGCCCATCTTCAAGCCCACAACGTATCGCCATGTGAAGTGTTGTGGTGTGTTGTTGTAGACCTGCTATTTTCAAAAGAATTTTACACAATTTAGATAGGACATTTTTCATAACACTACTTTTACTTTTGCTACTTTAAGTATATTTTGATGCCAATACTTGTACTTTTACTCAAGTAAATTTAGAATTCTGGATTTTTACTTGTAAGGCTGCCCTCAAACTAAAATACCTAGAGTGGAATCCGCCAATGCATATTTCAATGAGAATGGAGCGTTTTTTTTTTTTTTGCAGAAATCCTCTACTGGCAAAAAAACGCTCCACTCTCATTGAAATGCATTGGCGGATTCTACTTTAGGTATTTTGGTGTGAGGGCACCCTAAGGGTGCCCTCACACCAAAGTACCTATGAGAGTGGAATCCGAGTTCCGCCAATGCATTTCAATGAGAGTGAAGCGGTTTCATGCCAGCAGAGGATTTCTGCAAAAAACGCTCCCTTATCATTGAAATGCATTGGCGAACCGCGGATTCCACTCTCAAATGTATTTTGGTCTGAGGGCACCCTTACATAGTATTTCTGCATTGCAGTATTGATACTTTTACTTAAGTAAAACATTAACTTTTTCCACCACTGACACACACAAACCACACCACACTGGTGATGACTGACTCAGTCCCATGTGTCGAAGCATGAACTATAAATCACTGTCTTTGTTACATTGACTTCAGTAACAGAAAACAGAAGTTGCATTGCCTGAGTATGTACTGACTGTACACAATCTTTCATTTGTCTTAGTCTTCAGTTCTTATGTAGTATGTTGTCGTTGTCGGGTGAAAACCTTGTATGTCCAAACCGTTGCATTAATCATTTAAAAAATAATTTAAACTAGTGAAAACAGCCGATCTACAAGCACGCCTCGCGGCGCGAGGCGTTGTGTGCTTGTAGATCTGCTGTTTTCACTACTTTTGTGCGGCGGCCTTGTACGATGAAGCAGGGCTTTACTTTGCGAAAGAACATACAAATTTGAAACTTGGAGATACGAGGTTTCCACCCGACAACGACGATGTACTGACCTGTGCATAATCTTTCATTTGTCTTAGTCTTCAGTTCTTATGGCCACTGTTGCCTGCGGGGCCAGACTGCGGTAAACAAGCATGATGAACATGATACATTCTGTCATCAATCATCCTCGGCTGATCTGAATATTCTGATTCTAATTGGCTCGGTCGGCAGGAGGGCTACCATGGAGCGCTGGAGAAGCTAGGCTAGATGAGCAGCAATTAGTGCTCAATGCAAGACAAGACTGCAGAGAGCAAACCACGGGACCCCCAATTTGGAGCCATTTTTCCTCCTAATGATCTTATTATGGTCAATTATAGACGGTTTCATTCAAATGCTCTCGCGTTGCTATAGAGACGAGGCAGAACCCATGGACACATCCGGTGGGTTGTTTGGTTGGTTAATGTTATGTTGTGGTTAGCACAGTATAGGACAGGGGTCTTCAACGTCTTCAGGCCAAGGACCCCTTAGCTGAGTCAGCTAGGTATGACAGCAAGATAATGCTACAGTAATTCTCACAGAAACAGGTGGATAGGTGAAAATGAACAAAGAACGTTTTTCCCCCCCAAAGAGTTTCAAAAATAGAACAAATAGAGCCTGTAGATTGGCTATTCTTGCTATTTCTTTTCGAGACACTGTAATACGGCAAAATATAAAATAGGGCATTTATTTAAACATAAAAATGTAATATGGACATAAAAGAGTTCTGCCTGACAGTGGCAACATTTATCTTCAGCTCTGCTACTGCTACTACTGTATATTGATGTTTTTTCCTCCTTAATTTCTAACGTACCCTACTGTTTGAATAATGTTTAATATTTCATGATGTTCAGTACAGTGCCTCCTCGTATGCGCACCAATACCAGGAAAAAACTATACAATTCTCATTCGGAAATCCAATAGACACAATGCCGCTTTCATCCTAGGCGCTGCTGCCCTTCATTTCTCCATCCTTTCAGTGCCGTCGAGCCCTTTCAGCTCTCGCCTATCCCTCTGTGAAAGGATGTTTACGCTCCCTGGATCCCGTCTCTGGCAGCTCTTTATCCGGGAGGCTGATTGTGTTCACCTGCTCTCCCACATGATGACTACCCTGGGCTGACTCACTGATGAATGGGGCTATTCTGACGACACCAATGATGCTGATGACAGAGCTGTTGTAGTCCAACCATATAGAATACACATGGACAGGAGACGGATGATTGAAACCCGCAGGTAAATCCATACGTCTCCTGTCGTGATGGAGTACAATCTATCAAGGCAGGAGATAGACTGAAAGCTTATATACTGTGCGGTTGGCTTACGTCCAAAACCATTACTTTTCAGGATATCGAAAGAAACTGTGTTCCAAATGGATCCAGCGCAGTTATTATTTAGTCAAGCAATCGATCCTACTTTTCATTGGTGAAACCTTTATAAACTCTGCAGGCAGACAGAACTGTTAACTTTTGCAGTGCATGAGAAGCTTTGGCAGAGGCGTCAATTAAGTATGGCAAGGTATGGCAGCTGCCATACCTTGGCTACTGTGGAAAAAAATTAAATGTACTTCTTAAAATGAATTTGTCGCTAAGGTATGGCAACATGACTGGTGTCTTGCACACGCGCGAAGGCAAGACACCAGTCATGTTGCCATACCTTAGCTTTTGCTGAACTGACGCCACTGAGCTTTGGAGTTTGTTAGCACGTGCAAGGCTCCCCTCCTCCCTCTCTCTCTGTCTCTCTCTCTCTCTCTTTCTCTCAACAGAGCTTACCTGCCCGTTGTGCTTGCGTGAGCTTGCAGTAGACCACATCGGCCGACTCGATGAGCGTCCTGCTGGTCTGGATCATCTGAGAGACAGAGAGAACACAGTGTTATGTTTGTGCCATTGTCCGCTGGAGAATGTGAACTCAAACACAGTCTTCTGTGAGATGCATAGGACATTAGGGCCGAAAGTAGAGTTAAAACAGACACAATGCAGGCAGGGATGCAAGGGGTACAGCCATAGGATGTACCAATAGGGAATGAGTAAAGCGAGTAAATGATTTCTCCTTGATAAAAGCAATAGATAAAGGAAATGACGAGGTTTGAGAATACAGGGATCACAGGCCATGCCATAAATGTCCTTCTTTATTCATAGTTGTTTAACCTTACTTTGTTATGAAATCGCATGAATAAAATACAGCACTCAGCTGACAACACAAAACAAACATTTCAATTTGCTGCAAAGGCCATCTAAAAATACATATAGGGATGAGACGTGAGAGAACAGCAGTTCTCCTATGTTCGGCCCTACATTAGAATCAAACCCACTCTCACTCCTTTTGTTTAGTCTCTGAACCAGGAGCAGGTGGACCCTCTGGCCCAGGGACGTGCAGAGAATGTTGAGAGGCAGGGGCTGACATTTCTAAAAGGGCCTTTTGGTGGACATATTGAAAATAGCCGTCGGCTATTTTCAGTGCATGATACCACACTGAACTAAGCATGATCAAATCAATACTGCAGATGTGGCGTAACAGCATGGATTTCTACACAGAGAGGGCGATTCTTTCAACATAAGATGCTGCATTCAAGTTCAGGAGAGTTTGGACAAGGCAATTCTATTGAATGCTGCCTTCAGGTATGGCATGGAAAGAGGGCTTTTGCATTTCTTTCACCATAGCAAAAACTGCATTCATGGTCTGGAGAGGGCACTTTTTACAGACGGATAAAAGGGCAGGGGCTCAAGCCCCCTTTGATGTCTATGTGTGCACATGCCTGCTCCGGCCCAATAGTCGGTAGTCAGGAGGAGGTTAAGCACACAAACCCCATCATCCCTACTCTGGGAATGTCATAACAGGCAAACATTTGTGAAAAATAGGTGAACATTTGTGGGAAAATAAATCTACAAGCATCACAACGCGCTGCCTAGTGAGGCTTATTTTCGGCGAAGAGATTTGGTCGAGGAAAAAAAAGGACCCCTGGAGGACCCAGATCATAGAAGTATACAGGGTGGTTTAAAGCCTCATTTAGACTTTCTTGCATGTTGCTGTCGCTTGCTGAAAATAACATAGTTTCAATCAAATATCTTTTTAGTTTTTGTCGAGAAGCTGACCTCTAAATTAGGCTTAATCAAGTCGATGCTATCGGACAACAGTACCTGTGTGTGTGTGCGCGTGTGCGTGCGTGTGTGTTCGTGCTCGCGTGCGTGTGTGGGCACGTTTGTGTGCACGCGCGCTCGCATCTGGTGTTTGAAGCAGGTTTGCGGGCGGCCGTTCAACTTGCCCAGCCTGGGTCTCTTGGGGCGGTTGACCGCAGAGTTCCAATGTGCTGACGCCTGGTTCACAGGACGGTCAGAATGCCTGAGCCACTGCAGGCCCACGTGGGGCTGCCTGAGGACACGTTGGCTGCCTGCAGACGTTGTACAGTATAGTGCATAGTGTTGGCAGCTCGGTCACGCAGTCCTTCAGCTGGACGTATGCAGACACACACACACACTGCAGCCTCTGTTCTCGTGGAGGTGGGGCTGTGCGCCAGCGGGGATAAGGTTTGGAAAGCGTATACTGTACACACATAAATATTAGAGCTCACTGACCCCAAGCTCAGCACAGGCTATATAGCAGTGTTTCTCACATTTTTACATTTCAAAGGTCTCCCCTTAACTCTGACAGAGCACAAATGGAACCAAATGGACCCTGTCAGAGTTACAGACGTGTGTGGGTCCATTTAGACCCCTCTAAAGCAGGGGTCTTCAACAGGGGGTCCAGGACCCCTAGGGGGTCCTCAGAGTTACTACAGGGGGGCCACCAAATCCTTGTGTGATAGGATAATTATTTTTCATTCAAAACTTTGAACCCTCGCATCCCTATTCTGAGGAGAACTTTTGCCAAAATAGCAGATCTACAAGCAGATCTACAATCTATAAGATCTACAAGCAGATCTAGAGGCGTTGAGAGCTTGTAGCTCAGCTATTTTCAGCAAAGAGCTTTGGTGTGTAGAGGTCAAAAAGAGCAGACCAAGTACAGAGTGAAAGGTTAGGTTTACCACGTATCGACGATTGAAGTGGCTAAATGTCTGGAAAAACATGAACGCAAATCCAACATAGACTGACGACAATGCTGTCAAACAAGTCGATGAAAATCAGCATAACGCATTTATACTATACAATATGTAGAGGGGGTCCCTGCTTCATCTCTCTCTCGGTTAAGGGGTCCTTGGTTAAGGGGTCCTTGGCCTGAAAAACATTGAAGACCCCTGCTCTAAAGGAACCCACAGAGTCCCTGGAATCCAGTTTGAGAAACACTGCTACCGGCATATAGGTTGCTGCGTAGAATTTGTTTAGTTACACCGAAGAAGAAGACAACAACCGCTCCGCTGCTTCCCATTTGTGCCGTAATGAATATAAAGTGAGAGAATAATACGGTGTTCTTTGTTCGGAGGCACGAGCCGGGATATTGAAGTTATTAGTCGCAGAAACATCTCATTAGCAGCCGTTCTCAAACGGCCGCATGTTTAAATTATAACATAGCTCGCCGCGCTCGGTGAAATGCCGGCTACACTAACTAATAAATATGCAAGGAGCCAGTTAACCATCTCCACACACAGAAAACTCCTTCGTGTTCGTGTATCCATTTGAGCTAAATGAACACTCAGTATCTTACAGTGTAGCGGGGCCCATGTTCCTGATTTATTTATGCGAGCACATCAGCTAAACATTTAAGCATGGAACACTGCACAGAGCAGGAAGTGCTTATCACAGCACCACAGGGAAGGCAATGTTATCACACTACAATGGCTGAGTGGTTTGGCATTTCATCCTGCTCCGTCCCAACCGGGAGAAGGTATTTAGCGGGATGATAAAAAAGAGCAATATGAGAGCATTATCGTCGAAATCTGCTAAAGTTCATAAGGCGCTTCTGAAGTTTGTGCAGGTGTGTGTGTGGATGTGTGTGTAGGGGGTGAGGTGAATTTGTAGAGCCAGACCAATATATTAAGTTTGATTGGCTTTTTCAGTATCAGTATCGATGATCAGCTGATTTGTGCCAAGTTTTAACTACTTTCAATGAGTTACGTTAATAAAAAAAGTTTTTGAAAATGTATTCGAAAACTGCCCTTTTTTACATTTTTAAATTTTTCTCACAAAATATCTGTCCAAACATGGGTAATGGGCGGTCTTGGGACTCGTGTGCGTGTGTTGCGGTTGCTTTACCATGTCGTAGGCGTTGAAGACCTTGCGCAGCAGCTCTGGAACAGGCCCCTGTGCCTCCATGGTGGGGTAGGTCTCACTGAGGTCCACCGTCACCCTCAGGCTCCTCTCGCTGTTCATCAGCCACGTGGACACCGTCAGGATGCACTGCTTCATGTTGGCTGCTGGGGTCAGGCCACACAGCTCCTTGAAGGACACCATGGCATTCTAAAGAGGCAAACACATGTGCAACGCATAATAATGTACACTGTGTGGTTCAGAAGTATTGGCATTAAAATATACTTTAAGTACCAAAAGTAAAAGTAGTTATTATGTAGAATGTCCTGCTTCACAAGGTAAAAAATTTATTAAAATATTTTGAAAATAGCAGATCTACAAGCTTGTAGATCGGATATTTTCAAATGGCTGAAATGTATATAGGCATGAAGTGGTTACTGTATTTTTGTGATAATAATCAAAATCTACAAAGTAACTAGAAACTGAAGTTTTCAAATAATTGCAGTGGAGTATAACATAAATACATTACTTAAGTAAATGCACTTAGTTACTTTCCACCACTGGTAAGGTTTGGGGTATTTCTCTCTACAAGAGCATTCGTCGATATTGATTCACACGGAAGGTGCGTAATCAGAACAGATCCCAGTCTGCAGTACTTATAGGCTATAGGTCTTCATGCCCTCTATCCTGTCCAAACACTGGCCTGTCAATACGCCACGATCAATGTTCCTAAGGCAAACTGCAGTGCATTTGGTTGGCAAACACTTTGACCACTGTATGATGACCTTGAGGAAGACCTGATGCTGATACTCTCTCCTCAGAGCAGAGACGGATGAGATAATGTCAAAGTGATGTGTTTGTCTTGACGAGAGTAAATCTAGCCGTTATCATGACGTCATTCAACAGCTCCAAGGACCCAAACAACAGACCATAGCCTGCAGCACATCCAGTCCTGTTACCATTCCTCTGTCCCCTCTTCTTTCATGCTTTTCTGCCTCTCTTGCCTCCCCAACTCCACTTTTACCTCTGTTTCTACCTGCCTCACTCGGGGCCCGTTTACACTGCATTTTTGCCAACGAGAATTCCTCAAAATGAAAAGTCAGATATGCTTTCCGTTCAGACGACAAAGGCATTTTCGGGGGTTAAAAACTGGAAGATAGTAAATCCGGATTTCTTTATGAAATTCTGTGAAACCATCCTCCAGACCATCCTCCAGACCGTTGTCGAGTAAACGTGACCTCAGGTCAAATCACACAATCATTTTATGTCTACGATGTCCACTGGGGTGGCAGTGGCTACGCTAGTTCAGTAGCTGTCAACTGCTCCTAATAATTATGATGGGTTCAATAATACAGAGGACAAATTACCATGCATATCCATACTCCAATATAGAGATACTCTGTTATAAGTACACATCTGGAATAAAAATTTTACTTGAGTATTGCCATAAAAATGTAGTTAAAGTACCAAAAGTATGTCCCATTTCAAGTTTTCAAATGTATAGCAGATCTACAAGCTCACAATGCGTCACATGGCGTCGCATTTTCAAATGTCCGAAATATGTATAGGGTTGAAGTGGTTAATGTATGTTTCGTAATAGTCTCTCAAAACCTTCCACCTGTGTACCATTACGTTCCACCCTGTCTCTTCATAGCATTGTGCAGTGTTCCCTTGAGCCCATCCGGACCACACCAGAGTCTGTAGTTTCCAGGCTTTAGACTTTTAGGCCAGTAGTTCTCAAACATTCAAATGTCAAGGTCTCCCCCTTAACTCTGACAGTATACCCTTACGGGTCCATTTGGTTACATACTTGTAAGGGTCAATTTAGACCTCCCAAAAGGGAATCCAGAGAGTCCCTGGACCCCACTTTGAGGACCACTGATTTAGGCTCTAGTCCTGTGAGGCTGACCCTTTCAGTACAGTTCTGCAATATCGTGCCGCCATGGGAATCTGAGCCCAAAATCAAGACCACTGTTTTCCACAGTATAATCAGTATGGCAAATGAGAGTGAGAGAGAGAGAGAGAGAACGGGGGGATGGAGAGAGGGAGAGGGAGAAGGAACAAGGGAACAGGAGGAGGAAAACAAAGAGAAATCTGGGCTGACGGATGAAAGACGGGATGTCTTTCATCCCAGAGCCCAGATTGCTCTTGGTTGAAAGATGAAACTGGAAAGAGAAAGAACAAGTGGACCAGCAAAAAGATGAGACACGATGACGGGAAATAAGACAAAGGCAGGAGAGAGGGAAAGGGAGAGAGAGAGAGAGAGAGAGAGAGAGAGAGAGAGAGAGAGAGAGAGAGAGAGAGAGAGAGAGAGAGAGAGAGAGAGAGAGCAGTACATGACAGAGGGAGAGCGGGTAGGGAGCAGCTGGGAAAGAAAAGAGATAGAATGAGAGAGGGCGACAAAAACAATTTAGAGAAAGAGAGAGAGACAGAGAGAGAGAGAGAGTTGGCGTTGGCATTTCGTCACTGTCGGGCAGAAACCTCGTATCTCCAAGTTTCAAACGTGTAATCTTTTTTCGCAAAGCAAAACAAAGCTGCTTCATCATACAAGGCCGTCGCACAAAAGTAGGGAAAACAGCCGATCTACAAGCACACAACGCCTCGCACCGCGAGGCGGTGTGTGCTTGTAGATCGGCTGTTTTCACTAGTTTAAATCATTTTTTAAATTATAAATACAAAACAAACGGTTTCGGACATACAAGGTTTCCACCCGACAACAACGACGATTTGGGAATCAGTCCACACTCTGCAGTGTGGGAAAGGCCTGTCTCCCTGGGCTGGGAAAGGCCTGTCTCCCTGGGCTGGACCTCCGCCCCCCCCCCCCCCCCCCTCCTCCTCCTCCTCCTCCTCCAGCCCAGAGGATGTGCTGTCACTGTGGGGCCCGACCTTCCTGGAGACAGTGAGGGGAGCCAGGGGACATGGCCAGCATCTGTATGCAGAGCCTCACAGCCACAGCCCTTAACACCCATGCAGCAGACCACCGGCACCGAGCGAGCGAGCACAGACACAGAGGAAAGCCGTCCGTTGGCGGAAGATTAGAGCTCGAGTAGGTGAGGGGCATTACAGTTATACAGTACATCGTAGGGCATTCACGATCACGAATAGTGATTTTTAGTATTCTAATTATTCTACCTCAAAGTATTCGAATAGTCGAATATTCGACAGGACTGGCCAAACTGTCAAATATTAAGTAAGCAAGAGGCGAACATTGTGAAAATAGCAGATCTACGGCGTTGTGAGCATGTAGATCTGCTATTTTCACAATATTTATCTGCGGAACCGAGTCACATTAAATGTAATACCTACAATTCCAAGTGCTTGTCAGGGTGGGGGTCCCCAGTTCAAATATGTTTATTTTGGGGGTCACAGCCTAAAAAGGTTTGAGAACCCCTGGTATAGAGCATTAACGAATTCATCCACCAGGGGCATTGACAACTCATTCTTATGACTTCCTATCTAGCCAAGTTTTATAAACTATATGTTTTTTTAAAGAGAATATTCGACTTCGGTGAACAACGTTGAATAGTGACTTTGATATTCGAATATTCGAATATTTGGTGAATGCCCTAGTACATCGTGATTAGTAGACCATGGGACCAAGATTGTGCGTGTGTGTGTGTGTACATGTGTCTTTTCTTTTGTTTACTGTGTTGTATGTATTTAGTTTCTGTACATAAGCAAGCGTGTGTATGAGTGTTCAATTATTGTTGTGGAATAAAAGCTACAGTGTATTCAGGCTCTGGCAGTACAACCCCTAACTGGAGGCTTGTGTTTTTAATTACCCACCCACATCCCCCCCCCCCCCCCCCCCAACCACCGACCCCAGGCCTTCCCAGCGTTCCCCAAATGAGAACTGTGTGTCCGGTTACACTGCTACTTTTGTTTCTATCCCTCTTTCTCTCACTCTCTCTCTCTCTCTCACTCTCTCTCTGGTGCGCGGCATTGAGTTGAAATGAATGAGACAAGGCCTATGCTGGCTTGCATACATAGAACAAGTAAAACTCAGGCCTGCCAACCTTCCTGCAACAGCAGCACCACTTCTACACAGTCCATCTGGCAGTGGCGGACACTAACTACGTTAATTCTTTGAGTATCTGCACTTTACTTGAGTATTACATTTTGTGATACTTATGACTGTCACTCCGCTACATTTCAAAGACATTGAACATTGACTCGACTACATTTCCAGAAAGGGAAAAGGTACAAGATTAACTATTTCAAATAGTGAAAATAGACTATCTACAGTAGCCTATAAGTTCACAACCTGTCACATCCAGCTGCCATTTTCACTATTATTTGTTGAAAATATCTGGAAAAAAAACATTACATTTTTTAACGTCTACATTTCAATGAACGAATGAATACACCCGCACACTCCCACTTGCGCGTTCCAGAGGTCAACTACTGGGTGTGCGACAGTCTTCTCTTAACAATGACTACATTTCAAAACAGCAACGCGTTGATTTTAACAAGAAAATGAACTTTGTGTACTTTTGAACACTTAGGTCATTTTAAAAGCAAGTGCTTCAGGACTTATAGACTGAGCAACTTTCACTTGTAGCTGAGTAATACAGTATATGACCAGGTCTATCCATACTTTAGAATGTACTGGGGTTGAGAAGTACAACTCTGGCCTGCCAGCCTTCCTGCTCCAGCACCACTTCTACAGAGTCCATCGGGCCCCGAGGAGAGAGCTGTGTTCATTCAGCCTCCCGATTACTGAGCTGTAATCGATTTCCTGCCTGGGCCTATATGTGGACATGCTCCCCTTCGGCATCTACCTTGCGCAGCGCATAAACCCAGTAGTCATCTCTGTTATTGTTGACCTGGGTCAGAATGCAGGAGGGGGCTCGTCCAGATCTGGTTTCCTGGTAGGGTGATGGTCAAAGTCGGCGTGTATGTAGCAGAGCAGCACTAGCCGTTGGCCCAAAATATGAATACCTCCCTTGGCTGGGCAGTAGATGTTTAGTTTGGTTCAGATACACTTTGTGCTTAAAATATTCACTGTTGATGTAGATGCATATCGTCATTGTCGGGTGGAAACCTTGTATGTCTTTTTGATTTTAAAAATGATTTAAACTAGTGAAAACAGCCGATCTACAAGCGCGCCGCGAGGCGTTGTGTGCTTGTAGATCAGCTGTTTTCACTACTTTTGTGCGACGGCCTTGTATGATGAAGCAGGGCTTTATTACTTTGCGAAAGAACGGACAAATTTGGAACTTGGAGATACGAGGTTTCCACCCGACAACGACGATATTGTCGCTGTCGGGTGGAAACCATTCCTTTTCTGTTATTATTATATAAACCTTTAAATATAGTCAATCTACAAGCTCACAGTGCGAGCTTGTAAATCACCTATCTTCGTTACTCTTGCGTGACACTTGAATGACGAAAGGGGCTTTAATTTATGAAGAAACATAAAATATTTAAATATGGAGATACATGCCCGACAGCAGCGAATCATGCAAGAAATGCACCACTGCTTTCTCTGTGAGGTTAATGTCATCTTACAGTACTATGTCCTTCCGTCTCGGAGTGTTACAGAAGGTGTGTGATAGGGATGGGAAGATAAGCGATGTTTATTGTGATAAACTAGACCAGGTCACCTGGTTGTGCCAGACCCGCAATGAAAACTAGTATGGCACTGAACTAACACATGAACACACGGGATTTTATAGTCTCAGCAACAAAGCGTAGTGAGCTTGTAGATCGGCTGTTTTCACTAGTATGGCACTGAACTAACACATGAACACACAGGATTTTATAGTCTCAGCAACAAAGCGTAGTGAGCTTGTAGATCGGCTGTTTTGCCTAGTATGGCACTGAACTAACACATGAACACACAGGATTTTATAGGCTGAGCAGCTGGAAATGTTTGTGAGCTTGTAGATGGGCTGTTTTCACTAGTATGGCTGTGGGGCAAATGTTTTGCAGCACTGAACTAACACATGAACACACAGGAATTTATAGTCTCAGCAGCTCGTCAGCCAACTCAACTCAGCTGGTCCCGTACAGGTGACGGCACTCAAGGCAATCAGCCGAGCAAGGGAAGGGAGGGGCAGATGAGCAGTCAGAGGCAAACACAGGCACACTGAGGAAAAGAGGGACACTGAGGAAAAGAGGGACCGACCGACCGACCGACAGACCGACAGACCGACAGACCGACAAAGCCTTATGTAGGCCGACCCCCTGGGTCTGGCAAAAACACTCACGATAATCGTATCGTGGAGATTTAATTGTCTCCACCAGCCGAAGGCATGGGGGAGAGTATGTTTTCCTCTCCGTCCGTCCGTGCGTCCGTCCGTGCGTCCGTCCGTGCGTCCTCGCAGTTTGTGAGCGCCAAATCTCAGTCGCCGTTGGCCCGGTCGCTGCCAAAGTGAGCACACACATTCCCTGGATGCCAATCTAGAACCTCTGCCCTAAATTTTTCAAATGGGCCTTTTCTAGCGCCAACTAGTGGCCGATGTTCGCTAAACACATTTCTGTGCACTACTCTTACAGATTTTGTCCAAAAATCCTACAAATCGGTAGGCAATATCTCGACAGTCATGTGATCGACACGGATCTGTCCGATTTTGCATATTCCATCCTGATTGGCTAAGATTGGCTTCCAAAGTTTGTGGGATTGAGCCATTTTGAACGAAATGCCTCAAATCACAAACTCAAAGTGCAATTATCATGAAATCGCGCACACACGTTCCCACTAGGCCGAGGAAGAAATGCCACTTAATTTTTTTTAATCAGCCTCATGGTGGCGCTATAACAGCCCGATTTGTGGTTTTACCTATAACTCCACCGATCAGTTTCAAACTTTGTAAGCGCACTCCCTAGAGGCTAAGGATAAACCTTTGCCCTGCATTTTTCACATCAGCCTTTTATAGCGCCACCTTTGGGCCGACTTATGTAAAACACATTTTTGGATATTACTCCTTGAGATTTTATCCAAAAATCATGCAAATCGGTACACAGTATCTCTATAGTCATGTGAACAAGTCCGATCCGTCTGATATTTCATATTCCATCCTGATTGGCTAATATTAGCTTCCAAAGTTTGCAGGATTGCTCCGTTTTTGAACAAAATGCCTCAAATCATCAACGCAGCTTGCGATTACCATATTCCCACTAGGTCAAGGAACAAATGCTACCTTTTTAACATTGTCCTGTTATAGCGCCACCAGCAGGTAGACTTTAGCAAAACACATTTTTGGAACACAATGCTTGAAATCATGCATGCAGCGTCCGATTGCCATGAAAGATCTAAGGTGAAGAACATATGGCACCCTTTTTACATTGGCCTATTATACAGTAGCACCACCAGGACGCCTGGCCTGGTGGAGACCTGTGCTCGGAAGAGCACTGCTTCTAGTTTATAGTGAAACCGTTCTCCGTCATGCACTGAGATCAATTCACATTTTATTTGCAGAGCTGCATATCCGGTGACATTTAACCCCTCTATTGGTAAAACTTACTTATATTATACATACTTGATACATTCTTTTTTTCTCGCTCTACCAAATCTCTTTGCCCCAAAAAATAGCCAATCTACAAGCTCACAACGCGTCGTGTAGATCGGCTATTTATTGGCAAATGTTCCGCCCCAGGATAATGGATGTTGGGGATATTGCGATTATTGCAATATCGTAAATCGCGATTTCTTTGATCACAATAATCATGGTATGAAATGTTCATATTGTCCCGTCCCTTGTGTGTGAGTGTGTGCTAATTAACAATGCACACATTCTGCACGCCAATGTCCATTCTGTCCAGCTTTTTCCTCCCCCGTGTGAGTCACCGCCTGTCTCGGAGGAGCTTCTCCGTCTGCGTTGAGTGAGGAAGTGAACAACCAGCCAGAGCAGGCCTACTGACTGTACAAGTGGCGGTGGCCCTGTGCAGGGGCGTCACAAGGGGTAGGAAAGTGGGACTGAGTTACTGGGGCCCAAGGTGGAGGGGCCCTAATAACTTTATCTATTGAAAAATAGCAGATATACAGATCTGCTATTTTTGAAAAGTTGTGAAAATCTTTGAATATATGTATTTTTTAAGCGAACATTTCTAACTCAAATTTTGCTTCTGGGGGGTCCCTGGAACTAAATATTTCGAGATCGGGGTCCGTGGCCAAATACATGTCATCTTGGGGGTCCTTGACATAGGTTTCTTGCACACATGTTCACGATTTTTCAAAAATAGCAGATATACAAGCTCGCAGCGCGGCACTCGGTGCCGCGCTGTGAGCTTGTATATCTGCTATTTTTCAATAGTTAACATTCATTGGGGGCCCACAGTGAATCCTTGTACCCAGGGCCCAGAATCTGGAGTGACGCCCCTGGCCCTGTGGGAAGTGACCGACCGTCCCTCACCGTCACCACCCGGCAGAGACTGCGGCCCGTCTGTCGCCTGCTAGCTCGGGCCTGCCCTGACGGATCAGACACACCATGGCTCAACACAGCTGGCTTCTTCTACAAGTTGCCTGACGCCCCTCTATTTATCGCACTGAAAAGGGCTGGAGGCCACTCTTTCGTTTTCCAGTGAACCTTCATTTGTCTTATTTAAATCCTCCCCCCAGCTCTCCCGCTGTGTCTCTTTATTTCGCTAAAGGGGAATTTGCATTTAAAACCTGATGGAAATGCGACAGTTGGAGGCAAGGTGCTTTGTCGGCATGGGAAAAACAAAACAAAACGAGAAACAGAATACCTCAATGCTGATATTAAGGCTGGACGATATTAGGAAAACCTTTGATATTCGATAACATTGTTGAATACCTCGATATCGATATTACTCACGATATTAGTAAAAACAAGCGGTACACAGTATGTCTAGAGTCATGTCATCAACATGGATCTGTCCCATTTAGCGCCACCATCAGGCCGATTTTTTCAAACACATGTTTGGACACTGCTGACCTGACGGTTGCTTATCTCCCGATTAGGGAGTCTTACTGGTGAATAGCATATCCATGCATGCACACTGCACAGTAGACATAGAAGGGGTAGGTAGGCTTTATTGAAATAACCACACCTGTTTACAGATGGACTGCTTTTTTGCATGTGCTACGTGCATGCATAGCGTGTCTGTTAATTCATTTGACACATACAACAATACCTCATTTCAAGCAGTCTTCGTCGATATGTATACCTTGCATGGTGATACCTCGATATCGATACATTTTCGATATATTGCCCAGCCTTAGCCTAGTCTTGCTCCGAATCGTTCTGCTGCATTTTTCTTCACCCATACACGGTTATTCATTTGTTACCAGTGAGTGAGTGAGAGATGGTACAAATCTGCTGAACTGATTAAGCCTGATTTATACTTGGTTGAGCCATTGTCAGCTGTGACACATGGCTCGTCTATGATTACTTCCATACTTAGCAGAAGTGATTTGATTGGAGATCGGTCATAGTTAGGATGTGTTAGATTAGACTGTCTCAGATTGACGGGCTAAGCGTCATAATTAGCCACATTCGTGTCTTGCTTTTTAACTGGATATTATTATGACTCATGCACTGAAGAAGCTATGGGATTTGAAAAAAAGGAAAATGCAAATTAATAATACATTATTTAAAAGAAGAAGAAAAATCCTATCACATATTCAATGGGTTCCATGAATTTATCTCCTTAAAATATGATTCAATTGTGAAAATAACCCTTCTCTCATTCCAAGTCCAACGAGGCTAACTTGACTACCTCTAAAATAACCATGGGATCGATTTTACCTCCAGAACAAAAACAACTCTATATGTATCTGGGTCTTGGGCGGAAAAAAACAGATGCACTTTTTTTTTTATGCATGCCTATTTCAACAACTGAGAAATGTATGACAACATGCCACAGGATCTCTAATCACATCACCGCTTATTTAGTTTGGCCTGGCCTTCTGTTTGCCCTGCCATTAGACTGAACTTAGCAGACAGAGGAAACAGCCACAGCGAGCTCTCTGCAGAAGCTCTCTCTGGAACTCTCTCTCTGAAGCTGTTCCGTTACCAGAATTGCCTCAGAAACGGTCTAAAATGCTGGATCGGTTATTAGCGCACTAGTCTATGCTCCGATCTGATATAACGCATCAGTGGTATCGGATCGGTACTCGATATTGTCCGATACACAATTTTAGGAACCAGAATCGGTATAGTGAAGGAAAATATGGTATTTTCTTTTTCTTTTTTTTTTCTTCTTTTTTTAACAATATGTTAATTAATATAGTATTTTCTTCTGAAGAAAGGCTGGTGGATCTGGATAGTTGACCTGGATATGGAATATACCGTAAAGTGTATTTTATTAGCTCCAAGTGTCTAAGGAATAGCCGCTTGTACATGCAATACTGGCCTAGTTTTAAGCTTGCTCAACACTTTAACAATACCACACATCTTGCTTTTGTTAGCAGCACCCTCAATATCGTCGTTGTCGGCTGGAAACCTCGTATCTCCAAGTTTCAAATGTGTACGTTCTTTCGCAAAGTAAAGCCCTGCTTCATCGTACAAGGCCGTCACACAAAAGTAGTGAAAACAGCAGATCTACAAGCACACAACGCCTCGCGGTTGTGCTTGTAGATTGGCTGTTTTCACTAGTTTAAATCATTTTTAAAATGATAAATGCAAAACGAACGGTTTTGGACATACAAGGTTTCCACCCGACAACGACGATATGATGGCTTTCACAGTCCTTGGAGAGACCTAATAATAATTCACAGCCAATCAACCCTGGGTAATGGGCGTTGGAGCATTAGACATTAGAATCACTGGGAATGTGGTAGATAACAAATCATTATATTAACCCCGGGAGAAAATGTGTTTGCGAGGTTCAGAGGGGAACCTCGCTGCTGCAGAAGCACTCATTAAAACAGAACATCCTCCTGGCACAGTGTTAAGCCCCATTCATACTTCGTGGCACGGCGGTGTCACACGTCGAAAATAGACGATCTACAAGGTCAAAACGCGTCGCAGATGCAAGGCATCGTGGGCTTGTAGGTCTGCTGTTTTCAGTGCGTGGCACTGTCGTGCGACTGAGCAGGGGCGTCACAAGGGGGGGAAAAGTGGGACTGAGTTACTAGGGCCCAAGGTGGAGGGGCCTTAATGATTTTATACCTTGGCTATTGAAAAATAGCAGATATACGGTACAAGCTCACAGCGCGGCACCGAGTGCCACGCTTGTAGATCTGCTATTTTTTTCAAGTCATGAAAATGTGTGCAAATCTTTGAATATATGTATTTTTTCAGTGAACATTTGTAACTAAAATCTTGCTTCTGGGGGGTCCTTGGAAGTAAATATTTTGAGATGGGGGTCCGTGGCCAAATACATATCATTTTTGGGGTCCTTGACATGAAAAAGTTTGAGCACCACTGACATAGGAACAGGTTTTTCAAAGACTTTCAAAAAAATAGCAGATCTACAAGCTCGCAGCGTGGCACTCGGTTTTTGGTGCAACACTCCTGTGACTGAGCATAAATTAGGCATCAGGGTGTTGACTCAACCACAGAGCTTGGACTTGAAATTCTGTCTGATCTCTCCTCTTGCATGCAGTGCATCCTGATTCGCTACCAGTTAATTGAGGACGAGCTTGTTATTTTAATCCCCATACTCCCCTTATCCCCATACTACACTTATATTTCAGTAAAGAATCTAAAGACAACTATATGGGGAAAAAAACAATAAGGACAAAAGAGAAAACAGAAAACATTAGTAACCGTAAACTAGGAGGCAAAATACTAAAACCAGAAAATGGAAAATCAAACCTCACAATTTGCCCATGCTCCATGTTTGCCTAGTTTAAGAGTGCTGGCGGATATTTTATTAGGGAACCACGCCGAGATAGGCAACATCGTTGATGGAGCTAAAAGGCTCTGTGCAATGGAGCTGTGTCAACAGCACAGACAGCTAATAAAGTTCAAAGCATGAAGCAAATGCATTCTAATATGAGAGCTGACAGACAACGTAAGGGTTTGCCAGACCAAAAACAGAGAGATGGTGATATGCAGCAGAGGCATGTATCCTGTGTAACATAACGCTGATAGAAAAGAGCAGCTGAGACAAGATTCAATACTGTATCATGTCCTTCAGTCACTGCAACTGAAATGGCAAGCCAAACAGAAAGAGAATTACTCAAGAAATAAATGTATAATAACCTGCAATAGAGCAGTGGTTCTCAACCTTTTCAGACCGTGACCACCAAAATAATCATAGTTTAACCCCCCACCCTGACAAACACTAAGAATTGAGGCATTACATTTTGTATAACATGGTTCTATTGTAAAAATAGCAGATCTACATGCTCACAACGCCTCGCAATTGTGAGCATGTAGATCGGCTATTTCCACAATTTCTGCTTGTAATATTTGACAATTTGGCCAATGTTTAATTTCTCATTTTAGAGATATAAAAAAATCCTTAAATTGTCACTTTAGACATGTGCAGATACCCTCTATACACTTAAACTCTATGTTGGTTTGTTTACTGTTGAGTGAGAAAACAATGTTGCACATTAAGTTAATCATCTGGGGACCCCCCAAAATAATTTGGGGACCCGACCAACAGGTTGAGAAACACTGCAATAGAGGATACCAATTTTCAATGGTGGTTTGCATGTACAGAGTATTACAGGAGAATAACACTAAGTGCCTAGCAACATATACCTCTCCTTTATGTGTCAATTCTACCTCATTAATGATTACACATAAACCTCTTTAATTGTACAACGTTGTCCCTTTAGTGTCCCTCTCCCCTACAATATACTGTATTAACAGAGCATAATTAATGACATGGCTGTATCTGTAACAGCAGCAAAATGAGAGGGGCTCTCAGCAACTAATAGGAGTTTTGTCACTATTCACTGAAGTGTAAACACAGACAAAAAGCCGATGATAACTAACATTATTATTAATTTGTTTTCTCAGTCCTTGTTAATGTGTTTTTTTTTCCAGCTCAAAAAATGTTTTGCATATCTTAACACACTGAGTGCCCACGAGGTGTCTACACGCCAATCTCTTTGATGTCTCTGGATGCCCAGCCCCAGTGCCCACGACGTGTTTGACGCGTTTTACAATACTGTAGTTACTGTACATTGGTTGCTACCGCAATGAAGTCTCTACCACGGTGATCAAACGCCAACAATATGGGAAACACTACATTTCCCAAAATGCAGCGCGGTACATGTGACCAGGATGTGCAGTCTCCCTGCAGCCAATCACAAGCTTCTGTTCCTATCCTGGCAACGCATCCTGCACTGCACTCTATCGTCCTCCCCTCGCAGGCTCGCACGACCCGTATGTATCTGGATACTAGTATTTTCCCAGTAACGGAGTCTCGGCGGAGATACACGTAACATCGCGGATTCTTCTCCTAGTCTAGCTTTTTCAATCACCATGTTCAATGCGCGGTCCTTTCTACCTACCGTGACACAAACGCTGTGGCCCAGGTTTGATAAAAAGATGTCCTGACTGAAAGAAAACTTTAGCGGAAAAATAAACAGGACATCCGTGGATTACATTTACTCGTATCATGGATACTATTTTCCCAGTGACGCTGCGGAGGACCGGAGGTAACGTAACATGGCGGATCCCTCTCCTGGTCTAGCTTTTTCAGTCACCATGTTCAAAACGCGACCCTTTCTACCGCCCGTGATACACACGCTGTGGCCCAAGATTGGTAAAAAGCTGTCCTGACTGAAAGAAAAGATCATCGTGAAAATAAACTGGACATACTTGGATTACATTTACTCAACGTATTACGGATACTTTTCCCACGACGCGAAGGTACGTAAATGACGCGTTGCCATGGGCACCAGCAACACACACACGTCATACATCCGGGCACTCAGTGTTTAATGAGGCTGCACTTTCAAATACAATAATTATTTTTGAATGCGATTTTAATTTCAGATTGTACTGTAGTATGTGCCATGCAATATTCATAATTGCTTTTCGGTTTAACTACTTGGGACCTATACTAACTATTATTATTACATTTAGTGACAATTTTTTCCTATATGACATGTCCACAATAGGGATGTGGTTAAAACTGATATGTCATCAACACAGTACAGTAAATAGTAATTACAAACACAATGGGAACTGCATTATAATGTAGATATACTGTATGTAGAGTGACTATGCTGGCTGGTGTGTATCATGGGTTGCTCTGCTTGTTTACAGGATAGTGCATGGACCACATAGAGTAATTGCAACGTCCCCAGGTTAAATTTCAAAAGGAGAAATGTTGCATGTCTTTCTAGTTTCCTGTCCCCTCTACTATCTGATCTATATACAGTAAAGCAGGGGTCTTCAACGTTTTCAGGCCAGGGACCCCCAAACTGATGGGGAGATGGAGCAGGGACCCCCTACCACCTCGTAGGGTGGGGGGGCCGGGGCTACGACATATTTTTTATTTTAAACCAGTGCTGTGCGAGTTAACTAAATTAATCGCAATTAACTCACCATTATGTTAATCGCGATTAATTATTTTAATCGCAATTAATCGCATATTTATATATTATAGCCATTTGGCCTTTGTTTCTGAACATTATTATCTCAACTATTATTTGGGGAGGTCTCCAGATGATTAGCTTAATGTGCAATATTGTTTTCTCACTCAACAGTGAACAAACCAACATAAATATACAGGGTATCTGCACATTTATAAAGTGACAATTTAATTATTTTATTAATATCTCTAATTGTCTCACAAGTAATTAACTAAAATGGTCAAACATTGGCTACAATATTGGCTATTTTGGCTACAAAGTCCATCCCTGTTCATACAAAATATAATTAAAGCATAAATGTAGGCACAACAGTAATCAGATTAAGTACATTTAGCAGATCCTTATACCCATCAGCTGCAGTCTGTTTAATGCAATACCATTATGATTTATTTGGGTTTTTTAATTGATTTTGAATAAAAGATTAACATACTTTCGCATAAAGCCAGCATATTTTTCCACTCCCAAGTTAATAGGGCCACGAAAGACTTGAAAGATCTAAGTTACATTGTGAACTGATAAAAGCTGATGACTTATTTGCGATTAATCGCGCGATTAACTAGCTAAATCATGCGATTAATCGCGATTAAAATATTTAATCGGTGAACAGCACTATTTTAAACATGTACAAGTTACAGCGAGCAGGGTGGGCCGTACCACTACCATTTCTAAACATACTACTTATTAACTGAGAACCAATGTCAATAATATCAACAATCTGTCAATTGCATAGTAATCATGTATATAAGCTATTCAAAATGGATAGAATCATGATTTATTTTTTAACATAAATGTAAAAAAAAAAAAACATAATTTGAAATCTTTTTTTTTTTTTTTAAGCAATCATTTCGCAGACCCCCTGCAGTACCTCCGCGGACGCCCTAGGGGTCGCGGACCCCCTGTTGAAGACCCCTGCAGTAAAGCAATTATTGACAAAAACGTAATAGGTGCCAGAACCCAATTTCTCTCAGCTCTGAACCTGGGAGTTTGAGGTCACACAATATCTCTTTGGCTAACCAACCTCCGAGATCCTTACCCTGACTGAAAGAAACCACATCAAACCTATAACAACCCGAACCCTAACCTATTGGCATTATACATTTTAACCACAATACCTAAACGTAACCATCTCTAGTATAATGCCTAAACCTTATACCTGCTTATGTTATACTATACCTACATAACTCAGCTCTGCTCGTCTCTGCTTGTGATCACAGTGAATTGTGGCTGCTTCAAAAAACTATCCGGGTCCTCACCTGTACATTCTCACGGAGGTCTGTGGCCTCCCGGATGGGTTGGGTGGAGGCCCTGAAGAGCTCGTCCACGACCCTGATCCCTGTGGTTTTGGTGGAGGTGTACTCCCGGGCCTTCCTGCCTTTCCTCACCGACAGACCCCTCTTATGGGCCTTGCCCCCGCCCCGCCTGTTAGTGATGGCCACGTGGACAAACAGAGTGGTGTTGGGCAGGAACTCCCCGGTCAGGGACTGCAGGGGGACGTGCCTGTAGCCGGGCTGGAGGCACTCGAAGGGGATGGTGTACTGGCCGATGAACTCGTCTCCGATGTAGTCGTCGTCCAGCACCACGAAGCGCATGGCGGCCAGCTCGGGCAGGTTGATCTGGAACTCGAAGCTCTCCTCGAAAATGGGGTTGTCGCCGTTCTGGGACACGGTCTTAGTCCTCTGCTCGGCGCAGTCGGCCGGGATGCCGTGGATCTCCACGTAGATGTAGGGCTCCACCACGTCGCCCTTGGCGGCGGAGCCGCGGGGCTTGGGCAGGTTCTGCCCGCTGATGACCTTGATGTGGAGGAGCTGGGCCGACACGCCGGGCAGGGAGTCTCGGGCATTGGCGCTGAAGTAGGACACCTCCTCCCGCATGATGGCCGGCCGCAGTACGTAGCCGCAGTTCCCGTTCTGCCGGAACCAGCCCAGGTTGAGGTCCATCATCAGCCCTGGGGTCTGGTAGTTCATGGCCACGATCTGGCAGCCACACTTCCAGAAGTCCTGGGGGTTCATGTTGCTGGCGTCGATCCGCATGGGCGTGGGGTATATCCTGGAGAGGAAGCGCTTGTTGTAACAGACAAAATCCTCGGGAAACTCGTTGGCAAAGCGGTTCGCGTCCACCTCGTTGAAGGAGCTGATCTCCCAGTACTTCTGATCCCTCTTGGAGGTTTCAAAGTCCCTGAATTGGACGGACTTGCAGAGAGACACGAGGTCCGACAGTTCTCTACACAGCCTGAGTCTCTTACAGGCCAGGCCGTTGAACTGGTCCTTCTCGTCGCCCCCCACTCTCCTGGACATCTCCAGCCCCTCCTCCTCATCGGTCACCTCCCCCTCGGAGTCAGTGCAGCTGGGGAGCAGCCTCTTCCCCTTCAGGAGGATTTTACCCTTGAGTTTCTCTGGGGAGGGCAGGTAGTGCTCCTCTTTGTTGGGCGGGTCGATGTACAGCTTGTCCCCGAGGATCTTCTTCATGTGCTGGGCCATGACCCTCTGCTGGGGAATACAACAGTGGGTCACCAGGCAGAGGATCAGTGGATACTCAGAGCTCTCAAACGCATATTGGTTTATAATGTCCAGGACCTTCGAAAAGGGCAGCTGGGAGGCTACGGAACTGCCCACGTACACCACAGGCTCGTTATCGGGGCCGTCCCACACAACAATCTCAAGGCTGCGACAGCCCATCCGCAGGGCTCGGATGTAGCTGCTGATGTCAGAGGAGCCCCAGAAGTGGTCCTCCAGGAGGGAGGCGTTGTGCGAGGCGTTGATGTAGTAGTGGGACAGGGGCTGCGTCATGTCCTGACACACGCGCTTGTGCTGGGGGTCGAAGATGTGGCACTCAGAGGAGAGGAGGTAGTGTGTGAACCCGTCGATGGAGAGGTAGGCCCTCTCGCGGCCCTCAGAGGACGGCTCGAACCTCTGCACGATGTCCCTGCACATGTCCTCCGTCACCCCCTCCACGCCCTGCTCCACCTCCATGAACATCATCAGGTCCTTGCTGTCCAGGTACTCCTTGTTGCTAGAGAACTGCACCAGCAGGAAGAAGATTTCGGGCCGTGTGCACAGCTCGCAGTATGCCTCCACAAACGTGTCCATGTTGATGTCCTCGCCATACTCGTCCTTAGCTTTCTGGAGCTCCTTGAATTTCAGTTCTATCCGCGACTCTTTCATCCCGGGATTGAGGCCCTTGACGATCTGGGTGGCCCTGAACAGGTCTATGTGTCCCTCCTTCTCCATATCGGCCAGCTCAAACACCGAACCGATCCAGGAGGTTCTCAGGCTTGGCTGGCTGGGCTCCACCACGTCCACAGCATGCCGGCCATATGACACCAGATACCTCAGGCCCATCACCCACGTGCTGACGACGTCTGCCGTGCTGGCCACCAGATCCAGAGACTCGTAGTTGTCGCCGTAGATGATGGAGAAGGCGCACTCGTCGGGGAACTGGTCCGAAAGGCCGTTGCTACGTAGCACCGGTGTCTTCTTTCCCGGGCGGACCTCCTTGATGCTCTTGATCTCCAGCTTGGCCTTCTCCGAGTCCTTCTTGGAGGGCTCCCAGCGCAGCCAGCGCATGTCCGGGTCCAGGAGGAAGTAGCGGTTGTACATGCGGGAGTTGGAGCGCACCTTCTTCATCTCGCAGCCCTCCATCATGAAGGCCATGCAGGCGGCCGTGCTGTTGATCTTGCGGTCGTTCGGCATGGAGCTGAAGGAGACCGTCTTCTTCCTCACTTGCCTCTGCTTGGAGCCATCCTGGAGAGAGAGAGAGAGACAGACATGTTAGAGTTGACACAACCAGAAAGTAAGTAAATAAGAAAGAAAGAAAGAAAGAAAGAAAGAAAGAAAGGTTACACTTTGTGCATCTGCAACAAAAACACATAAAACAGACTGACGAGGAGGCATTCGAGCTATGATTACATAAGCAACAGAAGTAAAGAGGGGGGAAAAAAACAGCGAGACAAAGAACAGAGCCCTGCCTTCATCAACAAAGGGGGTTTGCACCCTGATGGATGTGTACACGCCAGACCCTAAAACAAACCCTCGTCCTCAAATCCAAACACAGCCCCGTCCTGCAGCTGAATGGGGATGATTTACTTCCTTCTTAGCTGAACTGTGCTGTGCCACGGAACAACACACGCAGCCCGACAGCCGGGATCTACCACCTGTCACCTCTGTGGGCCTGCTGATTCCCCCCATCCACCAGCCGACCTGCCTACACCGTGAAATCCTCAAGTGTTGCCTTTGTTTTAAAATGCATTCCTCATTGTCCAAATTAGTCGACATATCCCAGGTTATTATAGGAGTTGTTGTGCAACATCATGATTGGTTAAGCCAGTGTACTGCCGTGGTTTCCCTCCTAGACAAATGGTAATATAATGAATGCCATATGAAGTCTGGATCTTTTTAGAAGAGCACCGCTCACAGTAATGATAGGGAAAGAAACGGCGCTTACCACTTCGGTTTGGCCCGAGTCTCCACGGGTTCATTTCTCAAACAAAGTAAAGGGCCTAAAAACCCCTGAATTCCACATCGCCGTGCAACGGCAAAATGAGATTTGCAAGTTAAATATTCATCTTGTGGGCAACCTGCTATAAATACATGCATTTCTTAGTCATTTACTGATGCGTGATGTTCCGTTCGGTCCCTTTTTCTCTCTCTTAAAAGCCTAATATGAAGAAATCATTTGTGAATATAGTGAAGAAGACTCTCCATTACGCTGGCCTCCGTTACACCTGCTGTGAACTGTAGCTGACAGAGTTTCTACCAGACATTACACCTGCTGCGGATTAGGGATGGGACGATAAGCGATATTATCGTTTATTTTGATAAAAAACACTCACGATAATCATATTGTGGAGATTTAATATATTGCGATATCATCCTCCGTCATGCAGTGGGATCAATTAATCTTTTATTTGCCGATCTGCATATCCGGTACCACTTAAACCCTCTATAATTGGTAAAAGGTACTTTAATATTCGTACTTTATACAGTCTTTTTTTCACTCTATCAAATGTATTTTGTTGCGACGCGTTGTAAGCTTGTAGATCGGCTATTTTTTGGCAAATGTTCCGCCCCAGGATAATGGATTTTGATTATCGCGATAATATCGTAAATCGCGATTTCTTTTGTCACAATAATCGTGATATGACATTTCCATATGGTCCCATCCCTACTGTGGACGAACTGTAGCTGACAGAGGTTCTATAGTGTGTGCCAACGGTGACGCAATTGTAGTCCTTAGCGGCCATCTTTTGGGTAAAAACACAGGTGTTTCAATTGTTTGATTGCATAGAACTAATGCTTTACTCCAATCAGAACACCTGTGTAAGGCTGTGTTGACCCAGGAAATGGCCGCTCTTAGAACTACATTTGGCACACCCTATCCACAAGTTTCCCCGGGAGTTTACTGGAGACTATCAGGACCAAACTTCCGGGTTTAACAGCAGACATACAAGCTCACGTCGCGTCGCAGATGCAACCCGTTGTGAGCTTGTAAATCGGCGGCGGAAGCTCGATGCAGACGTCTGCGCAATGCACTATGGGGCGTTGGAAACTCGTGGATAGACATGCTGGCACAACCATACGCAGTTCTGCCCTGCTTCTGCACTGTGTCAATTACGTTGACTAAAACTATGACAAAAAATGTTGGTTGACTACCTTTTGTCACTGACGAAAACTAAATAAAAACTAAAAACTAAACTATGATGACTGAAACTAAGACTAAATATATCTGACAACTTCGTCAACACAAATAAAAACAAAACTAAAATGTCAGGGAGAGACTAGTGGAGAAGAGATCCAGTAGAACTAAAAGACAAGTTGCGCTCGGATGTTGCACTCTGAAAATGGCAGATCTACAAGCTCATAACATGTTGTTTGGCATGGAACCAAGTGTGAAATCAGCCATTACGACAGCAAAATAAGGCGCACCAAAATATATTTTTTTGTCAACAAAATCAACTGTATGTAGTCGACTAAAATGTTATCTAAAACCTTTCAGATTACTAAAATATGACTAAAACTAAACAAAAATGTATTGTCAATATTAACACTGTTCTGCACATCAAGGATTATTTATACTTTGTTGAGCGCTGGTGTTGCGTGGTGCGATGTGTTCTGAGCTTGTAGATCTGCTATTTTTGGTGCGCAACATGGCATGCAACCAAGTATAAATAAGGCATTACTCTGGAATCTGCATAGCTACATAGTCTGGCATGGATGCTGTTGGCCTGGTTTATGGTTGGAACATGGACTTGTTTCATAACATAATATTTTAGTATGATTTAAAAACGAACCTAAATTGAAAGATCAGACAGACAGTACAGTTTTATAGAATTACGAGTTATACAGTAGAGCCATTCAACTTTTTCCTCTGTCAAATACTAGAAGACAAATTCATGTTCAAAAAGGCATTTGTGTACAGAATCAGACATAATGCTCCAATGATTCACCACTGGAGAATCACCAGTGGTGATGTTTGATTACATGGCAAAGTCTCTTACGTCAAGATGAATTTCAAGTAAAGCCAAACTGCCCTCCTGCCTCCATGCCCTTTCTTTCTTCTACTTTCTGTGCTTTGCCTAAAACGAAACAAGATCTAATACCTGACTAGTAAGACGCCTCAGGGCGACAAGCGACTTCGCCCTAAAGGGCGAGGTCGAGCCACAGTGATGTTGACATCAGGGCTGTGGACATCTGGGATCTCCATATATGGGCATAAAAGGTATTAGTTCCCCTGGCATCACAGGGATCTCCACATCTCCATATATGGGCATAAAAGGGAATTGTACCTCCTGGCATCACAGGGATCTCTCTAACAGGGCATCATTAATATTGATGACATCAGGGAACTCCATATATGGGCATAAAAGGGATTCTATTAGTGTGACATCACAGTGAAGCCAGAGTGCGATGTCAGAGCAGCAAACCCATTGTGGTAGAGTCACAGTGACATCAGAGCATGATGACAGAGCATGATGACATCATGATGACACAGCCCAAAGGTTATGCTTCAAAGAACTCTTAGTGCGCGTAGGGTGAGAGGGGGGGGGGGTCCCCAGTTAAAATATGATATATGGGGGTCACAGCCTAAAATGTTTGAGAATCACTGTGTTATATAAGCAACCAGAGGGTCCTAGAGTCATCGTGTATCGTCACTGTCGGGCAGAAACCTCGTATCTCCAAGTGTCAAGTTTGTACGTTTTTTTTCACCAAGTAAAGCCCTGCTTCATCATACAAGGCTGTCGCACAAAAGTAGTGAAAACAGCCGATCTACAAGCACACAACGCCTCGCGGCGCGAGGCGTTGTGTGCTTGTAGATCTGCTGTTCTCACTAGTTTAGTTCATTTTTAAAACGATAAATACAAAATGAACGGTCTTGGACATACACGTTTTCCACCCGACAACGACGGTATGTGTATGTGTCTCCCCTTCGCCGGACAAATGTCTGCCTACACATGTAGCTGATGGATCTCCCCTGAGCGCGGTCGGGCTTCAGCCACAGTCAAACACCTCGGGGGCAATTCATCTTCCCCGTGACAGCCCAGAGGCCGACGCCGGGGCCGATTAATGAGCGCCACTTGACGCAAAGCCTAGGAAATGACACAATCATCACTCTCCTGCTCTGCCCTTGCTGGATGACCTACGGATCCTCTTCCTACAAGCGACCGTCAAATCCCCCCCTCATTCCAGATGCATAGATTCCCAAGTCCTCCAAAGTCCATTTAATCATCATGGCGAATGAAAGAGAAAGAAGACAATATACTGTGTGTGTGTGTGTGTGTGTGTGTGTGTGTGTGTGTGTGTGTGTGTGTGTGTGTGTGTGTGTGTGTGTGTGTGTGTGTATACAGTATATACTCAAAGGAGTTACAGTACAAGGCATTCTGCTGTGGATGTAAAGAGTCTGAATGAACAGATTCGGTTGGCTAGGAACACTGAATAGGGCAGTGTTTTCAGTGGACTCCGGCCCGGATGAGGTGCAGTGTTTGGACCACCCAGATCAGGAGGCCAGCTCAGCAGGTGATCAAAACAAAGCCTGGAGTGGATTCACATGAACAGGCATGCATGTAGAGTAGGACCCTGGGCAGAACCCATAAACAGTGACAATTCGCGAGTGTTAAATTAGACTCTGTCCGAGTGAAGACAGACCCTCGAGAGTTTAAATGTGACAGCCAGGACTCAGGATGTTGCAACGCAGAGAGCTGTGCCATAAAGAATTCTGACGATAGACGGGTTTGTTTTTTCTCCTTCGCCTTTCCAAGAAATACTTGGCATTTGCATCCAAGTTGTTGTGTGAGCCGGCTCCAAAAGCCATCCGTGCATGAACCACCTCCTCCAGGACCGGGACCGGGCTCTGCTCGGTTTGTTGGTTCAGCTGGAATAGGCTCTATAACCCTATACTCTCACACAGTTAATCTGGAATAGGCTCTATAACACTATACTCTCACACAGTTAATCTGGAATAGGCTCTATAACCCTACTCTCTCACACAGTTAATCTGGAATAGGCTCTATAACCCTATACTCTCACAAAGTTAATCTGGAATAGGCTCTATAACCCTATACTCTCACACACAGTTAATCTGGAATAGGCTCTATAACCCTACTCTCTCACACAGTTAATCTGGAATAGGCTCTATAACCCTATACTCTCACAAAGTTAATCTGGAATAGGCTCTATAACCCTATACTCTCTCACACAGTTAATCTGGAATAGGCTCTATAACCCTATACTCTCACAAAGTTAATCTGGAATAGGCTCTATAACCCTATACTCTCACACAGTTAATCTGGAATAGGCTCTATAACCCTACTCTCTCACAAAGTTAATCTGGAATAGGCTCTATAACCCTATACTCTCACACACAGTTAATCTGGAATAGGCTCTATAACCCTACTCTCTCACACAGTTAATCTGGAATAGGCTCTATAACCCTATACTCTCACAAAGTTAATCTGGAATAGGCTCTATAACCCTATACTCTCACACAGTTAATCTAAGGGCTGAAGAGAATGTGCTGTCAACCACTGCAAGCGGTGGAAGACGAGACAAACTGCTGCGTCCACGCCCACCACTCTCAGCGCTCCTCTCCGGCCACGGTGGCAGAGCAGAGCACTCCCATCTCCTCCCCCATCGGCCCCTCTCCCACCACAGTGCTTAAAGGTAATGAATCTGGTGTGGGCCGTAATCATGAGATCACATTTCAAAAAACCCCGTCCCTCACAAGCTCTTTAATCTCAAACGCCCCCTTTCACCTCCTCCTCCTGTGACAGAAAACGACTATGTAATTTCAACGGCATGGAGGACAAAATGACAAACTTTCCTTTCCTGTCCTCTTCTGGGTCTTTTCCGTAGAGCATGGGTCTTCAACAGGGGGTCCGGGACCCCTAGGGGGTCCTCAGGGTTACTACAGGGGGTCCTCTAAATCTTTGAGTGATAGAAATGATTTTTTTTCTCCTTTTTTTACCACTTGAACCCTATAGTGTCCATATTCTGAGAGCTTTAGCCAAAAATGCGAGGCATTGTGAGCTTGTAGATCGGCTATTTTCAGGCAAGGAGCTTTGGTGTGAAAAAGGTTCAGGTATCTGAAAACACAAAATGACATGAATCCATTTACACTGACAATTGTGCTGTCAAACAATGACACTATCTGGAATCTATGGGGGTCCCTGCTTCATCTGTCTCTCAACTAAAGGGTCCTTGGCCTGAAAACATTGAAGACCCCTGCCGTAGAGAATCAAGATGTGTGAGACAGAAAGCAGGCAGGGGGGAGGGGGGGGGGGGGGGTTGGGGACACCACCAGTTGTCTCTGGTCAAGGAGTGATTGCTTCCAGGCTTTCTTTGGGGGAAGTGCTGTGACCAGAAAAGGTCAAAGGGCATGAGGGTAATCATCTGCTTCATTAGCATGCTGTTACAATTAGCCGGTTGCATTCAGCAGGACAACAACGCCTGATTCATGCTTGGCTGCTCGCCGGTGTCGCGTACCAAAGAAAATAGCAGATCTACAAGCTCAAACCGTACACATCGCGATGCGTTGTGAGCTTGTAGATCTGCTGCCTGTGGTAGAGGTCAGGCTTAAAGCTGTTGCCTACAGATCTGATTCTGGACAAAGCAGTGTTGGGAGCGACACAGTTCATTTCCGACACCGCGGGAACGCCAATCCCACTCATTGATTTCTAACCTGGAAGCGCAGGGATGGTGACCTGGACTAATAGGAGCAATCATTCAGCCGCTCAATTCTACAGTATTGGTCCTCCAGGCTCTGTGATAAGTATAAAAGGTCACAGCAAAACAAAACAACAACAACCCTTATCAGTCATAATGTGTGTACTGTACACTGGACAGAAGGCAAGGGTCTTCAACAGGGGGTCCGGGACCCCTAGGGGGTCCTCAGAGTTACTACAGGGGGGGTCCTCCAAATCTTTGTGTGATAGAACCTTTTTTTCCTCCTTTTCTATATTAACCACTTGAACCCTAGTGTCAATATTCTGAGAACTTTAACCAAAAATAGCCGATCTACTACTAGATCGGATATTTTCTGCAAAGAGGTTTGGTGTAGAGGAGAAAAAGAGCAGACTAAGTACAGAGTGAAAGGTCAAGTAAGTTTATTAGTCGGTTCAAGTGGTTAAATATCTGAATACACAAATTGACATGAATCCAAAAAACACTGACGATTGTGTTGTCAAACGATGAAACTATATGGAATCTGGGGGTCCCTGCTTCATCTATCTCTCAGCTAAGGGGTCCTTGGCCTGAAAACGTTGAAGACCCCTAGTGTACACTGTACAGTGTTAGTGTCATCTTGAAAGTCTT
Source organism: Nannobrachium achirus (assembly GCF_963921795.1). Lineage (NCBI taxonomy): Eukaryota > Metazoa > Chordata > Actinopteri > Myctophiformes > Myctophidae > Nannobrachium > Nannobrachium achirus. The sequence continues at coordinate 40,582,702 of NC_137813.1, forward strand.
CTCATTCCCACTCACTCATCGCTGCACGTCACTTCCTAAATGATCATTGTGCTTCTATTCTATTCCGTCTCTCGTTCTCCCCGCCACATCCTCAATATTCTCCCTCTGATCCAGGACGCCTCCCACTTCTCCATTCTCTCACACCCCTCAGGGGTCTTTCCTGCCAGCGTGTGTGTGCGCGCGTGCGTGTATGTGTGTGTGCGTGCGTGCCTCTCTTGCGCTGTTTGCTGCTGTTGCCGGGGTGATGGGGTATTTTTGTAACCATTCCCCCCCTCCCGCTGTGTTGGCGCCGGACGCCCCCAGGCAGGGTCAAAGACTGGGTGGATGGAAGAGTGAGGCTGATGGGCACAGGCAGGCCGTGAGACAGAGACAAGGTCCCTGTGTTAGAGTGCACGACCACTCACTCTCACCTTATCAACCCCTTCACACATGATGTTAGTGTGTTAGTGTGCACGACCACTCACTCTCACCTTTATATCAACCCCTTCACAACACTATACTAATACTGACTTGAGGGAAACAATTAGTGCAAGTTTCACCTGACCTATACATTATGCCCTGTGTGCGTGCGTGTGTGTGTCCGTGTGCGTGTGTGTGTGTGTGTGTGTGTCCCCTCACTAGGGATGGGACGATAGGTGATATCGTTTATCGTGATTAAAAAACACTCACGATACTCATATCGTGGAGATTAAATTTATTGCGATATCGTCCTCGGTCATGCACTGGGATCAATTCACCTTTTATAAGCCGATATAATTCCGATATAATATAACGCTCTATAATTGGTAAAAGGTACATATAATATACATACTTGATACAGTATTTTTTTCACTCTCTACCAAATCTCTTTGCAAAAAAATAGCCGATCTACAAGCTCACAACACGTCGCAAATGTTCTGCCCCAAGATAATGGATGATGTTGGCGATATTTGATTAACTATAATATCGTAAATTGCGATTTCTATGGTCACAATAATCGTGATATGAAATGTTCATATCGTCCCATCCCTAGTGTGTGTGTGTGTGTGTGTGTGTGTGTGTGTGTGTGTGTGTGTGGACCATCACCATCCCCACACACTCACGGACCTCTACTTGCAGCAGGCATCTGGGAGCAACAACCCTGCTCCTCCGGGTGCTTACATGACAGCATAAACAACTCACCCCCAGCCCCACACACGCACACGCACACGCACACACACACACACACACACACACACACACACACACACACACACACACACACACACACACACACACACACACACACACACACACACACACACACACACACACACACACACACACACACAACCTCGTAGCTCACGGTGGCATAAACAGAAGAACAGCGCCAACATAAATAATAATACGACCATTTATTTAAAATGCCTTTCGAGGAACAAACAAGGTACAGACAGCGCTGTTAAAAACGAGCACAAGTCCTTCGCAGGAAATTGAAATCTAATCGTGTGGATCTCGGGATGTGCATGGGAACGGTGTGGCTCCAAATGTGGATCCGGTCTGTCTGTCTGTCTGTCTGTCGCTAATGGGCATCACCTTGAAATAATTCAAAAAGAATATACAAAAAAAGATGTGAGATGTGCAAATAAATGTGGCACTGACTGGTCCAGTAGATTAGCACCAGACAAACACACAGACACACACAGCCCAAGCTCTTATAGACCAGTGGTTTAAGTGTATAGAGGGTATATGCACATCTCTTAAGTAACAATGGACTTTTTAAAACCTCTAAAATGACAAATTAAACATTGGTCAAATTGTCAAATATCAGAGGCAGAAATTGTGAAAATAGCAGATCTACATGCTCACAATAGAGTGTTATAATAGTGTTATACAAAATGTAATGCCTCAACTCTTAGTGCTTGTAGGGTGGTGGGGTCCCCAGTTCAAATATGGTTATTTGGGGGGTCGCGGCCTGAAAAGGTTGAGAACCACTGATATAGACAAGGAGCCACGCCGTTAAAAAAGTGGGTCATATTATTTGGACACTGGTCTGCTGTCATGCGCTGAAAAGAATTAAGAGGGGAAAAAGAGTGCTGATCGAGCTGGACGTGTTTGCTAGTGAGCAGTGAGCACACACAGGATGATGAGTGGTGGCCTGCTATCTCTTCCTGTGGGACTCTCTGGGCATACAGCAGTACAGTAGCACTCCATTCAGCCCCCTCCTCACTCAGGGTCAGGGACATGCTGGCCATTGGGAAAAGCACTCCCGAACGGCCGGTTCATTCCCGGCCAGTCCAGGCCGGCCATTAGGAAAAAATAAAACATTTAATGTCGGCCTTCGTTCCATTTTGGGGGCTGGGCAACAAAGTAAATCGTCACTGTCGGGCAGAAACCTCGTATCTCCAAGTTTCTAATTTGTAGATTTTTTTCGCAAAGCAAAGCCCTGCTTCATCATGAAAGTAGTCGCACAAAAGTAGTGAAAACAGCAGATCTACAAGCACACACCGCCTCGCGGTGCGAGGTGTGCTTGTAGATCGGCTGTTTTCACTAGTTTAAATCATTTTTAAAATGATAAATACAAAACAAACGGTTTTGGACATAACAAGATTTCCACCCGACAACGACGAAATATAACTCATGTGATTGGCCCACTGGCTTGTCACTTGTCATGATCTGAAATGGCAAATCTTTTAGTAGCAGCAGCACTATAGAGAGATCTCTCTCTATAGTGTGCAATGAGGGTCTTTTTCCCGGGCTGAATCGGGGTCCAGCACGTCCCTGCTCAGGGTGGATATATTCAACGCTACTTACGTGGCTGACTGCCACTGACAACCGCTTTCTACCGTTCTTATCGCTCGCAGTTAAAACGACGCTGCGAGAACAAGAAGTCAAGCCTCTGCTGTTTGTTCTCGCCCCCGCGGAGCAAAAAAAAATGCGGTCTGCGGGTCGCAGATGGGTGAGCGAGGCAGCGGGGGGGCGCGGGGAGAGAACAGGGAGAGGAGCGGGAACGGAGGAGCGAGTCCATGACGTTCACCCAGCGCGCTGGTGACTCATGGGGGTGAGGGGGCTCAGCACACACACACACACGTCACGCACACACACTGACACACAGCCACACAGCCAGTCAAGGCTATGCTACAGCTGCCATCGCATGCCCACACCGATGCATCAAATAAAAATACATACTTGCAAACACACAAACACACGCCCATTGATGGACTGGTACCTCCAGGTACCACAGTAGGCCTACTGTACCTCCTCCACAACGACTGTTACAAAGACAAACACCCACTCCGACAGGCCACAACACAGTGCAAAGCAGGGGAAGAGGGAGAGATACACTGTCCTTCTGGTTGGAGAGACAGAGGGGCAAAAAGAGACCAGAGCAAGAGAGAAAGGGAGAAAATAAGAGAGAGAAGGAGAGAATGTGTGTGTGTGTGTATGTGTGTGTGTGTGTGTGTGTGTGTGTGTGTGTGTGTGTGTGTGTGTGTGTGTGTGTGTGTGTGTGTGTGTGTGTGTGTGCGCACGTGCGTGTGTGTGTGCGTGCTTGTGTGCGTGCGAATGTATGAATTTGCTTTAATCCAGGCGCTCCATTGTGCTCCATCTGTGCCTTGAAACTAAAGCCCCATTCTGCTGTTAACCCAGTGTCTAACAGTGTCTATGCTCCGCTGATGAGTGAGAATCCCCAGGAGAACTTTAAAGGAGCCGAAGGAGCCAAACAATGCACTAATTACAGAAGGAGAGAATGGTGGCCGGTGTTATTGAGCTCCTGAACCAGCGTCTGACAAAATAACTAAAGTAACAGAAAGAAAGAAAGTGCACGGTCGGGCGGCTCAAAGAACGGCGGTCACAGGGGCGTCACAAGGGGGGGAAAAGTGGGACTGAGTTACTAGGGCCCAAGGTGGAGCGGCTTTCATTATTTTATACTTTAGCTATTGAAAAATAGCAGATATACAAGCTCACAGCGTGGCACCGATTGCAGCGCTGCAAGCTTGTAGATCTGCAATTTTTGAAAAAGTTGTGAAAATGTGTGCAAATCTTTGAATATAGGCCTAAGAATTTTTTTAGCGGACATTTGTAACTAAAGTTTTGCTTCTGGGGGGTCCCTGGAACTAAATATTTTCCGTGGCCAAATGCATATCATTTTGGGGGTCCTTCACATGAAAACGTTTGAGCACCACTGACATAGATACACAGGTTTTTTCAAAAAACCTTAGAAGGATTTGAAACATTCAAAGACTTGCATACATTTTCATGATTTTTTCAAAAATAGCAGATCTACGAGCTTGTATATCTGCTATTTTTCAACAGTTAAAGTACCCAGGGCCCCAGAATTTGGTGCGACACCCCTGGGCGGTTATAATACACTCACCCACGTAAAAGGCTCCATTTATTTTCACTAGCAGTCATGAGGCCATTCAATATGCATGGCACGCTGACACTTGAGCGCCATCAGGGTAGGCAGGGGGTGCCCTCATAAATCACACCATGCCTATCTGAATTCACTGCACATTACTGTACGCACGTGCGCATGCAAGCACAGTAATGCATACACACGCACAGACACACACACACACACACACACACACACACACACACACACACACACACACACACACACACACACACACACACACACACACACACACACACACACACACACACACACACACACACACACACACACACACACACACACAATATCACCTCCTCCTCCTCCAATGACTAACTCTCCCATGACTGACTGTCTCCCCAGACGCCTGCCTCCTTACTTTCCATCTCTGTGAATCTCCGATGGGGCCAATTATTTCCAGCACATACCTGTGCCAAGGCAAGTGTTTGCCTCTGTGTGTGTGAGTGTGAGTGTGAGTGTGAGTGTGTGTGTGTGTGTGTGTGTGTGTGTGTGTGTGTGTGTGTGTGTGTGTGTGTGTGTGCGTGTGTGCGTGTGTGTGCGTGTGCGTATGTGTGGGTGCGTGCATGCGCTAGGGTTGCAACATATCGATTATTCTATTGATTCGTTTTTCCCTGAATCTAAAACCTAATTTTGTTTTATTTTATTTTGTATATTTCCATTTAAATGTCATATTTCATTACACAATTGTGTTGTGCAAAATATATCAGATCTACAAGTTCACAAGTGATTTTGTAGGTTGGGTATTGTCACTATTTTTGAAATAGTTTGAAATTTTTTGGGGGGAAAGAACATCATCACCAAGGTTCCACCACTACAACCCTATAATGAGTAGGTTGGAGTCCCCCAGGGCTCTATAGCAGGTCCGCTCCTTTTCCCCTCTACACCAGATCTTTTTGACGAAAATAGCCAGTATAAAACGCGTTGAGCTTGTAGAACAGTGGTTCTCAACTTTTTCAGGCTGCGACCCCCAAAATAATCATATTTTAACTGGGGACCCCCCCACACTACAAGCACTAAGAGTTGAGACATTAAGTTTTGTATAACACGGTTCCTTTGCGAAAACATTTCACAATATTTTCACAATTTCTGCCTCTAATATTTGACAATTTGGACAATGTTTAATTTGTTATTTTAGAGGCCTAGTCTAGAGGTATTAAAAAGTCCTTACATTTTTACTTTAGAAATGTGCAGATACATACCCTCTATACACTTGAACTTTATGTTGGCTTGTTTACTGTTGAGTGAGAAAACAATGTTGCACATTAAGTTAATCATCTGGGGACTCCCCAAAATAATTTGGGGACCCGGCCCACAGGTTGAGAAACAACTGTCATAGGATCATCTATTATTATCTATGTTCACCCTAGGATAGGGACGTAGGGTTCATGTCCTGTCTACCGCAGGCCCCCGGCCGCTAACCAGTTCCGATTCTCATCGTCCTGCTCACTCTCACTGATTATCTGGCTGTGTGGGTGGCAAAGCTCAAGCTGCATTGAAAAATAACAGTATAATCCTTTGTATGTGGAAGGGAGGGAGGGGGGGGGGGTTACAGAGAAAGAGAAAGAGAGAGAAAAGGGGGGCCGGAGGGAGGGAAGGAGAGAGAGAGATGGAGAGAAAGAGAGAGGGAAACAGAGACAGACATTGTGTCCCTAAACCGCATGTCCCGTGTCCGATAGTCTCCAGTGAACCCTGATTCTGGGCATGAAGTTGGGGATTTTTCTAACTACAAAAGTCTTATAGGCAGCACTCTAATCACTAGCTAGGTCAACATTTACTCTCTTACCCCTCATTATCTAACTAACTACCAGCAAGTACAAATCTATATGCAACCGTGCCCTATACTGTGAAATCCAGAGTGTTAAATGAATGAATTTTAGAGAGTCAGTGCTACTGGGCAACTTGCGGACAGTATACCGGTACTTGTACAGAGTCCGGGAAAAATGGGGGTGAACGTGGATTCACCTGTTAAAGTTTTTTTCTCAACTGATTCTTGTAGCTTGGGGTCACCTCTTAAGGATTCAAGAGGATGACCAGTGATATCCATTGAGCATTTTTTATTATTAACCCCTTAATGCCTGAAACATGGGCTCCCATTGACTTTCTATACAGGAGGAAAATACCCAGAAAAAGATTATTTTTCGGGGTATTTAAGGAGAATCTGAGGGGTCTAACTAGGGGTTTGTCATGATACTGAATCCATTGCAGGCATTTGTTTTGCACAAAAAACATTCCGTGGGCTAGAAATAGCCTCAGAAAACAATACACGTATGGGTGAGTATTCATGTTAGTCGGAGGCCTTAGGGTTTTTTTTCTCGTGCTAATCAGTCTAAAAGTGCAAAGTTTTGCACAGATGTAGCTCAGGGCATGCTCTAATGATTTAGCTAGGTCGGCGACCTTCGGGGTCACCACAACACCCACAAAACTCTGAAAAGTGATGACTCATCACTTTTCATCTCTAAAGTCGATGGGATCCCAACTTGATTTGGCCGCTGTGGCGACCCCGAATGTCGCAGACTCGGGTGCCCTAGCTAAATCATTAGAGCAAGCCCTGAGCTACATCTGTGCAAAATTTTGCACTTTTATACTGATTAGCACGAGAAAAAAACCCTAAGGCCTCCGACTAACATGAATACTCACCCATACGTGTATTGTTTTCTGAGGCTATTTCTAGCCCACGGAATGTTTTTTGTGCAAAACAAATGCCTGCAATGGATTCAGCATCATGACAAACCCCTAGTTAGACCCCTCAGATTCTCCTTAAATACCCCGAAAAATAATCTTTTTCTGGGTATTTTCCTCCTGTATAGAAAGTCAATGGGAGCCCATGTTTCAGGCATTAAGGGGTTAATAATAAAAAATGCTCAATGGATATCACTGGTCATCCTCTTGAATCCTTAAGAGGTGACCCCAAGCTACAAGAATCAGTTGAGAAAAAAACTTTAACAGGTGAATCCACGTTCAGCCAAAAATCCCCATTTTTTTCCTGGACTACGGTTGTGTCAACTACTTCTTAAACATCATGCACGGCACCCTCATGAGTTAAGCTGTTCTCAGAAGAGAAACTTTAGGCCTGGGCCGTGCCCGTGGCCCAGTGGTCCAGGCACCTGGGCAAATAAATAGACATACAGGTTCAAGTCCCGTTACTGATCTTTACTGTATGTCTCTCCCCTGTTTCCTGTCTTATCAAACTATGAATAAAGGCAGAAAAAGAACTAATGACTGTACTGTATATATGCAACGTTTTTTGTGTATTATCAACCACTTGAACCCCAGCATCCATATTCTGGGGGGAACAAAATAGCCGATTTACAAGCTTTGTAAGATTTGTGAGCTTGTAAATCGGTTATTTTTGGGCAAGACACACACACACACACATATATATACCTTTATCCAAGGCGCTTTACAATGATTGGGCATTACATTTACATTCACACATACTATGCCTAGACTAGAAGGTTTAAGAGGTTACAATCTGTATTACAGTATGAGCTGTTTGAACAAAGACGTGCGTCACTGTCATTGATTGATTCCCCAAATGAAGGAACAAAAGTGTGTCCTGGTTTCCAAATAAGGGACGGTTCCTTATTTCCATGGACGGTTGGCAACCAACTCACACCAACACTGACAACAAGCAACAAAGCAGATATTCCAATGGTACAACTGGGAGGGAGGCACACGTCAACCCGACGTCTCATTATTCCGACTGCGTGTTAGAATAACAACAACACGCACCTCAACTGGGATACACTGGGCGACTTGGAGTTCAGTCAGACAACTCTTGGATTGAATTTAGAATATATTTGTATTTGGCGTCAGGGCTCTGTCTCCATTCATTCCCTGTAAGCATGACATTTTTAGTTAAGTTATATGCCATATAGAATTACAGGGAATTAATTAAGACAAAGGGGAAGAAACAGAAACAGAGCCTACAGGTGGATGCTGGGGAGGCGGTGGGATTGCAAAACTTCATGGGCAGCAGCAGACAGCGAGGCGAGGCAACGGACAGCAGAGAGACAGCTGAGAAGCACAGCAGCAGCACAACCAGGAGAGAAACCAGGAATTGATTAGGTAGGCAGAGGAGTTTAAATACTAGCACTGATCAGGCGAAGAGTGCATGTGACTGATCACCTTATCAGGTTGGCGTGCTGCCTACAAATCTTTAGTAGGGATTGAGTAAAATGTGTTTTGAACAAACAAGCTAAATGTGAAATTGAGCCACTGCACATCCTATTTCTGGCCTATACAAGTGTTAATACAAAATAAAGATTATGTGAAATAGAGATCTGGGTAGTTTCTCAAGTTGCCATTGGCCTTTTAGCGCTCTATGTCCTCAGAACTGGCGTAGAACACAGCGACACAGAGGCGCCTTGCGTCGAAAGTCACCGCCGGTGTGAGAATTGGCCCTGTCAAAATGAGCAAAGAATGTTTGAATATTCTTTAACTACTTAACCCCTAACGTCTTGGACAACTGGAGTTACACCTGTACTTTGACCACTCTACACCAAATATCTTTGCCAAAAATAGTCGATCAACAGCAGCAATGTGAGCTTCTAGACCGGCTATGTTCCCCGCAGAATCACTGGACACTGGGGCTCAAATGTAAAAAAATAAAACCCTGCATACAGTACAAACCATTCGAATATATTGTATGCCGTACAACTTAATTTAAAGACCCTAATCTCTCTCTTCCTCTCTTTGCACCGGACATGTTTGGTGCTGAGAAACATGTTCTCTTGCGAGATCAAATGAATGCTCCAAAAACCTTATTCTATAATGTATGTCATTTTAATAATCTTACGTAATATTATGTTTTTTCATAAGCCCAGACTTGTCCAGAGAGCGGAAATGCATCGCTCCGAGCTATGTGGTGTGACGGAACAATCTTTACCGTGACATGAAACTATTGTAGACATAACCAATCTATTCAATGTGACAATAAGGAATTTCTACACCGAGGAATATTCCAAACCGAGTTTTTAAATCGCTCCTCCGGTCAAGTCACATTGTAAACTGTTTGCCATGCAATGGATCGCCTGTTTCAGCTTGTCCTGTTATCAACTAAAGTACAGTGACGGTCCTACCGAGGTTTGTCTGTCCGATAATTCAAATATATATTATAATAAATATTCGTCTCTTGACATGTGAGTATTATTTCCCACGCAGAGGCTGTAGGAAGGTGACTGTGTTTGTTCTGTCCTGTCAAGAACGAGGGCTGATGGAAAAGGGCTGTCACGATATGACATTTTACATGACGATGAATTGTCACTCAAATAATTGCGATTAACGATTTAATTGTGTTTTTGTCGTTGATAATTACATTTCTGTTTGGCTTTTAGGCTTTGAGGTTGCACATGGCAGATAAGACACATGACCTAAATATACAAAGAAATTATGTACATATTTGACAACTTTCTACTTAAAAAATAACATTGATAGTGGAAATAGCCGATCTACAAGCTCACAACGCGTCGCATCGCGACACGTTGTGAGCTTGTAGATCTGCTATTTCCACAATTTTTTACTTTAAAAAATATATATATGAAACATTTTCAACATTCACGATTATGACGATTATGAAAAATAATCGTGATTATGTAAAATAATTGCGATTAGACGATTATGTAATAATTGTGACAGCCCTAATGGAAAGGTATAAGAGTTGACACTGTCTGTCTGTCTGTCTGTCTGTCTGTCTGTCTGTCTGTCTGTCTGTCTGTCTGTCTTTCTATCTATCTGAGCTTGTAGATTGTAACCTATTATTACATGCCCAGAAATAGGGACACTAGGGTTCTGGACACGATCCATCACAGCCTCAGCACCGCCTGACAGGCAGCTGCTTTGAACCCACTCACAATGAATCATCTGCCGCGGAGAGGAGGGAGACCAGGGGAATTTGCTTAGGCACACACACACACACACATACAGAATAAACATGCACCCCACCACCCATGCTCCTGGCCCCACTCAGACATGCAGTAAACACATGCACGCATGCACGCACGCGCACACACACACACACACACGCACACAGCGGGAATGCTGCCTGGACATCCTCTCCCGTTTCCTCTCAGTGCCCGCAAACAGCCACTTTGGCGTCCGCGACTCACTTTGTTACAGGAAGCGAGGACGTTGCAGCTGGATGTGGTTCAAGACCCTGCCACATGTGACCTCTGCAAGATCCACAGATGACACAGTAAATATGAATACCCCCCTCACCACACACACACACACACATGATGGCCCAAACAAACAAAGCAGTCAATTGTCTGTGGACACACACTGGTTCTACTCAGTCAGAGTGGATGAGAGACTGACATCTTTATCACAAACAGAAGGCGTGTGGGGCTACGTTGGATGAACAGGAAGCTGATTAACAGCAAATGTCACCCGCCAGTCCCTTGCCACAGATCTAACAAAGCGTTTAGCCTCCGCCGCAGCTAGATAAGACGTTCAGGTGAAATGACGGCCTGCCAGAAGATTACAGAAGGGAGATGAAGCGTTGCGTCTTCCACGGTGAAACCACACAACGCCTCGTCTTCCAAAGCTCACCCACAGGTTGAGGCTGACGGCCTCAGCTTTGCAGGAGATGAGGTGGCAAGAATACGCGTAGCAGGCAGTCTATTGCCCAGGCTGCAGTTGTAAATAAGAATTTGCTCTTGATCTTGCTTTGCCTGGTTAAATAAAGGTTACATGAAATAAAATAAATTGCGTCATGAATAAAAATAAGAATAAAATAAACAAACAAGTCTTCCAACAACCAAACAACAACTTTCCAACATCCCATAATAGTGCATTGCGCAGAAGTTGGACGGAGCTTCCGGCGCCGCAGCCGAGTGTGATCTACAACGGCTGCATCTGCGACGCGACGTGAGCTTGTATGTCTGCTGTTAACCGGAAGTGTGGTGCAAAGAATTCTCCAGGAAATTTTCCACGGAAAGAGGTGGATAGTATTTCCAATTTTCAGTACTGTTACTTCTACACCACTATATCTCAGTGGCAAATATGCATCGCGATGCATTGTAAGCTTGTAGTTCGGCTATTTTCAAAAGATTTTGTATCCATTTTTTTGGAACTTTTGAAACTTGGATAATTTCCACTTGTGGTATTTTCAGTACATTTCGATACTAATACTTTTGTATTTATTTTTTTACTCAAGCAAAACATTTGAATTCCAGACCGTTTACTCGTAACGGAGCATTTCCCCATTGCTCTTGTATTAACACTGTTACTCGAGTAAAACATTTGAGCACTTTTTTCACCACTGCTGGTCGTCCTCCATCCTGCAGCCTGTCACTGCGGCCGCTGAAGTAACCTTGACTGCAGTCTGCAATGCAGCTGCACGGGAGGAGAGGAGAGGAGAGGAGAGGAGCCACCAGAGAGATGTTGCACCACTGCTGCAGGATAGGACAACTCCACTTACCTCCCTTCCAGGGACGTGCACACATAGACATCAACGGGGGCTTGAGCCCTTTTATCTGTCTGTGAAAAGTGCCCTCTCCAGACCATGAATGCAGTTTTTACCGTGGTGAAAGAAATGTAAATGCCCCTCTTTCCATGCCATACCTGAAGGCAGCATTCAAGAGAATTGCCTTTCTGAACTTCAATGCAGCATCTTATGTTGAAAGAATTGCCCTCTCTGTGTAGAAATCTATGCCGTTATACACCACACCTCCGGTATTCACTTGCTTATGCTTAGTTCAGTGTGGTATCAAGCACTGAAAATAGCAGACCTCCAAGCTCACAACACGTCGCAGCGCGGCACGTTGTGAGCTTGGAGGTCTGCTATTTTCACCAAAAGTCCCTTTTAGAAATTTCAGCCCCTGGCTCTCTAACATTCTCTGCACATCCCCTGTACTGCTCCCTGGAGAGATGAAGAGATCTGCTCTGCAGTCTGACGGCTGTGCCACATACGTGTATGCCCCATGGTCTGTGTGTGTGTGTGTGTGTGTGTGTGTGTGTGTGTGTGTGTGTGTGTGTGCCCAGGATGTGCACGCAGACACACACGCACGCACGCTCGCACACACACACACACACACACACACACACACACACACACACACACACACACACACACACACACACACACACACACACACACACACACACACACACACACACACACACACACACACACACACACACACACACACACACAGTGAAATAGATCAGTATGTCCTTGGCATACTGGTCTCTTTTCCCCCATTTTTTGAGGTCATTGTTTCATAGCGGTGGAACTTGCTGTGTGTGAGCTCTGTGATCAATGTGTACACCTCCTGCGACACTAACCCCTAAAAAAGTCCTCATCGTTCTACACTATCACTCTGTAAATCTGTACATTGTGCGTGCATGCACGCGCACGCACGCGCGCACGCACACACACACACACACACACACACACACACACACACACACACACACACACACACACACACACACACACACACACACACACACACACACACACACACACACACACACACACACACACACACACACACACACACACACACACACACACACACACACACACACACAATCCAGGCTCTGAACAGACCTGCCCCTGTGTTTTGAACCAGTACCAAAACTCCACATTGATGTCTTGTCTTCACACGTACGTTCGGTAAACCCGTGTAGGAGGAGGTGTGTGCAGAGGACCCCGTGTGGGCGTCGTGTTTTCTCCTAAAAAGAAAATGCACTCGTCTTCATTCCGTTCTATGTGCATTTATAAGCCAAAATAAGAACACAGGTCTAAAGCATGGCATTGATGATGAATGATGTGTTCTCCCACTGACACATTCCACGCCTGCATCGGCGAAAGCCCACTCAGCTCTATAAATACTCCCTGAGAGCCTGCTGCTCCTCGCCCCGCGCTCCTTCTGTCTCGCCGAGAGCCTGGCATAGCAACGCGCGCAGCGCTCCAGCGTCAGGGGGGAGCAGACAATATAGAACTCTGACGTGCAACCTCACGCCCACCTATAGCTTCGATCCGCGTTGATGATCAGCCCTGTGCTGGAGCTCTGTCACTGTGACTCATTCTTCAGCGTCGTGAGCTTGTTGATCGGCTATTTTTTGGCAAAGAGATTTGGTAATTTGGTTAAAAAATGTATCCCAGTGCATGAAGGAGAATAATTTCAAAATAAATGTAAATCTCCACGATACGATTATTGTGAGTGTCTTTTATCACGATAAACGATAATAACGATTATCGTCCCATCCCTACCTCGCTCTGTTCAGACGAACATCCATGACGATTTCACAAGTCGCAGTTGTTGGTTAATAATGCTTATTTAGAGCCAGAGGAATTTGTATTTTTGAGCGGCTCCTACATCTTTGTGTGTATGTGTGTCCGTCCATCCGTACAAATGTGCCATTTCAAAAGTTCATACGTCCAGCCATTGGCAAGACAGTAGATCTCCAGTGGATTGGCAGAACATTGAGCTTGTAGATCCGCTATTCTTGCAATTTTTATGCCCTTCTCTGACTTTAAAGTTTAAATCTACCTATGAAGGTGGATTCTGCTTTTCAATGGGAATGGAGTATGGATTCTCCATAAAGACATGCAAAGCAAAACAGGGAAAGAAAAAGGCATTTGCAGGAAATGTTCAAGAAAAGAGCAGTGAAGCATGGCCAAGCTTCGCAGGCCGCTTAATGACATGGACTCATGAAAGTCACCGCTCAGTTCACACTAGGTGTGATTTTTATATTACAGCATGGGCCTGTGGCGAGAGCAGCAGGCATTAAAGTCTATGGAGCTAGCTAGCTGTCTAGAGCACTCCTGTCCTGTTGGCATTAAGTGATATCCTAGCTCTATCTTCGTATGTTCTTACAGAGGATTCAGTTATATTGAGCTACTGCATGCTGGGGTATATCACTGTATTGCGGGAGGCTGGTATGAATTACATTACAGCTACATCCGTTTTTCTTTTCTTCTCCCGGTAACAGAGACAAATGTAGGACACGTCTGAGCTGGCAGAGAGAGAGAGAGTGTGTGTGTGTGTGTGTGTGTGTGTGTGTGTGTGTGTGTGTGTGTGTGTGTGTGTGTGTGTGTGTGTGTGTGTGTGTGTGTGTGTGTGTGTGCACGCGCGCTCGCGTGCGTGTGCGTGTGAGAGAGAGTGGGTATACTGTATTTTATATCCATGCATGTATATATAGAATGAATGTAGGGGCGGATGACACTGGAGCAATGCAGCCCGGTTTGCAGAAGTCAATCAGTGAAGGTGACCGTGCAGATAGACTGACTGTCTTCCACTGCAGCGAGCAGAGGCAGGTGGGCCCACATGCAGCTACAGAAGATGAACCAACCACGGAGAGACAAGGAGCGAGGCTCCCCTCCATCGGCCCACTGGGACCTACAAGGGGGAGGGAGGAAAAGAAATTGCATGCAGAGAGCGACAGGTCCTATTTATAGTCCACTACGGTTCTCCTTCACGAGGGGGTCAGGATTCCCTCTGAGACTTCCTAACAGCAGGAGGGCAGGATGGGTTGGAGCGAGGCGAGGCAAGGAGACTTGCAGAGATGATGTAAGAAGCCCGAGCTGATATCGTGGCCTCAATGCAACCTGGCCCAGTTTCAACCAAGAAGAGCCCAAGGCTACCATGTTAACCCATTTAGAACGGGTACACATTTTGTGTATCATTATTTCATGATTTAACTATTGAAAAATAGCAGATCTACAAGCTCACAGCGCGGCACCGAGTGCCGCGCTGCGAGCTTGTGGATCTGCTATTTTTGAAAAATCGAGAAAATTTGAATTTTGACCCAATTCTATAAGTGTCTTTTGAATCCTTCTAAGATTTAAAAAAAAAAAAAAAAAAAAACATGTTTCTATGTCAGCAATCTGGCCAGCCATCGTCAAAGAAAAGGTCCTTTTCACTTAACTGGAGCTCAGTTAGTCTGTTCTTGAGAGACTACTATGTCAGTGGTTCTCATACTTTTTCATGTGAAGGACCCCCAGAATGATATTTATTTGGCCACGGACCCCCATCTCAAAATATTTAGTTCCAGGGACCCCCCCAGAAGCAAAATTTGAGTTACAAATGTTCGCTTTGAAAATACATAATAGTCAAAGATTTGCACACATTTTCACGACTTTTTCAAAAATAGCAGATCTACAAGCTCGCAGCTGTGAGCTTGTATATCTGCTATTTTTCACTGGTTAAAGCATTCAATAATTCCTGGCCTAAATGGGTTTTAAACTGAGCTGAGTGGCAATGGCACGGACACATGCACACGGCGATGAAGAGGACGGGAACCAGCGATGGGAATCCCCACGGCGTGAGCTGAGCAGAGAGCCAGCGGACGGACGAGCTGCTCCAGAGACCAGGGCTGCCTCACAGCCCAGAGTAACCAGAGGACAGCGGCCATTGCAAGGGTCAAATTATGACCTGCTGCAAGCGTCCCAGTTAGGACAAAAAGTCAGCTGTCCTCTCTGGTATGTTTCCCCTCAACGCTAATGTCACCTTGGACTTTTTATTCTAGTTAAATTATCAAGGCTACGCAGTCATTCACAGGACAGAGCTATGGGCTGACCAGAGGAGAATGGGTGGAGGGGTTGGGGCATTCAGGAGTGGTGTGAACAAACAAAAGTCACAACTTAACTCAGTTTGTATTCATTAAGTCAAGTGTCTATCATTAAGAAAAAGAAGCAGTGGAAAAAGAAGCAGTAGTGTTTTGTCAATTGTTATCCATTGCCTGTAGTGAATGTCATTTTATTCATTTTTTTCATCACATCTGTAATGGCAGTTTCGTGCAGACTTTTCCAACCTCTTTGATGAGATGCAATGCAATCCACTGCATCGACAACAACACAGTGGAAAAACAGGCAGAAACGTGAGTCTCTCAGCCATAATCCTCTCAGGACAGAGCAGCACTGCTTCCACAATCTCAACCAGCTTTCAAACACACTCAGTAAACTCTCATTAGGTCTCACTGTGTGTGTGTGTGTGTGTGTGTGTGTGCGTGCGTGCGTGCGTGCGTGTGTGTGTGTGTGTGTGTGCGTGTGTGTGTGTGTGTGTGTGTGTGTTTGGGCGTGGGCCATCTTTTCAACAGTTGCCTCTTTCAGTAGCTTAATTGGAGCATGATGTGTCAAAATCAGGGTTTGTTTGCTAGCCGTGCCACACAAAAACAGACGAACCAAGCAAACCTAATATCTTCTGTGAAACAGCCGCGCACACAACCTGTCTTACAGCGTAGCCACAGACTAGAGCAAAAAGCATGAACTTTTACACTGCGCCAGCTATCCAGAGCTTACACACACAGACTGTGTCACAATGTCAAATGAGAAAGAAGCTGCTGCTGTGGAATTTAGGGCGAGACGAAGACCATTGCGTTCCGTCGGTGCTGTGTGGTGTCTCCCTCTCCTCTCCCCATGACAAGTTTACAGCGCTGTACAAAGCACTAAACAGCCCCAGCATCCCTCCAGTGAGAGCAGTGCCAACAGAACCACATCTCTGGTGTTTATGGGAGGGCCTGAGCAGGCCAGTCCCTCAGCTCTCTGTCATTATGATGCCGTGTGGGGAGCTTCCAGGCCTGTGGAATGGAGACGCTCTGTAGACTGACTGTTCTGCCCCCACATACACCGTTACAATGACTGAAGGGTGCTTCATATTTAGCTGCACACCCGTGTGTCATTCATCGAAAATGGGTCTGCGTCAATATGCTGACGGGACAGTATGCACCCTAACCCCAACCTCAGTAAAACTAACGCTGGTGAGTAGCTAACTTGCCGACGGTCATCCTACTCGGAACAACGAACATGTGGAACAATGAGTTCTTCCCCCGAAAATAGCCAATCTCCCAGCTCATAGATCGGCTATTTTCGGTGCACAACACCGGTGCACGACCAGGTATAAATCAGGCATGAGCCTCCACTAACCCCCTGTGTGTGTGTGTGTGTGTGTGTGTGTGTGTGTGTGTGTGTGTGTGTGTGTGTGTGTGTGTGTGTGTGTGTGTGTGTGTGTGTGTGTGTGTGTGTGTGTGTGTGCGCGTGCGCGTGTGCGCGTGCGGGCATGCGTGCGTGTTACTATTAAATAGTAGTGTTTGTGCGATGCGCTTTTCCGCATATATAAAAACCAAACAGAGCACATAAACATTGATGGCAAGTCCTAGTTTAAAGGCTAGAAGTGAAACCCAAAGGAACAAACAAACCCAGCGTGACTCGCACCTCGTCAGCAGCGACCACGTCGGCATTGAATCAGAGGGGCATTTATTTATTTCCTCCAAAAGTGCACACAATAAAAAAAGAACAAGGAGTGGCTGCTCTGCTGCTGCGTGGGAGTTAGAAAAGGCATGGAGGTACACTGGGGGCCCATACAGCTGAACTGTACAGGCTAAAGCACCCGCAGCGCTTGGGGGGGATGTGTTGTACGAGAGAGAGAGAGAGAACAAAATACTACGCGGTCAACATCTTTCACTGGAACTCTGTTTATGTCAGGATAAATTGTGTGAGTGTGTGAGTGTGTGTGTGTGTGTGTGTGTGTGTGTGTGTGTGTGTGTGTGTGTGTGTGTGTGTGTGTGTGTGTGTGTGTGTGCGTGCGTGCGTGCGTGCGTGCGTGGGTGCGTATGTGAATTTTTCAGGCAAGCCGCAAAATACAGTATATGAAATTCCAGTGTGAGTAATTAAAAAAAAGAAAAGAATCAATATGATTATAGTGCACAGGGTTCGGACGGTGTCTCTGAAATGAATTATTCCTTTTCTCCCCCCGCTATCAGTGAACTGTGCGTTTCAAGGGCAGTCTGCTGCTCGGCGCGAGCGCAGGTGGGGATGCTACAAGGGCACGCGCCTCCTCTCTCTCTCTCTCTCTCGTCCATCTGTTCCTTTCCCTCCACTCCTCCCTTCTACCCTGCAGACTCCTTCTCACGGTGCACGTCTCTACCGGCTCTACACGGACGCCTGTCTGTAAAACAGAGGGTGTCAGTTTGACTCTGAGCAGAAATGGACCCCTGATGATAATCGTGTCTTACTCTTCTTCACGCCATCTCCGCCGGTGCCGAAGGTTGTTCAACGACTTTAACCCTATGCTACTTAGTTGACCGAGGCTCTATAATGGGCCTCCTCCAGAGTTCACTCTATCTTGAAAATGATTACAAGTGGCTCACGTCCCTCAGGCATCACCCTGCCAATAAGCCCCATGCAGCAGCAGCCTCAACAGGCAGGTTGGAAGAAGGTCTTCACAAAATGCTTCACAATGCGCAACGAACTTACAGTAACGATGCAGTGTAAGCTTGTAGATTAGCTATTTCATCCAAATGTTTGCTCCAGAATAGGGATGGAAATCGGAATCGGCCAATATCAAAAATCGGCAGGTATGAAATCAAACCGTCCGAATCGGTGACCGGCAGGTCACTGACATAAATACCGGTTTTATGCCAATTGTGTCTATGGCACTGCACAGCATGATGCTCTGGTCCTGTGATTAAAGTAAACATTAGCAGCCAGTCTACTTAGTGGCAGCCTACAGAATACAGATGGTGCTGATTACCTTTGCAATGTAAGGATATATTCCATAATCCTGTGTCAATGTCGTCTCCAAAAAGAAGGGGAAAAAAGCATGCGTCACCTGCTTTCCTCCTGCCTAGTCCAGACGGTCATATTAGACTGGATATTGTCTGTGATTTTGGATATTGTACTATTGTGATTGATTTGGCATTAGTGTTCTTCTAGCTTATTGGTACTCAAATTGAAGTATGTCTTGTAGGCCTACTTGGCCTGAAAAAAGGGTATTGGAGCAACCCTATTTTCTAGTTCTTAGCTAAAGAAATCGGTATCGGTTTTGGCAGGTCAGACCTTCATAACACTGGTGGATCGGTATCGGCCAAGAATTTTGCAATCGGTCCATCTCTACTCCAGAATAGGGATGTAGGTGTCCGTAGCCTGACCGGGAGTGGTTTACCAGCCTAGGGTTCATGTGGTTAATTATTGAACCACGCGATTGGGAAGCTCCGCTTTCATTTCCCGTATGCAGGGGGCACTGCTTTGATTTAACAGGCTGTATCCGCGGCCGCCCTGCCCCTGATTTACTACAGTCATTACAGATAACAGCACTGTCAGCTCTGCACTGGCCCACATATGCCCCGCTTCTGAACCTTAACATGACTGGAACATTGCAGCAAAGTGGTAAGGCGAGGGCAACCTTTCAAACGCTGTTACACGTGCTGTTACAACTGGGGGAATGAGGCAACTGAAGTGTGTAGGACGTGTAGTGAAGATCTATCCGTTGCTGTCGTCTATATCTGTGTCTGTGCCACCATGTGTGTCTGTGCCACCATGTGTGTCTGTGCCACCATGTGTGTCTGTGTCTGGGCAGGAGGGCACCTCAAGGGCGAGGAAGCATCACACATGCACGCACACACACTGCACTGGGCATAAGCACGCATAGGGAGGCAAGGGCGTTAACGTGTGCGCGTACAGAGACATGCACACGCGTGGACACGCATGCATGCACACACACATATGCGCGTGCACGCACATGGGTGCGCGCACACAAACAATACCACACAAATGCTCGGCAGATAGATAATCTGATCAAACACAAGGGAGACAGAAAAGGACAGCTAGCTGCCTAATCCTATAAGATTGTCATCAGAGAGCAAACATTATGGTAAAACAGGAGCAGGAGACAATGGATTCACCTTCAAGAAAAACACGACGAATTGTACAACATGTCCTTCCTTACAACCATGGGCGTCACAAGGGGGGGGGGGAGTTACTAGGGCCCAAGGGGCCATTATTTTATACTTTAACTATTGACAACTAGCAGATATACAAGCTCACAGCATGGTGCGCTGCGAGCTTGTAGATCTGCTATTTTTTTTTTAAGTCATGAAAATGTGTTCAAATCCTGGAATATAATGTATTTTTTAAGCGAACAATTGTAACTCAAATTTTGCTTCTGGGGGGTCCCTGGAACTAAATATTTTGAGATGGGAAACAATTTGAAATATTCAATGACTTGCACAAATTCTCACGATTTAAAAAAAATAGCAGATCTTGGTGCCGCGCTGTGAGCTTGTATATCTGCTATTTAAAGCACAAAACAATGCGTAATAATGCGTTCCTGGTCTAAATGGGTTAAACCTCCTCCCCCTATGAAGAACATTCACGGGGTGAATCCTTGTACCCAGGGCCCAGAATTTGGTGCGACACCCCTGCTTACAACAATCCTGCACCAGTCGCAAGTGGCAAATAAACAGACATGTGAACTCTTCTTCATCATCATCGCATCCCTGCATTCTATTGAAATGCAGAATGCTTTGCTGCGTTCTACGACTAACGACTTCATCTGCATATCCTCATTTCTGGTTGGATTCCTTTGTGAGCTGCATGCGCTTAGGCACGTCAATCAAAATGAAGGGCGACAGGTTTTGAACCCAGATAGCAATCGACTGCCAATTTCTGCTTTATGAGTAATTAAAATTCATCATGGATGACCTTTCTACAAAGGAGCTAATGCACATCTGCACACCACAAACCTGTCGGTGGCAGATAGCAATGGAATTATCAACAGGGACATCAAATGACAACTAAAAATGCCTTTTCACTTGAACTATTATATACATCACCATGTGATGATGTCATAGTGAGTGATGGATCCTAATGCAATTTCCCAGGCTAATGGAGTTCAGGGAGGTTGCTGAGATAATTTGAGAAACATGAGAAATAGCTTTGTACGTATGATGATACAGTAGACTGCTGCTCCTGTGAAAACACGCATAGGGACGGCAGTGGCTAAGTAGGTAGCGCGGCCGCTTAGGAACCGGAAGGTTCCCAGTTCGATCCCGGGCTCCCCCAGAATGACTGTCGAAGTGTCCTTGAGCAAGACACTGAACCCTTAATTGCTCCCGATGAGCAGGCTGGTGCCTTGCATGGTTTCCCCCGCCATGGGTGTGTGTGTGTGTGTGTGTGTGTGTGTGTGTGTGTGTGTGTGTGTGTGTGTGTGTGTGTGTGTGTGTGTGTGTAATGCACAATCATTGTAAAGCGCCTTGGATAAAGGAGCTATATAAATGCACCATCTACCATTTAGTCTAGTTTTACGCCTAATTCAGACATGATGCACGCTATGGAATGACATTTATGGGCTAAAGTTTAAAAAACATTTATCATGGCCTAGGATGCAGGTCCAGGGCCTCCTCAACTCTTCTCAGGATGGCTCCCGTAACCCCTTGATACCAATGAATAATGCAGGGTTCAAAGAAGATGATATCTCCTCAGGTATGAAGGTGGAAAGTGGAAACAATGCAATCGCAATGAGTTTCTCGGGATTCTGCAATGTATTCATGAAGGTCAATCCCACTGCAAGATTATACCGGCCTCCGACCAAGAACACAGTGGAGGGAGGGGAGGGAGAGACACACTAAGACGGACAGCGTGACTAGCAAGAGATACTGTAGATCAGTGCTTCACAACAACCTGTGGTTCGGGAGCCCCAGGGAGGGGTCCCCAAAGGACAGTAAAGTGACAATTTAATACATTTTAATTCTTTAAAAGTCAACAAACTATACTATAAAGACTGGTCAAATGTTCATAAAATTGTCAAATATTATAAGCAAGAGGCAAAGATTTTGAAAATAGCTGATCTACAAGCTCACAGCAAGCTTGTAGATCTGCTATTTTCATAATAGAGCATCGCAGCGGCAGTGGTTTACTGGTCCCACTAAAAGATATCCCATTCATTTTCCCCATAGACTTTTACAAAAATATTTATAACAATTATGTTAAGTCTAGAACCAAGCCATCCGGGATGGCAGTGAATCATGACCATAAAACCTTTGAACCGATATAAAAAACATATTTTTATATTTAATTATTTGATATACACTACATTTAATAAATACCCTTAGTTTAGCTCATGATTCACTGCCATCCTGGATGGCTTGGTTCTAGGCTTAACATAATTGTTATAAATATTTTTGTAAAAGTCTATGGGGAAAATGAATGGGATATCTTTGAACAGGAGATTATTTTAGTGGAACCAGTAAACCACGCTAACTGCAATGTTCCATATGTATCTGTGGAACCGAGTCAAACTAAATGTAATGCTTCAACACCTACAATTAGCTCTGTCGAGAAAACACAGGGTTTCATGAAACAGAGACTTTTACAGTCTCTTAAACTTAGCCCATTGGGCTTCATGTACCCACGGTGACAGTAATTGTGTGCATTCTCTTATGGCACTCTTTAAGTAGTCCCAGAAACTAGCTGTGCTGAATATGCTGTACCTTTTATAGGAGGGGAGATATGGTTGTAGCTTTTGCGAGTAATATTTGCTCAAATATTAATTTAAAAAAGCCCTGTGTCCGCGTGTATGGCAAGAGAGCATTCATAACTCAGAATAATGGTGGAATTTATTCTAGACTATCACTCAACCCAAGTTGCTTTTGTGAAACTGCTGAACAATCCAAACATAGTTAAACCAGTAAGACTCCTTAATCGGGACACAAATAGGGCAAAAATTTGTTTTTCCAAAATCTTCCTGGTCCATGTTGATGACATGAGTGTAGACATGCTGTGTAGTGATTTTCGTGATTTTAGGGCAAAATCTGTAGGAGCAGTGTCCAAAAATGTGTTTTTAAAAATCGGCCTGAAGGTGGCGCTATATGGGACAGATTCATGGTGATGGGATGAGTGTAGACATACTGTGTAGCGATTTGCGTGATTTTAGGGCAAAAACTGTAGGAGCAGTGTCCAAAAATGTGTTTTAAAAATCGGCCTCATGGTGGCGCTAGAAGAGGGCCATGTGAGAAATGAGGGGTGGGGTGTCCGCGTTGCCTTGGCGGACGAATAGGTACCGGCCCCGGCTCTCCCGGACCCTCATAGCCCGAGTTACGGCATTTTATGTGAGCTGCAGTGGAGGGGGTCCTCCACTGGGGGCGCCACCACTTTTGCATCCGTTCTGGAGCAGCAGGAGTCGGTGGTCCCCGGGAATTCCCCGTGAGCAGCCCCGTTGGGGTGGTCATTTGGTCATTTTTGCACATTTGGTCATTTTTTACATCTGGGGGTCCTTGGAGGTTGTAGTTTGGCAGGCAAGGAGCGTGTGTGCAAAATTTGGCATGGATCGGGGCAACGGTTGCGGAGATATGAGCAGGGCAATAGTGTGACGTGTGAGGTGTGACAGACAGACGGACAGACAGACTGACTGACAGTTTGTGCAGGTTTTGATAGTAAGTGCGACCTACGGTCGCAATAAGCTGCACAAAGCAAATGATGCCATGTTGTATTGATTGATTGATTGATTGATTAATTGATTAATTAATTTATTGATATATGCCAGGGAGATCCACTAGCTCAGATATATGGACAATGAAGTGTTCCATTTCTGGAATAAAGGAGAAACATATCGTTGTTGTCGGGTGGAAACCTTGTATGTCCAAACCGTTTGTTTTGTATTTATCATTTTAAAAATGATTTAAACTAGTGAAAACAGCCGATCTACAAGCACACAAGGCGTTGTGTGCTTGTAGTTCTGCTGTTTTCACTACTTTTGTGCGACTGCCTTATATGATGAAGCAGGGCTTTACTTTGCGAAAAACGTACAAATTTGAAACTTGGAGATACAAGGTTTCCGCTCGACTACGACGATATGCAATTAGGCAGGGTGTGAGAGTGACAGATCATTGTCACTTTCAATTGAAAACAACGTAGAACAATGTCGTTTTCCTGTGCTTGCACTTTTCATGGTTCTGCTTTAGACAAAGAGGAAACAAATCTTCAGTCCAAGATCATTTATTTTTCGTTCGGGTGACCAAAAAAAAAAGACAATCTGTGTATTTATCATCAGACAGGATGTGTATATAATTCATCCATCCGTTCTCTTAATTGAAAAGGGAGAGACAGAGACATGGCAGGAGCTGGAAGGGAAGGCCCGGTTGCCTAGCAACGCTACGATGCTTTTCATTTGTTAATTTTACACTCAAAGAGGGTCAGCAGCTGAGAGCCAAGAGGAGGAGCAATGCCTGACCTAAAAAGGACAAGAGATATCGCCTTCTATGTCTCGCCGAGTCGCCCCCTCCCAATAGTAGGGTGATTTCACATTGTACTGGGACATAAAAGTCCTACAGCTACACTTTGAAACATTGATTTCATATCAGCAAAATCAGTCAATATCCTAGAGTGAGCTTGAATTGTTACTACAACATACAGAGACAAAAGCAGAGGCAACGTGATCATAACAATAAATCAGTCCAACAGCTAATTCATCTCACTGTTGTTTTCCCCCAACTATGGTTTGGAAATCATTGCTAACATCAAGTCTCCAGTTTGAGATCAGTGAACAAATAGTTTTTCCACTGAAAAGACAGACTGATCAAATGAGGTCTTGTACATTGGAACAAGACAGTCACTAACGCCACAGACAGACAGACAGACAGACAGACAGACAGACAGACAGACAGACAGACAGACAGACAGACAGACAGACAGACAGACAGACAGACAGACAGACAGACAGACAGACAAATAGAAGATTTAGACACAAATGGCAGAATAGTTATTGTACCACTACAGAGTTATACTACTGTAGTATAGTATTACTAGCACTAGTAGACGTTTTAGTAGTAGTTAACTAGTAACAAATCACATTACAAAATGTAACTAATTTAATGTACAGCATTTTCAGGGCTAGTTAAATGACTAGTTATTTATTATGTGGTCAAAGAAACATTTAAGCCATCCAGATATGCTGCTGCACAGTTGAAAAAGAAATATCTTATGTGTGTGCGTCACGGTGCGTGCATGCATGCATCATTGAGGTTTATATATGTGCAAAATGAAGCAGTACGTCGTTAGCATAGACATGAAACAAAAAGAAAAAAGAGATTAGAACGGGAGGAATGTGAGATGTTCAGTTCAGTGGAAGTAAGCAGAGCTGAGTTACTGTAGTGCACCAGCAGCCATCAAAGTGTCTGGTACACAGAGTCCCCTGTGCTCCGCAGAGGCCAAATGAAGGACACCTGATCTCAGTACTGTATATACAATTCCTGCACACAAGGACCATAAATGACTGCCCCTGTTTTATCTCTTCCCACATGCTTTCATAATTGTAACATTTAAAACAAAAAACTTAAACAAAACAAAAAATCAATCAATGGATATAGCTTGCTAGGGCTGGGGGAGTGAGGCGTGTGTGTGTACACAGCTGTCCGCTTTCTATTTTCTTTCAGTTTTATCATACGATTTTGTAACCCATTTTTCACCCAGTGCCAATTTCCTAAGCTGTAATACTGGGCGCTGCTCTCCCTCTGCCAACCTGGGGAGAGCCCCGATGGCCCCCGAACTGAGCTCATACTTCCTTCTGGGGGCTGGGGTTGAACCTCAGCATCCGTATTGTGGGGGGAACATTAGCCAAAAGGAGCAGATCTACAAGCTCACAACATGTCACGTTGTGATGTGTTGTGCGCTTGTACAACAGCTATTTCTTTGTTTTGGTGTAGATGGAAACGGTCTCAGAAGTCAGACCAGAGCCATCTCAGGTACAATTTACTTTAAGTGGTTAAACGGAGTACAAAAGTGCCAAGCAACAGGGAGGTGTCATGATTCAAAAGTGTTTTCAAAATTATTCTCGATGCAAAATGTATAAATTAGGATTTCAGGATTCATGCTAAACTTGCTCAAATAAGTATTTTAGTATTGCCCAGGCCAGAAATTCAATAAAAAATAAAAAATACTGTACATAACTAAAGTTTATATGCTTAGGCAAGCTGCTGAAAACTGAAATGAAAAGAGAAGTTTTTAAAAATTCATTTGAATCATAGATGATAAGAATTGCAATTCGTACGTGAATAGATTTTTCTCCCAGACCCAGTAGTACACAGCACTACTCCCAGACTCTCAGTGCTCTGTTTCTCTTTCATTATCTATCTCACTATGGGTGCCTTTTTTCCACTCTGATGCTCTGCTGTGCAATCAGAGCGCTTTCATCAGAGCGAGGCGGTGCGAATTATTCTGCAATTTGCAAATGAGAATTGCATTAGCCAAAGAGCAGTGGTGTAAAGAATTTGTACATTACTTGAGTATTTCCAATTTCCAATACTTTTACTTCTACTCCACTACATCTCGGATCCAAAACAGATATAAGTCCAAATTACATGAACGTACTGTATGTTAGCCAACATTGAAAAAAGAAAGAAAAGAAAATATCAACCAAGTTTGAAGTGAACGGTGGTGTGTGTGTGACTGTGACTGTGTGTGTGTGTAGAGGTCTTCGGACCTGCCCGAGATCCGAAATTACCCGCGATCCGAACCGCCCCGAGCCGGGTAACGGGGCCGTTTTCGAGCTTTTACCGCGGGGCGGGCCGGGGCCGGGGCCGTCTGCCCCGGTTCCCCGGGTATCTCCTGTTACCCGAGTGGAGCCGAGACAGGCCGAGATTGAAGTGAAAGCGAACGCAACAACTGCACCAAATAGATAACGCATGTCTTCCAAGATGGCGCCGTGGCATGGCGACACGTTGAGAGCTGCTCTTGCCTTGTTGCTGGTTTTTATGTTGTATGTCACTGTTTTTGCACGTAATGCGTCCTGTACGATGACCTACGATCGCCAGACGTTACTGGACTTGAGATTTGTTGCCTCGGACGTTTTCAGACCGGATTTGCCGGGAGAACTGTATAACAACAACAGCAGCACGGTTCCACCATGGCGTGGCCATAGGAGGAAGAGAGGGAAGCGAGGGGGTTCACTAGTGAAGCTACGTGGACGCCCTTCGCGACCACCCATCCCCAGCATACTGTTGGCAAACGTCCAAGCGATCGACAACAAGATGGACGACCTCCGAACCCGGCTACGCGTTGAAAGGGATATAAAGAACTGCTGTGTGCTCTGTTTCACGGAGACGTGGCTGAAGGCTGACGTTCCTGACAGGGCGGTACAGCTAGATGGCTTCTCTGTGTTCCGCACGGACCGTTCGATGGCAAACACGGGGAAGACGAAAGCGGGCGGTGTTCTGTTTTACATCAACGACTCTTGGTGCACTAATGTGGATATAGTCTCACACCACTGCTCGTCGGTGCTGGAGCACTTAACACTACGGTGCAGACCGTTTTACCTACCCAGAGAATTTCCTTGTGTGTTGCTGACGGCTGTATACATCCCACCAGAAGTGAATGCATCCGAAGCTATGGACGAGCTAAGCGATGTCATTTGTAAGCAGGAAAATAAGCACCCGGAAGCCATTTCAATCGTGGCGGGGGACTTTAACCACTGCAACTTGAAATCGGTGTTGCCGCACTTCTACCAGCACGTTAAGTGCCCAACAAGGAAGGTAAGGACGCTGGATCACTGTTATTCCACCATCAAGGATGCCTACAAAGCGGTCCAACGGCCCCACTTTGGGAGATCTGACCACCATGCGGTGCTACTACTACCTGCCTACAAGCAGAGAATGAAGAGCGACCAACCCAGGGTGAGGTCTGTACAGTGCTGGTCCACAGATAATGTATCTAAACTCCAGGGCTGCTTTGAATCGACAGAATGGTCCATCTTCAAAGACTCAGCCACAAGTTTGGATAACTATGCTGACACTGTCACCAGCTATGTTAAATTCTGTGTGGATAATTGCATCCCAGCGCGAACCGTTCGCTCCTATCCCAACGAGAAGCCGTGGATGAACCAGGATACTCGTCTGAAGTTGAGGGAGCGCCGAGCCGCTTTTCAATCTGGGGACGAGGAACGGTACAAAAAATCCAGATACGACCTGAGGAGGGCGATCAGAGACGCTAAGAGACAATATAGGGACAAACTGGAGAACAACTATAGTGGCTGTGACGCACGGCGTATGTGGAGAGGGCTGCAGGCGATTACGGATTACAAACCGAAGCCGGCTGTTATTAACACCTCGGACTCTCTACCGGACGAATTGAATAACTTTTTCGCCCGCTTTGAATCTCACAACACGGACCCAGTTACACCGGTGCGGGGTACACCCGGTGCGGTGGAGCTGCAGGTGACACAACGAGATGTGAGTAAAACTTTTAAAAGCGTTGGGACTCATAAGGCGGCCGGTCCTGATGGGATTGCCTCACGTGTCCTTAAGTTGTGTTTTGACCAGCTTTCGGGAGTCTTTACTGACATTTTCAATATGTCCCTGTCATTGTGTGTGGTACCGTTGTGTTTCAAGGAAACCATAATTGTACCCATAGCAAAGAAAAAACCTGTCACCTGTCTTAATGATTATCGCCCTGTGGCTTTGACCTCTGTTCTTATGAAGTGTCTGGAAAAAATGGTTATATCACATATAACGCACATTATCCCTGCCAATACTGATCCATTACAGTTTGCATACTGTGCTAATAGATCAGTCGATGATGCTATTTCTCTCGCACTACACATTGCCTTGAAACATCTGGAGAATAAGAACTCTTATGTCAGACTACTCTTCATAGATTATAGCTCTGCCTTTAACACGATTGTACCATCTAAGCTTGTGTTGAAACTCAGGGGTCTTGGTCTGGGCAGTAGTATCTGCAACTGGCTGTTTGACTTTTTGACAGGCAGGCCACAATCTGTACGAATAGGGAACAAGCATTCATCTAAGATATTGACCAGGACTGGAGCGCCCCAGGGCTGTTGCCTCAGTCCCTTGTTGTATAGTCTGTTCACCTATGACTGTGTTGCCAGGTGTGGAAATAATTCTATTCTCAAATTTGCAGATGACACCACGGTTATAGGACTAATATCCAACGATGATGAGAGGGCCTATAGGAGGGAAATTGAAGAGCTAACCCTATGGTGCCAGAATAACAATCTCTCTCTAAATGTTAGTAAAACAAAAGAGATCATCGTTGACTTTAGGAAATCTGAAGTCAATCACAGTCCCGTAACCATAAATGGTTCACCTGTAGACATAGTGGACAGTTTCAAATTCCTGGGTGTTCACATAACAAACTCACTCACATGGTCTCAAAACAGCGAAGGTATCCTTAAGAAAGCGCAGCAGCGATTGTACTTTCTGCGGCGCCTCAGGAGATTTGGCCTAAGCACCAAGGCTCTTGTTAATTTCTATCGCTGTACCATAGAAAGTGTATTGACAGGATGCATAACAGTGTGGTTTGGTAACGTGACTGCTCAAGACAGTAAACAGTTACAGAGAATTGTGAAGAGAGCTGCCAAAATCATTGGCACAGAATTACCACAGCTACACACAATCTATAACACACGCTGTAAGAAAAAGACAGAGAACATCTTAAAGGACAGCTGTCATCCCGCCCATTCCCTGTTCTATCTCCTCCCTTCAAAAAAACGTTACCAGAGCATCAAATCTCACACCACCCGTTTCAGTAATAGTTTTTATGCTCAAGCAATCAGGTTGCTTAACGAAGAGATGGAAGCGAGACGTAGGTAGTCATGTGCAATACGCAGTTTTTAAACTGTACACTGTCACACTGTATGGTTGTTTTGTTGTTTTTTGGGTTGTCCTGGGTGACCTGTTGTTGTCGTATTGTTTTGTGTGCAATAAGGCTGAGAGTGCTCTTGGCACAAGCATTTCATTGTTTGTCTGTACTTGTATGGATACGCATTTGACTAATAAACCGAACCTGAACCTGAACGCCACACGATGGCACTAAAGATGCAGCATGTAATCTGTTGCATTGGTTGTGAGAACTGAGAAGTATAACTCACTCAGTCACAACAACACTGACTATCAGTTGGATTGTTATTATTATCAAAGATATTAAAGTTGTACTATGTAACTTTTTTTATAAAACAAATCTTAAAATTCTCCTAACTATTAAATCACAAAAGTTTTAGAAGATCCGCGCCGTGAATTTCAGCCTGTAAAGCCTTCTCTGTATGTAAACTGAGATCCTTGCCGTGGACCGGATCTCGCGCCAAAATTGCGTCATCACACTACCGGCCAATCACAGCGAGGGTTATACAACTGCCGGCCAATCACAGCGCATCTTGAAGTGGGGTCGCTATGGCAGCCATATTTGTTGTCGCCCGTTTGTACCATCCCTTCTCTAGGTAATTTCGCCTACCAGGCAGGGTGAAGGAGTCCGTATCTCTGGAATTACTGAACGCACAGGAACAAGGGACCCCTTAAAAGATAGATCTCATCGAGGTGGAGGCAGACGCGGGGGTCTGAAGGTACGAAAAACGTCCGAAAGACGCGGACGCGACCGCGGTTTGCTATAGGGCTAATGACCACTAGTTGGGCATCTTACACAGTATGGCTTTAACGTAACGTTTTGGTTAACGGTTTACAATGGAGTTGTCATTGCGTGTTGTCATGCTCTGCAGAGCAAAATGGACACTCAAAGCAGAAAGATATAATGAACAACACATGCGACAGAAAACGATAGCATTAGCATTGGCTAGCCTAAGAAGAAGGAATAAAAACATGGATTTATTTGTATTTACAAACTGTCCGCATGACTTACTGGTCTGGGAAAAGATCATCTTTTGGCGAGAGGCACAGCGCCGCTGACAGCAACAGCAGCACCGTGGCGACGTTAGGTAAGAAATATGTCTGATACAACTCTTAATATAATAACGTTGGCATTCTTTCATTTCGGGGCGACAGGTTCGGGTCTCGGATCTCCCGTTCTGCTCGGGTTTCGGATCCAATTTTTCTAATAACAGGCGGGGCCGTTCGGATCGGATCCATCACGTCTCGGGGCTGATCGGGTAACGGTTCTCAAATTCCAAATGATAGACGGGGCCATATGGGTCCGGGTCCATTTCCCCCGGGTCCTTTTGGGTTCGGGTAGTTCAAATTGGACCCGTGAAGACCTCTAGTGTGTGTGTGTGTGTGTGTGTGTGTGTGTGTGTGTGTGTGTGTGTGTGTGTGTGTGTGTGTGTGTACGTGGCCGTGTGTGTGTAGCAGTTCATTTCAGGGTTGCGTGCGTGTGTGTGTGTGACTCAACAGCACCACTTGGTCACCAGCGGTATTGCAGCTCATGCTACATATATAGTAACATGCATAGTAACATACGGACAAAGTCACTCTTAGGAGACGGTGTGACCACCGCTCAAAGGTGTATGGGTTGTTGCCTACTTCCTACAGTAAAACAATACTATACCTGTTATTGCAAAAAGCTGTGCTTTATATTAATGCTATCTACATCACCGGATAAGCTAAGACCATCACATTTTACCATAAACTAGTCTTCAGCATTTTTTGGAATGTTCAGACACTTGGAAAAAAACCTTCAACTACAGCACAGAGCTCAGAGTGCACTCTGGCAACCCATGTCTGTCTGTCTGTCTGTCTGTCTGTCTGTCTGTCTGTATACAGTATGCTGAGTCGACATGGTGCATGTGTGCATGATGTTACTTATTTAAATTGAGGGATTCAACAACGCCTGCACAACACCACATCACTGGGTCACTGGACTATGGCCAAGGGGTGTCTTTAGCCACACGTACGCACGCGCACAAACGCACGCACGCACACCCTTCTTCTGTGAGTTAGGGTTATTATAGGTTATTATAGTCTCCTCACCAGCTGCAAGGCCTGTAGTCCACCCAGCACTTTCTAAAAAGCAGACAGCCAGCTAGCCAGACAGATAGGGAAAATCCTCATGAATATTCTTCTCTCTCCGTCTCTGTCTCTGTCTCTCTCACACTCACACGCACGCACGCACGCACGCACGCACGCACGCACGCACGCACGCACGCACGCACGCACAACTGAACACTTGACTTGACACTTTTAAAGTGGTGATTCAAGTTCTGCCTTTCAAAACGGGTAGACGAAAAAGCACTTCCTTTTTCACTTTCTGTCATGCTTTCAAAGTAACCTAGACAAGTAGACAAAGCCCGATTCTGTGACTGTTCCGTCTGAAAATCAACTGAAAAGATGCCTACCCAAACACCAATTACAGTGCCAAAATCCAATCATGTGGCAAAGGTACCCAAAATGAACCAATTCAAGCCCATTTGCTATAAACGTTGGACTGCCTTTCCATCTGGTTTCCTCTACCTGTGAGAAAGTAAGACCTTAGAATGTGAGAGCAAAGCTGTACTAGTACTTCAATCTGAACTAGTCCTGTCAACGTGACTAGTGAATGAAAAGCACAATCATGTAAATATGTAACTAATAATTTAAATATTAGATACCTCTGAACCAGTGGTGTGTTCTAGATTGCTTCTCGATTATTCAAGAGCAATATATAAGATGGTTATTCTTCTAAATATCATTTTTGATATATTTCCAGTTAATCGCTATGACAATTTGCACACAGCCATCCGTCCTCCCAATCATTCTGAGTGACATGATGGTGCATATTACAGACTACTAAGGGGACTGACCAGACCAAGGGACAGGTCAATAATAACACACTCCAATTTATTTCCAGTCAGGACCCCATCAATAAGGGATGTAGAGAGATCGACCCGAAGAGACTTGCCACGCTAATGGCAACACATACATGACAACCATAACATACCGAGGGGACGTACAAAGCACTAGCAAGACAAACACACTCTGGCATTGGCGTGCAATCACAAATCCTGTCAGTCTGAAATCAATACCCAGGGCGGTGTGGAGGTGCGCGCATGGCCTTCGCAGGCAGGGCTGTCACAAGGGGGGGAAAAGTGGGACTGAGTTACTAGGGCCCAAGGTGGAGGGGCCTGGAATTATTTTATGCTTTAGCTGTTGAAAAATGGCAGATATACAAGCTCACAGTGCAGCACTGAGTGCCGCGCTGTGAGCTTGTAGATCTGCTATTTTTGAAAACTCGTGAAAATCAGTGCAAATCTTTGAATATATGTATTTTTTAAGCGAACATTTGTAACTCAAACTTTGCCTCTTGGGGGTCCCTGGAACTAAATATTTTGAGATGAGGGTCCGTGGCCAAATAAATGCAATTTTGGGGGTCCTTGACATGAAAAGGTTTGAGCACCACTGACATAGAAACATAGGTTTTTCAAAAAACCTTAGAAGGATTTGAAATATTCAAAGACTTGCCCAAATTTTCACGATCTTTCAAAAATAGCAGATCTACAAGCTCGCAGCGCGGCACCGAGTGCCGCGCTGCGTGCTTGTATATCTGCTATTTTTCAATAGTTAAATCACCAAAAATGTGAGTGAATCCTTGCACCCAGAGCCCAGAATTTGGTGCGACACCCCTGTTCGCGGGGCTGGGAGATTGCTCATGACTAATAGCTATACTGTAGCTGCTGGGTTCTTATATCGCCTCTGCAGCGTTGACTCAGGGAAATGTGATCCTGTTCATCTCAACATACTCCTCTCACTCATCTGGCAAGCCAGCAGGGACACAGGAGGGAGGGGCTGAGAGGGGGATTGGGGTGGGGGGGGGGGGGGGGGTGAGAAGAGGAAAGAAGGGCAGGAGAGGAGAAATAGAGGAGAATCATCTTACATGGACACATTCAGGTGCAGAGAGCGCAGAAGAAGGCAATTGACAATTTCAGCAAATGGAAAGTGCATGTGTGACCGCGTACTATCTATACTATAATTTTGCGAATGTCTGAGTGAGTGAGTGAGTGAGTGAGTGAGTGAGTGAGTGAGTGTCTGTCTGTCACAGGAGCAATTGATCTGAAATCGCATCACCATCAGCATATGAACACACCTGACATAACTGTGAAGCCCGTTTGTCACTTTCACAAATCGTATGTGTATATTAGCATTTTTATGGTGTATCTAAATCTATTTAGCCTACAGTACCTTTTGTGACCACACATGTTAAGGGAGGGGCGCTGTTGTTCAGGCCATGCACAATCACACACAAACCCACACACACACACACACACACACACACACACACACACACACACACACACACGGGGGGGGGGGGGGGGGGGGTGTGTGCAGGCGGGTGGGCGGGCGGGCTGGGGGGGGGGGCAGTATCTCTAGCCATTAAACAAAACGGGTTTCTTACATTGATGCTCCTACAGTACATCATGCAAGCACCAGTTAAAGTTACTTTCCATCCCTCATATACTGTGTGCACAGTGCACATCCCATAACCCACACACTGCACGTCATTTTGGAGCTCATATCTTTGAACGGGTAAGGGCTAGTAATATATATTATCGTCGTTGTCGGGTGGAAACCATGTATGTCCAAAACCGTCCCATTTGTATTTATCTTTTTAAAAATGATTTAAACTAGTGAAAATATTTTCACTAGTTTTGTGCAACAGTCTTATTCTGATGAGGCAGGACGTTAATTTATGCGAAAAGAAACATGCACATTTGAAACATGGAGATAGGAGGTTTCTGCTGGATAGTGACGATATATTGTGCATAATGTTCCATGTGTGTGGGCGTTGTCATGGAATTATGAGGAGTCGGAGACATAATTCTAGGTGATGATGGATATGATTTTATGTACAAGTACGGTAGACACACACAGTCTGACAGTGGTAAAGCAGTTCTGACAACAAGCTCAGTGATCAGACCATAGCTGCTACAAGTAGTTAGGTCAAATTAGCCAAAAGTTAAACCAATCTGGGAACTAAATCAAAATCAAAATCTTTTTTCACAAATGTGTTCATAAAGGTGTCAACTATCACCTCTGAACTTTCTCAATCACAACTCCCTTTGGAAACTTTGTGGGAGCCAATCAAAGTTGGGGGTATCGGGATACCTGGGCCTGGGATTAAAGGGAATAAAATAAAAAAATGGCCAATATGAGCGTATGAGGTGTGTAATTAGGGTATGTTTGGGCTGCTGAATCCATTCCAACCATTAGTTATCAGTTAAAATGACTCCTTGGCCATAAAATAGGCCTAATTGGCTAAGGCTTAGCCAATCATGTAATTCGAGTTCACCTGTGTCCTGTTAGTCCCTATGTTTTAAACCCTTTTAAGTGTTCCTTGTCAGATTGTATCATGTGTCCTGTGTCATGTATCCTGTGTGTCATGATGTGTGCTTACCCACCTGATCTTGAATAGTTTTCATGAATTCAAACCCTACTCCAACCATTTTTTTTATTGCCAATATTATATGTCTCGTGGCCTATTTTATGGCCAAGGAGTAATTATTACTGATAACTAATGGTTGGAATGGATTCAGCAGCCCAAACATACCCTAATTACACACCTCATACGCTCATATTGGCCATTTTTATTTGTTTTCCCCCTTTAATCCCAGGCCCTCGGGATACCCCCAACTTTGATTGGCTCCCACAAAGTCCCCCAAGGGAGTTGTGATTGAGAAAGTTCAGAGGTGATAGTTGACACCTTTATGAACACATTTGTGAAAAAAGATTTTGATTTTGATTTAGTTCCCAGATTGGTTTAACTTTTGGCTAATTTGACCTAACTAAAGGGCAAGCTGAACCATAACAAGACCTGGCTGTATCAAAACGATATCCCAGACATCTTGGCTCCTACAAGCTGCAAAATATCAAGTCATATCATATCATATCATATCATATCATATCATAACATAAAATGTATTATAAGCACTATACGTGATGGCTAAATATAAAATGTTAGATCTAAACAACCATTAACAATACTGTATACTGTAGTCCAGTGGTACCCAAACCTTTAAGCCTGTGTGACCCAAAAGAGAAATTAGTTATGCGCCCGGGACCCAAACTACGCTTTGCCCCGTGTTGTGAGCTTGTAGATCGGCTATTTTGACTACTTCTTAATTATTATATTTTATTTGTGGAATTTCTTAAATGTGTTTGTTTGTTTGAATTTGTTTGTTTGTTTGAATATTTACACATATTATATATTTTTTCAAAAAAAATAAAATGATATATTTGAAAAGATTTTACCTATTTTTAAATATATATTGAATTTTTTATATGAAACGAAATTTGGATTTTTACTTGAGTCGTGACCCTTAGAAATTGATTCATGGACCATGACCCACAAATGGGTCGCTGCCCACTGTTTGGGAACCAGTGCTGTAGTCAACCACTTATCAGGAATCGGGTCGCAGGGGTAACAGTTCCATCAGAGATATCCAGTGTTGTATAATGTATAATTATTCGTCAGCGTGTGCACGTATATAGCAAGTGCATACTATATACTGTACAGTACACTCACACATCCTCTCCACTCAGGCACTTGCACCTGCTAATGCATGCATGCAT
Organism: Nannobrachium achirus; assembly: GCF_963921795.1. Classification (NCBI taxonomy): domain Eukaryota; kingdom Metazoa; phylum Chordata; class Actinopteri; order Myctophiformes; family Myctophidae; genus Nannobrachium; species Nannobrachium achirus. Next base: position 40,619,081 of record NC_137813.1, read on the forward strand.
ACATGCACGCACGTGCACGGTGCGCACGGACACAATGTGCTCTCTTTAGCCCGTCTGTGTTCCACTACAGCTCAGCGGCTGGCATCGCTGCTTGATAAGTTGGCACGTAAAACTGACTGCTGTGCAGTTATCTATGGGTAGGCCTGTCAACAACAGTACACATTTATGATGCTGACAATTCATTTTGTCATACAAACAATTGCGATTAACGATTTCACTGTATTTTTGGCATTGAAGAATATAAATGTAATTTCTGTTTACTGACATTTAATAATTGTATACTTATAAATAGCTGATCTATAAGCTTACAACACGTCACAAAGCTGCAATTTTTAGATAATGTTTGTAAATATATATGAATTCAACATGTAAACGACTATGATGATTGTGCAAAATAATTGGGATCATCTCAAATCGTTGTGATTAGACATTATGTAATAATTGTGATGGGCCTACTAATGGTCTTTATTCAACGGGTTGGTCAAAGCACACATTGTGATTTGTGTGATACAGTAGGTGTGATTTAATAGCTGTAAACCACGGCTTGTACACTTCAACCTCACTCTGTGGTTAAAAACACAAGGGTTCCTAACCGCGGGTCAAGGTGAAACCCACCACATTTAAGGTGAACTTCAATGTTCGTGGAGGCTTAATGGACGAGTGGATAGAGAGACACGTCACCAGGGAATCCTCCACCTTAAAAGGACGACACACACAGCTGCAGAAAGACCAGATTGATGAACTGGGGGTGGAGCAAGCACTGTCATGGGCTGTCAAATGCTTCGATAACTGCATGGTGTCAGGAAGAAGGTGTCGTTTTAAATCTTCAAACAGCATCAAAGGTGTAATGGCATTTTGCTAGATTTCAGTCATGTCAATATCAGAAACGGCTATAGGGCTGACAGGCTATATGATCAAAGGAAAAATTCTAAATGTAAACGTGGTGGCGTTTCAATTGCCTTGCAATTGCCTATGTGAAGGCAGTCAGGGACATCAAAAAGACAAAATAACAATAATAATCTGTCACAGCAAACCATACCTCTGCTTAAAGCGGGGGTCAGCAACCTGTGGCTCTAGAGCCGCATGCGGCTCTTTAGCGCCACCCTAGTGGCTCCCTGGAGCTTTCTCAAAAATGTATTTTTTGTTTTAACGATTTTTTTAGTGTCACTGTGGGGCAGAATCCTTGTTATCTCCAAGTTTCAAATTTGTTTCAACGTTTCAAAAAGTTTCAACGCCTCGCGATGCGAGGCGTTGTGTGCTTGTAGATCGGCTGTTTTCACTAGTTTAGTTAATTTTTTAAATGATACAAAACAAAAGTTTTGGACATACAAGGTTTCCACCCGACAACGACGATATACAAGGCTTTTATATTTTTTTGCGGCTCCAGACGGACTTGCTTTGGGTTTTTTCGGTCCAATATGGCTCTTTCAACATTTTGGGTTGCCGACCCCTGGCTTAAAGGGATAGTTCACCCCCAAAATCACTTTTTTTCTATGGAGACTTGAATTCATGGATATTTTTGTGAATAATAAAGCCAACTAGAAAAGCAGTTCCTGCAGAAACTGCGTGGGCTCCCTGAAAACACACAAAGTATATTGTGTACAGTAGGAAATGTACACATGCCTCCTCAGTCCTAAGACAGACTTTCGATTGGGGTCCGCTCAATATGCCGGCGGGCCGCTGTTCCGTCTAGCGTCGGCAGGCTAGTTACTCGTCACGGTTACTGAGGTTAGGTTTAGAGTTAGGGTAAGAGTTAGGGTTAGTTTTAGTGTCGGAATACCGACCCGTCGGCATATTGATGCGGACCCCTTTCGATTCTCTCTCTAGGTCGTCCTCAGACGAGCCTTCCATCGTCGCTTCCAGTCATCCCGGTTCTCCATACATCCGCCAGTAATATAAATAGTAAGACAGAATTAATTTCCCATAGGAATTCACTGGGAAACAGTTTTTTTCTAAAATCTCAAAACGTATACAAAATCTGTAACAAGAAAAATACAAGCACACATAACTGTGTAAAGCTGGATGGAAACGAGTGGAATCAGAGTTTCAAAGACATTTTTCTTTTTTTAAGATCACCATTCTGGCAGGAATACGCTTGGAAAATAAATATAAGGTACTTTCAAACACCTCTGTCAATATCTAAGTATAATTTAAACTCTGGCTGCTGGAGGGAATGCGGGGAGAGTAATGCGGATCACACCCACATATTCCTCACATGCCCCAAAATACAAACCTTCTGGTCAAGAGTCACACAAATAGAACAAATATTTGGGAGAGCTTTAAACTTACAAAATCACAATATACTCCTTGGAACACGTCCCCAAAGTCTGCAAAGTCGAGACTTATATCTTTTTTGGATCTTGAGAATTACAGCGCTCAAACAAATATCAAGGAGTTGGAAAAGTTTGGAACCTCCCAAGGTGGAGAAATGGTGGGAAAAAACAGAGGACATGTACCTTATGGAGAAGGTGACCTATAAAATTAATGGCAAAGAAAATGTTTTCGAAAAAAGGTGGGCCTCTTATGTCCTAAATAAGGGAAACATGTCTATTTAATTTTTACTATTGTTTTTTTCCTTTTGTTTTTGTTTTTCCTTTTTTTCTATTCAAACCTAAAGTAATCTAGATATAAATATTAATTTAAACAATAGCAGTTTTTTCTTTGAAATGACAACAACTACACAACAAAGCCTCCCCTTTTTTATTTTTTCAGTTTTTTCGTTTTTTATTTTGTAATGTTTTTGTTTTCAGTTTTTGTGTGGGGGTGAGGGTCTGCACTTAAAAAAAAAAAAAAAAAAAAAAAAAAACGTGTCAAAATGTCTTTAAAAAAAGGGACATAACATGTTAAATGTTGAATAATGATTTAAAATTGTATTACATGTTTTGACACAAAGTATAAAAAAAAAAAAAAACTGTGTAAAGCTGAAACAGTCGAAATTTGTAGCTCAATTTGTGCTCTCTAAAGCGAGCCCACAAATAATTTGAGGAGACTCTTTGTGTGTCCCCATAGGGAACCACTTCTTCGTCATCAAAATTATTGGCCTAGGAATGCGACAAAATCAAAAACATATCCAGGAATTCAAGTCTCCATGTATGGGGTGAGTAATCAACAGGAAAAAAAAAACCCTTTAAAACAGTGGATCAACCTTCTTTTTCCTACATCTCGCTAGGGGTGGGCGATATGGAAAAATACAATATCACAATATTTTCACAAGCTGTATCACGATACACAGTCTTATCACGATTCTTTTTCACGTTGGTTTTTATGGTTAATTTTCAAGTTACTTGACAAAAACTAGACTCTCTGGGTTCCTTTTGGGAGGTCTAAATTGAACTACTACGAGTATGTAACTCTCGTATACAAATGAAACCAAATGGACCCTTACGGGTCCATTTGGTTTCATTTGTATACTGACATTTTAAAGTAATGAACTACTGATTTAGACCAAAATGCAGTTTTAAATTGAATTCTGCAATGAATCTCTGTATTAACGATTAAACAGGATTTCTTACAAGGCTCCCTCAATTGTATCACGATATATACGATACCTCTGAAAAGGCATATCGTGGAGACATTGTAGCGTCTCAACGATAATTATCACCATATCGCCCACCCCTACATCCCGCTCCCTCTATCCTCTCCTCCTCCTCCTTGCTCCTTCCCTCTCTGTGTCCTTCCTTCCTGTGTTGTCCTCCACTCTCTGTGACAGCAGCATGGTCCCTGTGGTGACATTGTGTGGCAGAGGTTGGGACTGACACATACACACACACACACACACACACACACACACACACACACAGAGGTTGGGACTGACACACACACACAGTACACACACAGCAGTGAAAGCGGCAGGTAGGGAGAGTGGCCGTTCCACAGGGGTTGGCTGTCGCCATCACTGAGCCCTTTCAATAAAAACAAACACACATCCTGGTTGTCGGGGTGGAAACCTTGTAAGTCCAAACAGTTTGTATTGTATTTATCATCTTAAAAATGATTTAAAACTAGTGACATTAGCCGATCTACAAGCACACAACGCCTCGCGATGCGAGGCGTTATGCGCTTGTAGATCTGCTATTTTCACTACTTTTGTGAGACAGTCTGGTATGATGAAGCTTTACGAAAAAAATGTACAAATGTGAAACTTGGAGATACGAGGTTTCTGCCCGACAGTGATGACATACTCCTCTAGCAGACACACACATTCACACACACACACACACACACACACACACACACACACACACACACACACACACACACACACACACACACACACACACACACACACACACACACACACACACACACACACACACACACACACACTCTCGTCGCCACACGGGTACATAACCAACAATGGTAAACAACTACACGTGCACACGCACGTGCATGCGCACGCCGCCGCCAGGGGAGAAAAAACGGGGACAACAACACAGGGGGACTTCAATCTGTCCCGGAGCAGGGCTTCTATGACCATGAGAATAGCAATTACCTGAAGGGAACAGGCCCAATCACATGCCCGGCCTTTGTCACCTGGTACAAAACCTACGAGCTCTCTGTGCTCAGCTTGTTTACTAGGGCTCCATCCATGGTTTTCCTGGAATACTCCAGACCCCTCTCTCCGAACGTCCACGGCTGTATCTATTGACTCATTTATAAACACTGCTGCCAACAACGCTGAAACACATGCACGCTCACACACACGCTGGTAAACAAATATTATAAAATAATCATGAAGTGGAACCTCTCTTCCCTCAAAAAGGAGTGGTTATAAAATCTGTCTGTCTGTCTGTCTGTCTGTCTGTCTGTCTGTCTGTCTGTCTCTCTCTCTCTCTGTCTCTCTCTCTCTCTCTCTGTTCACACTGGCAGGTAACAGTAAAGATAAAAAGCTACCCAAAAAAAACATTGCAGTATATCTGTCACCGAGTGGCTGTTTGAAATGTTGATCAACACGCTCCGTTGGCGTGTTGAAGCATGCAACCGATGAGCAAGGGAAATATGGGGCGGAATGGATGGATGTGTGGACTGAACTGCAGCCTGCTACGGTCAGTCTGTAAACCTAACCACCTCAACACCAGCATCTATATTCGTGGTGGTGGGGTTGGGGGCATTAGCCAAAAATAGCTGATCTACAATCTTGATCGTTGGGTGAGAGATGGAACAAAGGGCTGTGTCACGTTGAAGGGCCTCCTGACTTGCAATCATTTCCCAGTGACAAACATCTATTACAATCATTACCAGGGGTGTCGCACCACATTCTGGGCCCTGGGTACGAGGATTCACTGCGGGCATGACTGTTCTTCATAGGGGGAGGATTGGGGTTTAACCCGTTTAGACAGGGAACGTTTTTTTTTTTTACGATTTATTTTTTGGACTTTTTTATGCTTTTTTTCATAGGACAATTTTATAGGCCGACAGGAAACGGGGAGAGATGGGGAATGACATGCGGCAAAGGTAATCCGGATCGGGAATCGAACCGGCGACGCCAGCAGGCATCATAGCCTAGTATGTGGTATGCACCTGGACCACTAGGCCAGGCCAGTGGGCGCCCCGCACTATTTTGTGTTTTAACTAGTGAAAAACAGCAGATCTACAAGCTTGCAGCCCGGCTATTTTTTTTAAATCGTGAAAATTTGTGCAAGTCTTAGGTTTTTCAAAAAAACTGTTTCCATGTCAGTGGTGCTCAAACCTTTTCATGCGAAGGACCAAAAACGATATGTATTTTGTCACGGACCCCCATCTAAAAATATTTAGTTCCAGGGACCCCCCAGAAGCAAAATCTTTACAAATGTTCGCTTAACAAATAGATATATTCAAAGATTTGCACACATTTTCATGACTTATCATAAATAGCAGATCTACAAGCACTGTGAGCTTGTAGATCTGCTATTTTTCAATAGCTATAGTATAAAATAGGCCCCTCCACCTTGGGCCCTGGTAACTCACTCCCACTTTTCCCCCCCTTGTGACGCCCCTGATCATTACAGTAGAATATCACAGTATACCGTTGCCCTTGACAACATGTTCAAGTTCATGTTTATGTTTAAAAAAAAAAAAGAAAAAAGAAACAATGAAATGCTTATCCACAGCTCCCTTGTGCCAATCCCTAAACAGACACAGCATCATAGATAACAGCAACACACATCAGTGACACATGAGTCAAGAGACAAGTGTGTCATTGGTGTGTGTGTGTGTGGGGGGGGGGGGGGCTGTCTGCGCGTGTTTCGATGAAACTATCTGCTGACATGGAAACTCTGTTTCCACTTGTGATCGTGACTAACTTCGAAACGATTCCTTCTCGGAAGGGAAGTTCTGTCAGGAAAACACTGGCTGGTGGAAACAGCTAAACAACAACAGATGACTTTATTAACGCTGATAAAAAATAAAGATAAAGGAAGTGAATGCTGGCACTGATAGATATTGTACTCCTGAACGCCATCAACATGCTCTACACCAGGGATCTTCAACAGAGGGTCCGGGACCCCTGGGGGGTCCTCAGAGTTACTACAGGGGGGCCGCTAAATCTTTGAGTGAAAGGATAATTATTTTAGATTAACAACTTGAACCCTCACATCCCTATTCTGAAGAGAACTTTGGCCTAAAATAGCATATCTACATGCTCTCAACGAGCTTGTAGATTGGCTATTTTTGGCAAATAGGTTGGGTGTGGTGGTAAAAAAAGATCAGACCAAGTACCGAGTGATAGGTCAAGTTTACAAAGCATCAACAATTTAAGTGATTAAATGTCTGAAAAAACACATTAACACAAATCCAACATCAACTGATGACAGTGCTGTCAAACAGGTCTATGGATCTACCTATGACATCGATGAAAATCTGCAACAGTTTTATACAACATGTAGAGGGGGTCCCTGCTTCATCTGTCTCACAGCTAAGGGGTCCTTGGCCTGAAGACCCCTGCTCTACACTGTAAGAGCTCTACCTCTTATGTTTTAATAACCATCTGACCCACACTGATAGACAGTCAATGCAAACAAAATCAGATAACCACCATCATGAGCCCATAATGAGACTCATATGCTTTGGATTCAGAGTTCTTCTGTATAAGAGCACATGCAGACTGGATCTGAGCAGCATTTGAGTTCACACCGGCTCAGATACAACCACAAACAGAGCGGGAAAACTAGGCCTGTCCCAATTATTACATAATCGTCTAATCGCAATTATTCGACATAATCACAATTATTTGACATGATTGCAACTATTTGTCCATGTTGACAAATTCTCGTAATTATGTTCAAACATTAAAAAATAGTGGAAATAGCATATCTACAAGCTCACAACACGTCGCATCGCTATTTCCACTATTTTTGACTTTTACAGGTATATGAACATTTTTCAACATGGAAACGATTAAGACGATCATGAAAAATAATCGCGACTACAGTACCGGTAAGTCAAATAAATGCGATTAGGCGATTATGTAATAATTGTGACAGCCCTAGTTTCACCTAAAGCTTCTCCTGTTTCCCTATTCTGCCCTCCATTCTGTCTCCTAACCGAGAACATATCCCCTTCATCTGCTCTTCCCAGGAGACATTTATCTCTTAGATGCTTGTGCCAGCAAATGCATGCGTGCATGCATGTGTTCTACTCAATGTCCTCCAATCCAGTGGTCCTCAAATATTGTTATGTCAAGGACCATGAAACCGATGGTATCAGGTTCTCTCTACATCGTCCCAAGACGAGCCCCACCATCGGCGTCTTTAGTCATCTCGATTTTCCATCTAACTGGCCAGCTCGTTGAGCTTTCTGGGCCAGCATCTTTCTTATTAGCACATCCACGTCGTAGGTACAATACTGTTGGTGGGGGACGTCCTTTTGATCGATGCCATTGTGTTGGTTCCCACAGTACAAGCTTTTTGCAGGGAGTCCTCTGTGTTGATGGCAATTACCGGCTAGTCTTATGCCAGGAAGATGTATAAGCGAGTATACACACACACACACACACACACACACACACACACGATGGCTGGTTCTTCGCTTACGAAGATCATAGGAGGAGTTTGGAGTTTGGGGTCCTTTTGCTGTGCTTTGAGACAGGCACGTTGATGTGCATATAAGCCAATCCTTAACCAACAGATTTTCGCACAACTGGTGCACTTGAACTCCTGGCCTGATGTGGCTGAAACACGTGACGGACGCACGCACGCACGCACGCACGCACGCATGCACGCACGCACGCACGCACACACGCACGCACGCACACGCCTGACACACAATTTCGATGTCATGTTTTTTGCCTCTCCTTCACATTAGTTTTTCTCTCCTTTTTTTCCTTATTCTCTTTCAGAAAATAACAGAAATGATGGGAGCTTGCACCCACTTTACACCTGCAAACCTGTGACATGACAATAAGGTTGATTCTGGTTGCACATGAATTGGAAAAACACATACCGTAACAATTTCTAACTAGCCCTTACCCGTTCAAAGATATGAGCTCCGAAATGATGTGCAGTGTGTGGGTTATGGGATGTGCACTGTGCACACAGTATATGAGGGATGGAAAGTAACTTTAACTGGTGCTTAAATGATAATATGTAGGAGCATCAATGTAAGAAATACCCGTTTCGTTTAATGGCTACAGAGATACTGTGTTCCCACCCGCCCGCCTGCACACACACACACACACACACACACACACACACACACACACACACACACACACACACACACACACACACACACACACACACACACACACACACACACACACACACACACACACACACACACACACACACACACACACACACACACACACACACACACACACACACACACACACACACACACACACACAGAGAGAGCTGGTTAAACATGTTGCCTGTAGTAGATACACCATAAAAATGCTAAAATACAGCATATGATTTGTGAAAGTGACAAACGGGCTTCACAATTATGTCAGGTGTGTTCATATGCTAATTGTGATGCGATTTCAGATCAATTGCTCCAGCCACTGAGGAGAAATGCTGTTTCAGACAGACAGACACACACTCACTCACTCACTCACTCACTCACTCACTCAGACATTCCGAAAATTATATGTTTGATGGTAAACAAGCATTCAGAGTGAATGCTTGTTATATAACGTCGTTGTCGGGTGGAAACCTCGTATCTCCAAGTTTCAAATTTGTATGTTTTTTTCACAAAGTAAAGCCCTGCTTCATCGTACAAGGCCGTCACACAAAAGTAGTGAAAACAGCAGATCTACAAGCACACAACGCCTCGCGGTGCGAGGCGTTGTGTGCTTGTAGATCGGCTGTTTTCACTAGTTTAAATCATTTTTAAAATGAAAAATGCTAAACAAAAGGTTTTGGACATACAACGTTTTCACCCGACAACGACGATAAGTGCAATTTCTGCTTGGTACAGATGGCTGTTCCTTGTCCTTTTAGGCTGAAGCCATCAGAAGGTGCTAATGGCCTCTCGCTGACCTCTCTCTCGCTCCTTTTTCCCGTTCCAAATCCCATCCCTCACTTTGTACATCTGGAGCAGTCTCTCTTGCCACCACTCGCTGTCTCCGTCTCTCTTTTCTCTCTATAGTTCTCACACCTCTGCCTCCTCCCCTCTGTCCTGGTGTGTTTTAGCGCTTGTCAGGGCAGTCTGGGAATTGATCTGTGTGTTTGTTACTTACAGTGCAACCCAATTCATCCCAGGCCAGCATGACTGAGCTTGCATGGCCTCAGACTGAAACTCCGTCGGAGACAGAAACATGCACGTAAACTATAGACTATTTTGTTGATAATATTGTGATATGAGACTATATTGGGATATATTATTGCGATATGGCTTATGCTTTGGCTTTTCCTGTTTTAATCACTATAAGCTCTATTACATACTTCCAAAAGTAGATAAACAAATTGAATTATGAGCTTGTAGATGGGCTATTTTCATCAAGTGTTAATTTAACTATGAGAGTGTACAAATAGAATGCCATTTGCATGCCAGTCAGAGTTGCACCTTTTACACAGTACTCACAGTACGCACATTGGTAAATTAGCTTTCTCATCATAATGCTCAGGGGGATCTTAACCTTGACAGCATACTTAACAGAATGCAGAGAATCTAGATGGAAAGGAGATTCAGAGGAAGGATTTGAAATAGAACTATACAACGTCTGGAAGGTTTCCTGTTTAAGGCTCACTTGGTTTTGGTTCCATTTGTATACTCTCAGGGTCAAGTTACATAACACTGTGCATTTGTTTTACTCTGTATGCACACATACAGTACTATACATCAGTGGTTCTCAACCTGTGGGTCGGGACCCCCAGGGGGGTCCCCAAATTATTTTGAGGGGTCCCCAGGTGATTAACTTATTGTGAAACATTGTGTTTTCTCACTCAACAGTAAACAAACCGACATAAAGTTTAAGTGTATAGAGGGTATCTGCACATTTCTAAAGTGACAATGTAAGGACTTTTTAATACCTCAAAAAATAATAAATAAACATTGGCCAAATTGTCCGGTATTAGAAGCAGAAATTGTGAAAATAGCCGATCTACATGCTCACAACGCCTCGCGTTGCGAGGCGTTGTGAGCATGTAGATCTGCTATTTTCACAATAGCAGTGTGTTATACAAAATGTAATGCCTCAACTGTGTTCGACGGGGTGGGGGTCCCCAGTTAAAATATGATTATTTTGGGGGTCACGGCCTGAAAAGGTTGAGAACCACTGCTATACATAACACTGTATATCCACAGCCATGCTTGCACTGATAAAACTGGATTCTGGATGCAGTCCAGCCCCTGTTGTCTACAGTAGGACAACCAGTGCTCCTCTTTCTCTCCTACACCTTGCTGCTGCTGTTTTTAAACTGGGCCACGCTGTGCTCAGTTTGTCCCAGCAAACACCACCTGACCTACTCTGGTCAAGCTAACTGGATGTTGGCATGATGCAATGGTGTTGACCACTTGAACCCCGTCCCCAGCATCCGTATTCTGGGGGGGGGGGACATAGCCCAAAACTAGACTGCACTCTGATGAGGAGCTAACTTGCGACTTTTCTTCAGTGTCTCTTTCTGTAAACCCTCTAACAACTTATGACATCACTAGATATATATATCTAAATTTATGACATCACTGACGACATCACTGGATATATATATATATATACCGTATATATATATATATATATACGGAAGGACCTAGTATGTGTATATATATATATATATATATATATATATATATATATATATATATATATATATATATATATACACACATACTAGGTCCTTCTGGGAAATTACGAGTGTGGTTTCCTATTTATAGTCTGTATAGCCTATTTATAGTCTGGATCTCCGCAGAGGACGCAACATGAAAACTGAAAACAGTACTTGCGCCTTGCTTCACTGGCTGGCGCAAGTAATAGCCGATCTACAAGCTCACAATGCATCGCAACGTGATGCGCGGGTTGTGGGAACTCACTAGAGACGTGGTTCCCAAACCTTTTAGCTCGAGACTCAAAAGAGAAATTAGATGTTTGCCCAGGACCCAAGCTGAAAACAGCCACGTTGTGAGCTTGTAGATCGGCTATTTTCACCACTTCTTAAACATTTATTTTCTAATTTATGTAATTTTGAAGATTTTTCTTTGATTTCTTCATGAAATTACTTAGAGAAATCAGTGAAATAGTTGTTTAATTCATGAACATTTTAGCTTTTTTGGGAATGTTTTGAAATAAATAATAATTAAAAACAAAATGTGGGAAACAAAAAATTAAAGGACCCATACAAATGTGTCTGCGACCCACAAATGGGTCCCGACCCAGTGTTTGGGAGCCAGTGCGCTAGAGGGTTTAAGTGGTTAATGAAGGCACCCGACACACAATAGTGACAGCAGCACTGCTTCAAGTGACGACTGGCTTGACCACGTCATTATAGACGAAAAATAAAATATAAACTTCAGAAACGCGTTGTGGGCTTGTAAGATTGTCTATAATATCAAGATTTTTTCAGTTAAGGAGTTAAGTGTGTGTGTAAGTGGTTAAATGGTACTAGTCCAGGGTTGTGAACAGAGCCAGCATTCATCTGCCACCCAGGTATCCTTCCTGTCCTGCTTCCCTCTTTAACGTACTGCCCTTCACCATGATCTCACTGCTCACTATCACACTGCACACTGACTGCACACAACCTCTCTCTCTCTCTCTCTCTCCCTGCCTCTCTCTCCCTCTCTCAACAATTGTAGGTACAAAGAGAAATACATACATATTCCAGTCAAATGGAATAATTCCCTCGATCCCTCCCTCTCGCTATAAACTGAGTGAATATGAATACATACCGGTACGCGCACGCACACGCACACACACACACACGCGCGGTAGATGTAAAGCTGAGGAAAGCGTAACTAAGACCAGCCATAATGCTCAAATCCCCAAACTGATATCTCATATATTATATCCTGATAGCTGAATCAGCATACACATAGAACGTGCTTACACACATGAATAGATGTGCGCGCACGCACGCACGCACGCACGCACGCACACACACACACACACACACACACACACACACACACACACACACACACACACACACACACACACACACACACACACACACACACACACACACACACACACACACACACACACACACACACACACACACACACACACACACACACACACACACACACACACAATGTTAATGTGTGAGAGGCAAAGAATATTACTTTTGTATAGTCTGGACTCTGTACTCTGTATATAAGATTTAAAATAGAAATCTTGAATCTTGAGAGAGAGAATAATGAGCTTTCACCACCATCACCTCCTGCTCTAGATAAGGATAAGGAAGCTCTACAGGAGATACAGTAACTGTTCATAATGTACTCTAATAGCTAATGATGTGCGTGTGCCCAAGTTTATAGCATCAGTGGAATGCTTAGGTAGCCAGGCGTGCCTGTGCACGCACTGTAACCTGCACTGCAGTACTGCAAGTCACGCTGATACACCAGGAGACAACATGTATGAAAATACACCAACCCAATGAACTGCCAGTTCAAATAGGCAACAAACCCAGGATTAAATGAAGCCCAGGATCGTAGCTTTAATTATCTAGGGATTTGGGCCGATATGCGGCCCTCACGTTATTTGGAAACACACATGAGTTCTGGGCGAACCCCGTCCACAGAAGCTTCTGATTGGCTGAACCAGAGCTATGGAGCGCTCCTTTTTGTTCGCTTGGACCATGCGGAAGTGCCGAGTGGTGCGACCACCTGGTGAGTAGCTAACCTGCCGGCGCTGGTGAAAACGAGCGGCTCCGCCCAGAACTCTAGACTTCAGGCCACTATGCGGCCCTTCCACATTGCACCGTCGATCCGACCGATATTTCCAAGTCATGTGTCCGACAATTTATGCACATGTCATATATGGGCATAGCAGTCAGATCTTTGGCTCTGGACAGGCTCAGTCCTTTTCCCTTTTATGCCCATATATGGAGATAGCTGATGTCATGCCCAATGCCCATATACAGTATGCGCCTGATTCCATGATGACACATTGAGGTTAGACAAGACACTCCATATCTGGGCGTAGCTGCATTGGGAACTCCTTATATGGTTAATGACATGAGCATGGCGCCGCGTTCCGCCGACCTACCAGGCCCTTAAGCCAATTTTAATAGAAGATTATTTTTCAAGTACACTGTTACACGCAAGAGAAATACTGTGCCTGAACAGAAATTGTCATTTTGTGTTTTGCAAGTTCAATTTTCTGACAAAACACCCACACAGACCAGTACAATCAGTAGCTGGATTACCTGCCAAATGGTAAAAAAGAGAATCTAAGGCCCGGGCCGCTGGCGTTGCAGGTTTGAGTACCGGTCCCGACAGCCTTTGCCCATCTCTCTCTCCCCATTTCCTCTCAGACTAATGCCCTCTCAATAATAAAGACACAAAGCCCTCTAAAAATAATCTAATCTAAAAGAATCTAAAAAGAATGTAAAATAATCTCCAACCTTTATATGTACCCACAACACCAGTGTACAAAGCCAACTTCTTTCCCTTCTCATCCTGTGCCATCTGTGCCAAGGCAAAAAAAAGAATGGCACCATCTGTGAATCCCTGGCAAGCTTTGTTGTGCCAGTGCCTATCATCAACCACAGTGGTAAACAGATACACAGTACAGTAGACAGCAGGCCTCTCCATATGCACCCACTCCCATCATATCTGAACCTTTCTGAGCCTTGTATTTATTTAAAGATAATTTGTATTATACAATACCTGGTAGAGTATATTATTGCAAGGCACTCTGCTTTGAATGAAACCGTTTCATCTGGCATCCTTATTTGTGAAGGAATGTGCGTACAGTTATATAAAGTAAATCCTGGTGTAGGGCAACTATGACGAAAAACCTTTTTTCACTGACTAAACTAAATAAAGAAAATATAAAAACTAAGCTATGATGACTAAAATTAAGACTAAATATATTGACAATGTTGTCAACAAATAAAAACTAGACTAAAATGTTAGGGAGGGACTAGTGGAGAAGAGATCCAGAAGAACATTTATGACGTGGTCAGACCACGTCTGGAGCGCAGAAATAATTGTTTGGTTGTGTAAGGACACAGCAGTTTGACTTCTGAATCTGAACCAATTTCTTTTGAATTCTCCATATTCCTTGGGAAGTGTACTTTCATGTGCTGTATTGTCATGTGCCATGACTGTATTGTTTCCCTATAATGCGACTTCGGCTCTCAATGAGCGCAGAGAGCTCACAAATCTATATTGCAGCCAAGACCACTTGCAGTTTGACTCGGCCATATGTCGGTAGCACTTTTGTACAATTCAATTCAAGTACATGTCTGTGTTATCAGTGCATCCATCATGGCAAAATTTCAAAAGAAAAATAAATTTCAAGGCACAGATTGTGAAGTCCGTTTGGCATAAAAGTTGCCAAAAAAGGGAATAGGTTGAAGCAACTGATTGGTCAGGCCTCCACGTCTTAATTTAAGTCATAAGACTTGACGTTATTAAGATGTTCAAAATAAGGCCCTATGACTGTCAAAATCAACACTGCTGGAGACAGAGGCTCCAGTCAGATCTCTGACTTCAAGGCCTTCTACAATTCAACCTCAGGCAAAATGCTTGAGTTATTTAAGGTTGGTTTGTTTGTTTGTTTTCTTTGGGGTTGTGTAAAGTATAAGCCGTCTGTGGTCGTGTGATGTTGTCACACTTACTTCATAAAAGAAGGGACTGTTGCATCATCAATAAATTCCATTGTCTATTCACAGCTTTGGCCATTATCGTACAATACACATGGACCATTTTCCCATTAATCTCCCTTTTCTTCAAAGGCATTACAATGTTATCAAACGTACCTGAATAATTGAGTCGATGCTGGCTCAACATCTTTACACGGTTAATAACTCATGGATGTTTGAGCATTGTTAACCACACAATGATTATTTAGCCTCAACCTCTAGCGAGTTTCAAGTCTCTGCAAGTTGATTTACACATCAGACTGAAATTAATGGAATCCAATGGCTCCTTTGAAAATCAAACAAAACCACGGCATGCGTTGTAAAATGGTCAGCCTTGCGTTAAGTTGTCTTTCAATGGACTAAACATCCAGGACCACCGGTACGGTCCCTAAACGTTAGTTAATAGGACACAGAGTTTGTAGTTTGTGTGTAGCGTGTAGAGCAGGGGTTCTCAAAACGGGGTGCCGGGGGTCTCCCCCGGCAAATTAGTTAATGTAACATAAGAATTTAACCCTATTTTATACCAAGGCTATTCCAGAATAGCAGAGAACTCATCGCGATGTGACACGTTCATAAAGCCGCTAGTTTTTTGGAAAAAATCTTAAACACATTTTCTCTTATGGGGGGTGGGGTCCCTGGTACAACATATTTGCAGATGGGGGACCGTGGCCAAATACATATCCACGAGTTTCCTACGCCCCATAGTGCATTGCGCAAACGTCTGCATCGATCTTCCGCCGCCGATTTACAAGCTCACAACGGGTTGCATCTGCGACGCGACGTGAGCTTGTATGTCTGCTGTTAAACCCGGAAGTTTGGTCCTGATAGTCTCCAGTAAACTCCCGCGGAAACTTGTGGATACATTTGGTGAAAGCATCATCATTTTAGATTTATACACCAAAGTATGGTTGTCAGCGACGATGTGGCGCGTTGTGAGCTTGTAGATCTGCCATTTTCAAACATTTTGTACTTTGTACTTTAAGTACATTTTGATGCCAACACTTTCATAGTTTCGTACATTTTGAATTCAGGACTTTTACTTGTAACAGATTATTTCTATATTGCAGTATTGATATTTTACTAAAGTACTTTTTCCACCACTGATGATGGGTTAACATGGACATGTTTGAGAACCACAGTAGCAGAGTGTGCATGCAGAATTGCAGATGCATCAACATGGTGCAATAATGTACTGTATCTATCAGCCACACACAGCTAATTTCCCGTACAGTCCATGGATCTCAGATGTGAAAAGGCATTGACAGATGCGCACGCACCCAGACACAATGAATCATTGTACTGTAGAGAGTGTCATGATGCTGAGCCAGCTTGACTACAGCAGGGTCCCCCCCGTGACCACGTGATGTGTAACAGCACTCATCTGTGAATTGTGATAATTGTCAGTGTTTGAGTTGCAACTTGCAAGGTGTCTGTGCACAGAACTAGGGCTGTCACGATATGACATTTTACATGACGATTAATTGTCACTCAAATAATTGGCGATTAACGATTTAATTGTGTTTTTGTCGTTGATAATTACATTTCTGTTTGGCTTTTAGGCTTTGAAGATGCACATGGCAGATATGACACTTAACCTAAATACACAAAGAAATTACTGACATATTTGACAACTTACTACTTAAAAAAGAACATTGATAGTGGAAATAGCCGATCTACAAGCTCACAACGCGTTGTGAGCTTGTAGATCTGCTATTTCCACTATTTCTGAAAATCTAAGAACATTTATCAACATTCACGATTATGACAATTATGACAAAATAATTGCGATTATGTCAAATAATTGCGATTAGACGATTATGTAATAATTGTGACAGCCCTACACAGAACGTTTATTTTTCCACAATGTCTGTCTCTCACACTCTGTCTCTCTCTCCTAGCAGCAGATCAGCCCTGGCATGCCTGATGTACAAATGCAGCCAAAATGTCTGCAGGGCCACGGCTTGCAACACTTCCTTCTTCCTGTTATGGTCTTCCATTATTAGGTTTTCCTAGTTTATGATTTTAGTCTTCCGTTGTTATTGCATTTCAGACAGCCATTTTGTTCCTCAACCGTCGGGAGTAAAGTTGTTACCGTGCTTGAAATTATATGTTCTCGGACTGTGAACCCACAAAATGTACAATCTGCATTGTGTGCACGTGTTCTTTCACTAACGTCACTTAGTGTTTCTGGCGCGCGCACGCACGCACGCACGCACGCACGCACGCACGCACGCACACACACACACACAGTGTTTGTGAGAGTTTGAAAGTTAAATTAACACTCATGATTTCCCTGTATAGTAAAGTTGGAAACGGAGCAGGCCTAAGTACTAGGAGGCTGCTCTTTGGGGAGAAACACGAGGAATGAATTGGTGTGGATGTGTGGACACTCTCATCACCTCTAAGCAGTCCAAACTAAACACATTGGACTGCTTTTACCTGCTACTAACCATTTCTACTCTTTTTAATTAAGTTACGCGATGAAAGAAATCCAGAGAAACCCTCCATTTTACCATCTCGCAGCCAAGTCAGTGGGATTACCTTCAACATGGGGGTCCCTTTGGTGGTGTAATGGAAAGGGATTTGAAATTCAAGGCACTAGGGTTACAAATCAAGGGGGGAGTGGGAGGAGTGACAAGGAGGCACAAACTGAAACAAAAAAGCCCCTTCGAGGCCAGGCTGGGAGATTTCTGTTCTCCATTCCACAGATTGGGCTTCAAGGACATAAGCAGAGATTGTCTCTGTGTTCTTGTGTACATAATTGTATTGCATTGTATACTTTAGTATTAGTATTGCTAATTCACTGCTACACCGGGGCAGCATTGGCTCAGGGGTAGAGAAACCGAAGAGTCCTTGAGACTCTGAACCCCTAGTTGCTCCCGGTATGCAGGTTAGTGCCTTGCATGGTTTCCTCCGCCATCGGTGCATAAATGTGTGTGTGAATGGGTGAATGTAATGCACAATCTATGTGAAGCGCCTTTATAAAGGCGCTATACAAATGAACCATTTACCATTCATTCTATCTAAAAGGACTGTATTATTACTCTAATACAAGCCATTCAAATGTCAGCAATTCAGCAAAGGTGAAAAGATGAATCTCTCAATGAAGAGAGGTTTTGGTATAGTGAGGCTCAGTTGACAGTAGAGCCTGATCCAGCCATTATAATGTTCCTTTTTTGAGAATATCTGCAATTATGTAGCGCACAAAAATAATAATTTCACCCAATGTCATATTTAGGCGAATATTTGGCAAAGAATTGCAAATATTCTGTGACAATAGCAGATCTATGTTCTATTTTCAGAGAAGAGATTTTGTGACGGAAAAAAAGGAGGGCATCATAGACCCATGGGGGAATCCTGGGCAACTGACGTATATTGTTTAAGTTGTTAAGCAACTAGTAGCTCCACTAACAATACTCCCAACAATGCTATCAATAAGGTTTCATATTCCATCTACATTTATAATGGTACCGATAATAATATGTTCCCACAATGCACGGTCCACTTTTCACTAGTGTTAAAACAATGAACGTGACACGTCATTTCTTTTCCCCATGTTCGACAACCATTAAGTGTTATTATCATGCAGTACGGTACGTCGGTCTAGGTGAACTGTGTCATTCTCTCCCTGACAGTGTCAGCATTCAGAGCAGGCAGAGACAGCACAGACATGTGATTTGAAAGGGAAGTGGTGTGTGTTCATTTTCCAGTAAACATGTCAGAACACAGGCCTGGTGGAGCTTGCTGCCACGGCCATGTCTTCCTATTCATCCGTCAACAATAGCGCACTCCTTATAGTCCAAGTGACCCTGGGAAATATCAAGCCGCGTATAACTGAATACTTGTACATCTGACCGCACAACAAATTACCTACAGCAGGAAGAGACAAACAGCAATATCTGCACAAATGCAAACAACATAAATGACCAAATAACTAAATGAATTCTGACACATATTTATAAAGGTGGTATCCTACTTTAACTGTTTTATTGTAAAGGCCAATGGGAATAATAATACGCTTCCACCCACCCACAGCCCGAAGTCCGGTCAAATCAATTGTACCTCATTGAGAAGTCCTTTTTATCTGGGACCCAATTTCACACATGGCTAATAGGGGTTCCTGTTCGCTTAGGTCAAGTCATTATCCAGGGAGGGAATAGAGGACAAGGAAGGATTCGAAATTGCTGCGGAGTCCTCCAAAGAATCAGGAGTAGGGGAGGAAATATAGACTCTCTCTGTACTGCCACTTAGCATGGGAGTTGATGTAGTAGAACGTGCACAGCCTCCAGTAATGAAATGTTTTGGGGAGATAAATGCATTTTACAGCAGAACTGGCAATGGCCTTTCAGGGCAACATCAAACAGAAATACAGAAGCATATTGTGATTGTGTTGGGGGAAAAGAAAAACATAAATCAAATCAAGTATGGCTATTGTTTTGTTTTGATCATTATCAAGAAGATTGTATCAGTCTTTGTTTGGGAAATAGCTGCAGGGTACAAGGACATGCTTCACTGTCAGTGGATTTTATTGTTCGAATTGTTGACCCTTGCATGAAGCCAAGCTACAGATCCAAATATGATGGGGGTTATTTGAGATGTTTATATTTCACACATACTGTATGTGGTTTGAGAGTATTAGCCAAGAGAGCCCCATATGACATCATCGCTTATAGACTTGCACCATCTTCTATCTCCTTTTAAACACATTCCCCAAACCACACACAATATAAAGTTGCTCATTTAATGGGTCCATTTCTCCCATTCAGAGTTAATGCTCCAGAGTGAGCTATGCAAACATTCCAATTAACATCCCTGGCTTCTAAGAAAACCTCACACAAGATTCCTTTAAGAAATCCAGTGAAGGCTAGAGAGTCTGACCTCCGTGTCCAATCTTTAGCGGGCGATGGTAAGTTACTGTCAGTGTCATCTTTTAAATCCCTTCTGAAAACCTTTTATGTCAAGGCCTTTTTAAGTCATGGCCTTTCCCTTTCGTAATATTTATTTTCAAATGGAAATAGTTGCGACTGTCAGGTCGCAAGTTACTATGAAAAGCTCCACCGGCTATCTGTCTGTCCGTCCGTCTGTCTGTCCGTCACGTCACACTTTTGCCCTACTCTTATCTCCGGCACCATTGCCCCTATCCATGCCAAACTTTGCACACACTCCTTGGATGGCAACTCACGACCTCCACCCCTCATTTCTCACATGGCCCTCTTCTAGCCTAACCATCAGGCCGTTTTTTGCAAAACACATTTTTGGTCATTGCTCCTACAGATTTTGGCCTAAAATCAAGCAAAGCGGTACACAGTATCTCTAAAGTCATGTCATCAACATGGATCTGTCCCATTTCCCATATCCTGTCCTGATTGGCTACGATTGCCTTCTAAAGTTTGTGTATGCGACCTGGTGGTCGCTTATCTCCCGATTAGGGAGTCTGGTCATCCACGATAGCATCTTCAAGCATTCCTCACCTACATGTGTATACAGTATAAGCACAAAAGTGCTTCACAGCATTATATGTTTACAGGTTATCCGGATGATCAGAAGTAGGTGGTCAAAGGTCAAGGACAAGGTCACTGTGACCTCACAAAATACATTAATTGAGTTCCTCCAAAAGTCTTCATACAGTACATATACCACAAGTCTGAAGTCTCTGGGCAGAAACAGAAAGGGCAACTGGCTGGTGGAAGCATACAACCGTTAGCATAATACTTGATATTTCAATTTTTTTTAACTATGACACAACTTTGACAGGCTTGTCCCGTGTTTTCAAAATCAGTTTCACTTGTCTTTTAATTCACCAGACATATCTTGCGCAGACTGTTCATCATGTGCTTATGACCGGAGGTGATCATTCTGTTTCATCCCGTCATATATCGTCACTGTCAGGCAGAAACCTTGTATCTCCAAGTTCGCATAGTAAAGCCCTGCTTCATCATACAAGGCCGTCGCACAAAAGTAGTGAAAACAGCAGATCTACAAGCACACAACGCCTCGCGGTGCGAGGCGTTGTGTGCTTGTAGATCGGCTGTTTTCACTAGTTTAAATCATTTTTAAAATGATAAATACAAAACAAACGGTTTCCACCTGACAACGGCGATATAGTGGCATGAAATGTGATTGGCCTACTTTTGAGGGCACAGTAAAAAAAAGGGCCTGATTACTTAGCCTGTCGTAGTTCCGGTAAATTGAATTAAATCTTTGATACAGGTCAGTCAGAGAGAGAAATGTCTGATGTACCTTCCCCACGTAAACCCTTTGATGATGAGCAGTGAGGCGTAGAGCGGCTCCGGTTGTTATTCTCATCACGCTAGATGATCCAGCTACATGTAATCAGTGTTATTAGTTGAGGCTTGTATTTAGGTGGCCCTTTAGTCCGGCAGAGGATCATCTAAATCCGGGCAGCACCAGGTCAGGGTCTCACTCATGCACATTAGGGGAAAGAATTCCATTGCCACGGGGGCATAAGAACCGAGGCAGGGGGATCAATCGGGGGGGCAGTCAGTTCAGACGTCGTGGCCTTCGTCTGAGACGCCCTGGGAGAGATCTGCATATAAGCCTCTTTAAGGGCCTCACAGATGAGAGGCCGATGTTGGGTCAGATCAGATCTCGTGCCCGGGGTTTATCGGTGTTCATTTCAAACGACAGCGATCCTCTGTCTTGCGACCGGGCCCGGTATATCCCGCTGTGCCAAGTGAAATATCTCAGACCATTACAAATGAGACCGACGTCTCGCGATTCTAGCCACCCACGATCTCGGGGGGGGGGTGGTGCCATGAGAGACGTGACTAGATGAAGATTCCGCCCCCTCAAGAGGGATAAAATCAAGAGTGTTTTTCTCTCTCTCTCTTCACGTCAGTTTAATTGCCATTTGTTTAATGTTTTGACAATGAGGGTGTTCCAGGTGATCCCCAGCTTAATGATGGAGACCAAATGGTAACCAAAAGGACTATTATTTATACTAAAGGGAATCTTTCTCCAAAATAATCAATTAGGCCTACCGCATGCCAGCAAAGTCAATGAGCCAACGACCCAATTAGCGCAGAAGTCCTGCAGCTGCGGTGTTCTGACTCGCTATGCTCCAAAATCCATTTTATTACCTAATTAAATATTAAAACAGCGAAATTAAACAAATATATTCGCTATAGTCTATAACAAAGAGTCTCTCTCTCTCTCTCTCTCTCTGTCTGTGCCATATTTGTAGCTAATAATGCAGTATTGATACTTTTACTTAAGTAAAGAATGGGAGTATACTTTTTCCATCACTGCGCAAATAGACTACAGAGGCGCACATGGGTATGGTATAACGTACATTGATTACAGGAGAAAATAATAAAATGTACTTCTTAAAATGAATTCATCATGCTTGTGCTTGTTGCTAAAAAGTAGGTATTGGCAACATGACTAGTGTATCGCATGCATGCCTTCACACGTGCAAGACAACAGCCATGTTACCATACCTTAGCATTTGCAGAACTGACGCTGCGGGCAGCCGGAGGAGGAGGACATTATGAGCGAGTGTGCAGGCCTATTCGTGGACTCTTTTTATTCTGACTTTGGTTGGTGTTATTACTGTTATGTTGATATGATTGATCTGAACCAAGCTGGACCCAGTGGATTATGTAGTCTACAAGGAAGCACGTTGGCTGTCTCACCCTGTCTGTCTGTCACAGCAATGGATTAATTGGTAGAAGTTGGTGTTACATTCTTCTTTCGTGTATCATCGTCCTTTGCACACAAGTGATAACTGCGCCATCATGACAAAACATTATAAAAACAAAGGTAGGTTGGTAGTCTTCTAGGTAGGCTACTGTGCGCACACTGGCCGCTGCTCACTTTATAGATATTATAATTATATATTCAGTTATGTTTTTGGCAAGCGAGACGCGAGATGTGACGCGCATCCAGCAAGACACGGCTGAGAGTGTCGCATCTCCAATATCATTGATTGACCAGTGTCCACTCCTAAAAAGCATCAACCAGCATTTTAACGGCAACCAGCCAGACATTAAACAGACATGAGCTTAATCAGCTAATAGCAATTATGAATGTCCAAACCTCGCCGTTGTGGGCGTGCAGTCGCAGAAAAAAAAAAAGTTTAACCTCTCGCTTTTTTTTTTTTTACTGTCCCACCAACATCCAAGCATATAGAATAGGGACAGGCCTAGGTTCCTCAATATCATTTAGCTGGGGACCCCCTGGAACTCCCCAAGGACTGGCGGTCCTCTTTGAGGACCAATGAACAAACTGACAGAACGAGAGGCGCAATGATGTGCCTGCAGCCCGCGTGTAAAAGTAAAAAAAAAAAGGAATGCAATGGAATGTCTCTGACTTTGAGTATTACATTATATGAATAAGATATTATATATAGGGTGTCTGTCTGTCAAGTTGCACAAGGTCAATTTAGAGCCCTTATAATAGACGGATAGAACAGCACTGCCCAAATCTGCGCAGCAAAAAAAAAGACACTGCCTTGTTGCCAAATGACTGCGCAGAAGAAGAAAAAAGAAGAAAGAACGCTATAGGCTATAACGTTTTTGAACAAGTGATTACAACAAGGGAGAGAGTAGGCTAAAGTAAAAAGTAAGTAGGCTAATAATAATAATAAAAGTGTAGGCTGTGACAGAATAGCCTACACTCTGCGCAGCCTAAAAAAGGGAGGAGCTGGCTTCATATAATCTGATGCAATCCCGTGAGCTCATTCAGATGACAATAATTGTAAAGGATTCCTACCCGATGACCCGAGAATATCAAGCTTTTTTGATATTATCGTGAGCGCTCCCGACGAGTCCCGAGGTCATAAAAAAGCTAATTAACATAATCCGATCGTGTCGGGGTACTGTTCAAGCCCAAGACCGATCCCGGGGCCGACCAAACGATTTTCCCGGGGGGTCATCCCGATATCTGATCGGGGGTCCTCGGCCCCGGGATCGGCTCAATGTGTACGGGCCTTTAGGGTGTCATTGGCCTGATGGGGGGAAGGCAGGGATATTCAGGGCGAAAGAAGGCTTTTGCTGTGGACATTTTGCATACTGTAGTAGCATGTATGTTGTAGAATGCGTCATTTGGCCAGAGGCACGTCTGGAGCGAAAGGCTTTCAAAAAAACTATATCAAATTACCATTTATACTCACAGGATCTTCTGTTATTTAAAAACAAGTAGAACAGGGTATTATGACCTTCCATAAAAGGGATATTACCCTATATTTAGATGGCCTAGATCTAAGTAGGGAAGTATGCAATTCTGAGGATGAAGAAAAAAATCAAACCTCGGTTCGAAGTGGAGCGGTGAATCTGAGCAGCTATACCGTGTGTGTGTGTGTGTGTGTGTGTGTGTGTGTGTGTGTGTGTGTGTGTGTGTGTGTGTGTGTGTGTGTGTGTGTGTGTCTAGTCTGCACAATAGTGCCATAGAAGCTGTGTGTGTGTGTGCCTGCACAACAGCGCCTCTCCTTTAACTTGTGTGTTGTGTGTGGCCACTCAAGGTATTGCCAGGCTACAGACATACCCAGCCAGCCAGCCACATAGCCAGCCACCCACCCACCCACAGACATACCTGTCTATTGGGAGCGCTTTCACCGCTCCAAAAATAGGAGCTTATTTGTTTAAACTTTACATCTGATGAAAAATAGAGCCTGACCGATACATCACTTTGGCCAAAATATCAGCTATAATTTTACTTATTTCAGTATTAGTAATTATTCTTTCCCGCAATACATTGAGGCAAGATGTGAGCTTGTAGATCAACTTTTTTTTATTATTATTATCTTTGAATAGGGCTTAAATTATTAGTGTTTATTTTATTTGCTTATAAGTGAAATGTTATCAAATAGAAACCTTTTCTTTTACAAAATATCAGTCAAAACATATTCATATTTCGTTGACTCTCCAAAATCAGGAATGCCATTGGTCTGGCTCCATTAAGACAGACTGGTGACCGTGTGATCCTTATGCTAATTGGTCCATCATGCATAACGCCGATAACGGCACACATTTCTTTGCTTCTTTCGCCAATGGATTGACGATGCCTCAACTTTTCTCACTGCGTTGTACACTTTCGTTTGTGTCTTTGAAGGCACATGGTCCATCTTCATTTAGATCCTCATTAGGAGGACAGAGATCAGGGGGGAACTGAGGAGTTGCAATTAATGTACTGGGCTGTCGATGGATGCTTGTTATAATCAATTTGTTCTGGGGTGCCCGCTGGCCTACTGGTCTAGGCTCATACCACATAGGCATTGATGCCTGACGGCGTCGCCGGGTTCAAAACCCCGATCCGGACGACCTTTGCCACATGTCGCTCCCCATCTCTCCCCCCATTTCCTGTCAGTCTACTGTCCTATCCAATAAAGGCATAAAAAGCCCAAAACAAATCTTATATATATATTATTTTTTCTGTCAAACCCTGTTTTCCTCCGCTGGGCATGCTGGCTGGCAGTTGGCCTGCACCCAACAGCCAGACTGGAGCCGGTCCTACAGCTGTCCAGGCTTACATAACAAGAACCCCCAACAACCCCCAGCCACTTTATTGTCTATCCACGACAACACCGCCACCTTAGCCTCGCGTGGCCAGACTATATCACTGCACTGGCAGATTGGTCTGGTTCCAGACAACCGTCACTGTGGACATGATAAGACAACAGTGTTTGGATGCCCACTTACGGTACAGGTCAGGCATGTGCACACACAGACTTCAAAGGGGGCTTTATCCGTCTGTAAAAAAAATGCCCTCTCCAGACCATGAATGCAGTTTTTACTATGGTGAAAGAAATGCAATTGCCCTCTTTCCATGCCACACATGAAGGCAGCATTCAAGAAAATTGCCTTGTCCAAACTCTCCTGAACTTGAATGCAGCATCTTATGTTGAAAGAATGTGTAGAAATCCATGCTGTTGCGCCACATCTCCAGTATTGACTTGATTATGCTTAGTTCAGTGTGGTATCACACACCGAAAATAGCCGAGGAGCCAACCTCCAAGCTCACAATGCGTCGCGCTGCACGTCCCCGGTACAGGTTCTCACCGGGTCTGGATTGATAGTTAGGAGCCAAATGGACCCTTAGGTCTGTAACTGCAAGTGTACAAAATGGAACCAAATAGACCCCTAAGGGTCAGACTCCTCTCATTGGGTCTAGCTGCTGTAGTTCAAGTTAACGAGGCAATGCAGTGATGTAATTACTCATTTACCACCCCCACCAGCACCCCCCCTCCCTATCGAAGTGTGGGGGACTCTGGGTCTATGATAGAGCGAGACATGAATTAAACCTACATGAACGATGACCCAGATTCCTCACCGTGGCTGCTCTCTTTAGGTGCTCATGGCGTCACAGCTACAGTATGGGATACAACATGTTCCTTTCCAGAGGTGGTCAAAGAGACAGAACAGTGTCCTTGGCCATGTGCCGAGCATATCTGTGAAAATCTCTCTGGCCGCTTTGACGTACGTATAAGCTTGTTATACTGTAGCCGTTCTCTGAAAATGGTTTTGTCGCGCACAGGACATTATATATAGCCGTTGTCAGGTGGAAATCTTGTATGTCCAAAACCTTCCTTTTTTTGCTATTATTTTAAAAAGGATTTAAACGAGTGAGAACAGCCGATCAACAAGCAGACAACGCCTCGAATCGTGAGGCGTTATGTGCTTGTAGAAGATGTGCTATTTTCACTACTTTTGTGAGAGACTTTTGTATGATGTAGCATTGTAGGGCTTTAATTTACTAAAAAACATACACATTTGAAACATGGAGATACGAGGTTTCTGCCTGACAGTGACGATATACTGTACAGTACTGAAAGCAGAAACCTGCTCTACAAAGCTGTCATGATGGCAAGCAGTCAGAGCACCTATGCAGACATGATTTGGTGGAACACAAGACATGCGTGCGTGTGCACACACACGCGCATATAGGGCTGTCACGATTATGAAATTTTACATGACGATTAATTGTCACTCAAATAATTGCGATTAACGATTTAATTGTGTATTTGCCGTTCCTGTTTGGCTTTTAGGCTTTGAAGTTGCACATGGCAATCATGACACATAACTTAAATATACAAAGAAATTACTTCCATATTTCACAATTTTACACTTAAAAAAGAACATTGATAGTGGAAATAGCCGATCTACAAGCTCACAATGCGACGCGGTGTATGA
Source organism: Nannobrachium achirus (assembly GCF_963921795.1). Taxonomy (NCBI): domain Eukaryota; kingdom Metazoa; phylum Chordata; class Actinopteri; order Myctophiformes; family Myctophidae; genus Nannobrachium; species Nannobrachium achirus. The sequence goes on from NC_137813.1 coordinate 40,646,454, forward strand.
ATGTGTGTGTGCATGGGTGAATGTATGCGCAATCTACAGTAGGTGCTTTGGAATAAACGCTATATAAATGCACCATTTACCATTTACCCAGGCAGACACACACATATCAGATGAGTTGTCTGCCAGCATTTCAATGCTGTCATTCAAGCTGTTCCATCTGACAGCCACCCATTTCCATTACTGTACATCATAATTATGGAACCTTTCTGCTGGTCTCAGATCCAGCGTTAGTCCATGGAGACCATTTTCAGGTCTCTACTCTGAATCCACAGAGGTTTGTCTATACACAGAAGCCTAATTTATCATTAGCTGTGTGTCGGTGTCGCACACAGAAAACAGCAGATCTACAAGCTCACACCACACCGAATCATGCCCAGGGGTCATCAATATGTCCATACACGGACAAATGTGTGTACGTGGCAAGACTTGGTGTCGTCCGTGGCAAATTCTAGATTTAGTTATTACTATTAGGGCCTATAATGTTCTTATTTGATCAGACCCAATTACTGAATGTCAGTCTCCAGGTTTTCGTCAGAATAAAGTATGTGAATATGTGATTTACTATGACACTATGCATGGCACAGCGGTTCTTTAACGTTTATATTCAAGGTCTCCCATAACTCTGAGAGCATAAATGGAACCAAATGGACCCATACACCCTCAGAGTTCTTTATGGGTTTGTCTACTAATTTTTGACACAAATGTCCACAAGCCAGCATGGCGAAGACTCCTGATCATGGCGCTGTGCGAGCTTGTAGATCAGCGGGCGGCAGGCACTGTATTAATAGTGCCCCACTGCTCCTAAAATAGTTAGGATGGGTTGAATGCAGAGTACACATTTTACATATGCGCAAATGTACAGTGACAAGAGATACCCCAAAGGAGCGGGACTATTTCTGGCACACACAGTGGAAGTATAGGCCTATAAATCAGACATTACATTAAAACGACTACAGCAGTGGTTCAACGTCCCAGCACACTGCCACATCCCAGCACACTGTGCTTAGCAGCAGACACAGCAGGACAGCAGTGCGTAATAATATCACGCTAACATGGCAGTGAGACAGCTTTTAAAGATCTGAGATCAGTCATGTTTAGACAGCCTGATCCCCTGAAGCATTCCTGTCATATTATTCTTCTAAACTTGAGGGAATCAGACTGGACTCTCTGGAGGAAGCTAGATGGGGGACTTGTGGCCTCTGTGTCCCGTTTGATATCCCAAATCGTCACTGTCGGGCAGAAACCTCGTATGTCCAGGTTTCAAAATAGTATGTTCTTTCATGAATGAAAGCCCTACTTCATCATACAAGAGTGTTGCACAAATGGAGTGAAAATAGCAGATCTACAAGCACACAACGCCTCGCATCGTGCTTGTAGATCGCCTATTTTGACTACTTTAACTTGTTTTTTAAATAATAATAGTAAAAGGAACGGTTTCGGACATACAAGGTTTCCACCCGACAGCAACGAAATGTTTCAAAGAACAGGCACATTCAACACAGGGAGCAGTCAGGTATGTGGCATAAGAACCTCATTGTCTAAACTGTAAGATGCCAAGATACACTGCACATTCCCAAAAGGGTCCATTTTTACACTCCATATTATACTCCCGCCACTACATCACTGGTTCTCAACCTGTGGGCCGGGGCCCACTGGTGGGCCGCGAGGGTATTGCAAGTGGGCGCCCAAATAACTGGCGAAACACTTTTAATGGTAGTTTAACATTAAGAAGTGATGCTAACTAAAGAACTTAAAAGTATAATACGTATCCACAAGTTTCCCTGGGGGTTTACTGGAGACTATCAGGACCAAACTTCCGGGTTTAACAGCAGACATACAAGCTCACGTCGCGTCGCAGATGCAACCCGTTGTGAGCTTGTAAATCGGCGGCGGAACCTCGATGCAGACGTTTGCGCAATGCACTATGGGGCGTTGGAAACTCGTGGATAGGTTCCATTGCTCCAAGGTGGAAGACAGTCGATTGGTTGATTGATGATGATCATTAACCCGTTTGTTTAGAAAAATAAATCTGTGTCACTTTGGATTTTAACCATTATTTTATACTTTAGCTATTTACAAACGCCACGCTATGAGCTTGTAGATCTGCTATTCTTTTAAAGACAAGGCTGATGCACACCTCAAAAGTTGGTGACAGGTGCGTATAGGACACAAGTCTGTGAAGGTCAAAATAAATGACTGAAACATCCTTGACAGTGTGCCTCTTTATTTCTTCTTCAGAGATCCCTTTTTGAAGATGTGCTATTCTTGAAATAAGCCCATCTTGAACATTTTTTGCAAATCTTGAATATACTGTATATATATTTCTAAAGCAACATTTGTAACTCAAATCTTTGCTTCTGGGGGTCCCTGGAACAAGATATTTTGGGAATGGGGGTCTGCAGCCAAATACATATAATTCTGGGGGTCCTTGGTTTTAAAAAGTTTGAGAACCACTAATATAGAAACATAGGTTTCAGTAAACTGATACGATTTAGAAGAATTTATATAAAGGTCTCAATGGGATAAACGGTCCAGAAAGGGCAGAGCACCTACACTACACTACATACATTGTGTGGGTGCATGCACACACGTATGTGTGGGCTGCAACATGTTGTGCACACACACACACACACACACACACACACACACACACACACACACACACACACACACACACACACACACACACACACACACACACACACACACACACACACACACACACACACACACACACACACACACACACACACACACACACGTTTCTGGGAGGCAGTGCTGTCTGTTCACTCACATGCCTGGAATCCAATAATGGGGGGAAACAGGGAATTTTCCTGGGTTTATGTGACGGTTGCCTAGCAAACTGGCACAGTGACATGCAGTGATATACAGAATGCCACTAGATTCTGCCACAGTGACATGCAGTGATATACAGAATGCCACTAGATTCTGCCACAGTGTCTCACCTACACACAGACAGACGTCAAAGTCCACCAATAAGAATCCAAGGTCAATTCTGTTCAGCTAATAAAATAGACAATGCATCCTCCTCCTCCTCATGCATAAAAGGTTAGAGACCAGGTACAATACAGAGAGACTGTTACTACTGTAAGCTACTTTTGTTTAATGACCATTAATTGTGTGTGTGCACGCGCGCGCACACACACACACACACACACACACACACACACACACACACACACACACACACACACACACACACACACACACACACACACACACACACACACACACACACACACACACATACACATTTGGCATTATTCTTTTGGCAATCAATACTGCATGGCCAGTGCCAATTTAAATACAAAAAGTTTTCTACAGTACAGTCAGAGGAGTGTATAGCCTATGATCTAGCCTAGAGGTAAACCACTGGGATAGGAGGAGGACCCATTTCACCGGCTTTGATGTGCAATGGGCAGAAACAGCAGCTGGAGTGGCTTCATACTAGAACACAATGATCAGACATTACACTGACTGGTATAACTCTATCAGACAGACATGTCTGGACACTTGGATCCTTGAAACAATGTTGCTCCTTTCCTTTTAAGGGCGTGTGTGTGTGTGTGTGTGTGTGTGTGTGTGTGTGTGTGTGTGTGTGTGTGTGTGTGTGTGTGTGTGTGTGTGTGTGTGCCATCCATGAGAAGCACAGATACTATCTGAAACCAACTTCTTGTGAATGAAAGTAAGTCAATTAAAGAGTATTCGTGCAATGCTAATAGGCTTAATTAACACCCACTGAAGCCATATTGATCATAATGTTGCAAAACGATTGTTAGACTATGTTTTGCATGCACGTTATATCATCAGCATCATCACCCCCTGGTCTGTCAGCTTGATCACCCACGACTCGAGTCAAGGCGAAAAAGCCTTTATCAACCAAACCAACCTTCATAATGCCGCAAGGTGTGTTTATTCCTCCGTGGCTTCGCTCAGCAGAATTATCCCGGCTCCTGCCGCCCATCCTGGGGCTGCCGTGCTCCTTGTATCGTCCATTGGTATAAACTCCCTCGGCCCCATAGACCGGGTGTCCGGCACCACCGAGGGCAGCGCTAGAAACGTCCAAGTACGCCCGGGTGCCGGTCGCCGGTAACGCGGTGGCATCGTTATTTAAAACCGCGATGTTCGTCGCGCCCTGGGCTGGAGGGGCGCCGATGGCAGTGTCTAAAAAGCGTCCCGACACAGCCTCAGAAGCGTGTACCCCTGCCATGATCCGCCCAAGGTGTTACAGTAAAACCGCCACAGCCACAATGTAATGGCCCATTGTCTCCAAGCAGAGGACTCGTTTTAAGTGTGCGGACGTTTAGGGGTCGCTCTCCTCTCATGGGCTCATCATCATCATCATCATCATCACCACCAGACAGTATAGGCTACATCACCAGGGCGCATGCATCGGACCCGAGGCTCGGCGAGGTTGAAATGTGCAGCTGATCAAACTCTTCCAGATCCGCTCGATCGTGAAATGAGCAGATGGCGTTCCCGGATCCAGATCCACAGATTAGCTTTCCGCGCACGTCCAGGCGAACCTTTCTTTCAGACGAAAACACTGTCTTTCGGTGTCTTGTAATAAAAAGCACCACTGTCTCTTCTATTGCTAGCTCACACTTTGGTCATTCTTGAGCTGCATACAGCAGCACACAGCGCCCATGTTGCGTCCAGTTCTGGTGACTCTCTCTCCACGGAACGCATTGCTTGGACGGCTGAAGGAAGGAAGGACCACTGCCTGCCTGTGAATGCGAGCGCTTCCCCCACGTGCATCCGCGGGATAAATTCAAGACCGTGTGCGCGCAAGATTTCAAACATTATTTGCTCAGTGCACACGCGCGCTCACGCACACGCACACAATGGGCTATAGCAGCACAAGGCACGAAGAACACACACGAAGCTGCCACTCGACACGCACGCACGCAACGAAGTTGAAGAAGTCAATAAGACTCACTAACTGTGCAGATTTAAAACAGCCCATTGAATGCTGTCCATTCGCTCACTGTTCAATTTAACTTGATATGTAGGGTAGGCAGCCTATATTATATTGTTAGCCCAGTGGTTCTAAAACTTTTTCATGTCAAGGACCCCCAAATTGAAACTTATTAGCCTGCGGACCCCCATTTGAAAAGATATGCCAGGGACCCCACCCCCATAAGAGGTTTGTGGCCCTAGCAGTGATCCCCAAACATTTTAAGGTCATTTCAAGGACCCCAGTTTGCAGGGTTGTCAACATTGGACGGTCAGAATCCAGGAGATTTATTTTTTGGGGGATGCGCGGAACTCCCCTACCGGGGTCTGGGGGTCCTCTCCCCAAAACCTCTTAACAGATATATATTTTCCTGTGTTCTGTTGAATTTTGTGCATGTTTGATACTTTTATCAGGCTTGATTTACTAGCACTGGTACAATTTCAGCCTTAAAATGACAAATGTAGGTGAATAATAATGACTTCTCATCTTTAAGTCATTACATGTATATGATCTTTCTTGCATGCATTGCCCCCAACCCTTAAAGCGGGGGGTCTGGGGGTTCCCCTCCCAGAAAAAATGTAACATAGTAGATGTAATTTTCTGTGTTCTGGTGAATTTTGTGCATTTTTATATGTTTATCAGGGTACAATTTCAGCCTTAAAATGCCATATGTAGGTGCACAGATTTGATGACTGAACCAAAGGACATCTTTAATGATGACTTCTAATTTTTAAGTCATTACTTAAGTGAATATGTGTCTGATCTTTCTTGCATTCATTGCCCCACCCCTAAAGCGGGGGGTCTGTGGGTCCTCCCCCAGAAAAAAATTAACATAGTAGATGTAATTTCCTGTGTTCTGGTGAATTTTGGGAGTTTGATACCAAATCCAGGAGAAATCCAGGAGATTTGCCAATCCAGGAGCATGCCAGGAGATGGGGTCAAAATCCAGGAGACTCCTGGGAAATCCAGGAGAGTTGACAAGCCTGCCAGTTTGACATGCATTATAGGCTACAGACCACCATTTAATGGTATTTCTGAGACCCAAATTTATATTGTAAAATCAATGTTAATTTAACTCAGGGAGTGTACAAATACACTGGGTTCCATTTGTAGGCTACTCTCGGGGTTACATTCCCATAAGGGTCCATTTGGTTCCTAACTATCATTTAGCTGGGGACCCCCTGGAACTCCCTCAAGGACACCGGGGGGATCCCTGGACCTCACTTTGAGAACCATTGGCCTAGCCCATACATGGGCACTGGCGGCTCGGGGGCCACATGCGGCCCCCACCTTCACTTAATGCGGCCCACAGGTTAATATCGGAATACGAATATACTGATATATTAATACCAAACATGCAAAAAAGGACCTCCTTTAATTACTTCAGTTCATATTTGTAGTCTTTGAGGACTTAAAATTGTACTCTTTTTATGTCCAACTTATTTGTAATAAAGTTTACATATTGTAAGCACAGTATAACTAAATAAAGAACACGCCGCATTGCGACACGTTTAGCGCTTGTAGATTTTTAGCTACTTATTCGTGACAGTAGAGTGATGGAGTGGGACATCAATTTACGAAATAAGTTACGTTCAAACATGGAGATAAGAGGTTTCTGTCGACAGCAACAATATGCATTGTGGCCCCCTGGAGTGAGTGTGGAAATACAGTGGCCCTCCCTGTCATCAAAGTTGCCCAACCCTGGCCTAGCCTATAGCTATGTTGACAAGCACACTCTATTATTGTCTCCACCAGCCGAAGGCTTGGGGGAGAGTATGTTTTCCCCTTCGTCCGTCCGTCCGTGTGTGCGTGCGTCCGTCCGTCCGTGTGTGCGTGCGTCCGTCCGTGCGTCCGTCCGTCCGTCCGTCCGTCCGTCCGTCCGTCCGCGTGTCCTCGCAGTTTGTGTGCAGTTAATCTCAGTCACCGTTGGCCCGGTCGCTGCCAAAGTGAGCACACACATTCCCTGGATGCCAATCTAGAACCTCTGCCCTAAATTTTTCAAATGGGCCTTTTCTAGCGCCACCTAGTGGCCGATGTTCGCAAAACACATTTCTGTGCACTACTCTTACAGATTTTGTCCAAAAATCCTACAAATCGGTAGGCAGTATCTCGACAGTCATGTGATCGACACATATCTGTCCGCTTTTGCATATTCCTTCCTAATTGGCTAAGATTGGCTTCCAAAGTTTGTAGGATTGAGCCGTTTTGAACAAAATGCCTCAAATCCCAAACGCAAAGTGCAATTATCATGAAATCGCGCACACACGTTCCCACTAGGCCGAGGAAGAAATGCCACTTAATTTTTTTTAAATCAGCCTCATGGTGGCGCTATAACAGGCCGATTTGTGGTTTTACCTATAACTCCACCGATCAGTTTCAAACTTTGTAAGCGCACTCCCTAGAGACTAAGGATAAACCTTTGCCCTGCATTTTTCACATCAGCCTTTTATAGCGCCACCTTTGGGCCGACTTATGTAAAACACATTTTTGGATATTACTCCTTGAGATTTTATCCAAAAATCACGCAAATCGGTACACAGTATCTCTATAGTCATGTGATCAAGTCAGATCCGTCTGATATTTCATATTCCATCCTGATTGGCTAATATTAGCTTCCAAAGTTTGCAGGATTGCTCAGTTTTTGAACAAAATGCTTCAAATCATCAACGCAGCTTGCGATTACCGTGAAATTTGCCACACATATTCCCACTAGGTCAAGGAACAAATGCTACCTTTTTTCACATTGGCCTGTTATAGCGCCACCAACAGGTAGAGTTTAGCAAAACACATTTTTGGAACACAATGCTTCAAATCATGCATGCAGCGTCCGATTTCCATGAAAGATCTATGGTGAAGAACATATGCCACCCTTTTTACATTGGCCTATACAGTAGCACCACCAGGACACACGGCCTGGTGGAGACCTGTGCTCGGAAGAGCACTGCTTCTAGTTGTTTGTTGTAGGCCAGGGGTGGGCAACTTTGATGATGGCGAGGGCCACTATATTTCCACCTTCACTCCAGAGGGCCACATTGCATATTGTTACGTCCTACTTTGTCATTCTAGTATCTCATACAAAATAAGCAAAAATAGCAGATCTACAAGCTCAAAACGTATCGCACTGCGATGCGTTTTGAGCTTGTAGATCAGCTATTTTTGCATCTTTTGAATTGGAATCCTGATTTTTTTTTGTTATATTTTAATTGGAATCCTAAAATGTAACATTTTGATTTAATTTCAAACACATTTAATTATATACTCATGTTAACTTTAAGAACTTAAATACAAAAACATTTGACATAAAAAAAATACATTTTAATACTACTATACTAGTCATTAAGCTACTAACATAGACTGATGGAATTAAAGCAGGTCATGTTTGGTATTCCAGTATTAACCTGCGGGCCGCATTAAGTGAAGGTGGCCCCCGGGCCGCCAGTTGCCCATGTATGTTGTAGGCTATCATATAGTCTGATGACATGGTTGACCTCATTCCTGTATGGAAGGTCATGCGTGTATGTTTAGGGGGAGTTTACAGGGACCATAGGGAGGATGAGAGAGTGATGACAGCTGAAGAAAGAAGCTCACTTGTCGTGGGAAATGTCCCTGTCCCTCCCCGTAGTCCAATTAGTGATGCCACCCACCATATTGGCAGGCACAGGGCTCATTATCCTTGAGATATGAAAGGTGTTGTCACGCTTATCATGTTCATTCATCCATTGTAAGCATCACTTAATTTCGTAATTTTATATGAGCTATAAAAACATTAATGGCCTATTCAAGCCTCTGTGCCAGGTTGTGAATCTAGCTTGTGGAGAAGGTTGAGATTTATTGCTTATTGCTTTTCTCTGGGGATTTGAAGATTTATCAAGGACTTTGTTGCTTTTAGGTTATCAATAATGTGATCTAACAAATAGAAAGATGAAACGGATGTCACAATACCAAGAACTGGCAGACCCAAACAGGGGTGTCGCACCAAATTCTGGCCCTGGGTACAAGGATTCACTGCGGGCCCCTCGTGAATGTTCTTCATAGGGGGAGGGGGTTTAATCCATTTAGACTGGGAATGCATTATTAGGCATTATTTTGTGCTTTAACTATTGAAAAATAGCAGCTATACAAGCTCACAGCGCAGCACTGAGTGTTGCTCTGCAAGCTTGTAGATCTGCTATTTTTGAAAAATCTTGAAAATGTGTGCAGGTCTTTGAATATTTCAAATCCTTCTAAGGTTTTTTGAAAAACCTATTGGTGCTCAAATGTTTTCATGTGAAGGACCCTCAAAATGATATGTATTTGGCCACGGACCCCTATCTCAAAATATTTTGTTCCAGGGACCCCCCAGAAGCAACATGTGAGTTACAAATGTTTGCTTATAATACGTATATTCAAAATTTTGCACACGTTTTCACGACTTTTCAAAAATAGCACATCTACAAGCTCACAGCGCTTCGCTGCGAGCTTGTAGATCTGCTATTTTCCAATAGCTAAAGTATAAAATAATTAAGGCCCCTCCACCTTGGGCCCTAGTAACTCAGTCCCCCCCCCCCCCCCCCCCCCCTCTATTGTGACGCCCCTGGGTGCATGTCAGACAGAGCCGAGCAACTGGCAGGCAAGAGTGACATCTGAAGCAGAGGAGAGGAGAGTTAATACAAGCAAAACAAATCAACTGGCAAAAACCTCCAAGAATATAGCACAAGAGCTAAATGACAAGAGGGAGCACTGAAGTTGATAAAGAACAAAAGCTAGACCATAATCTAGAAGCGTCACTCACTACTACAGCAGTTTGTTCAATGATCTGAACATGAGTGGAGTGAAGAGCTGGGTTTGAATCTGACTGGTGAGCATGAGGGGAGTAGACTGGGAACAGGTGAGCCACCATGGTTAACCACAGCCTACACCCACACATACGCCCACACAGCACAGCACAGCACTGGCTGTGACTGACTACAGAACCTTGAAAATGACAAATGAGCAACATTCTTCTCACACACACCTTTGTGAGAAGACCTTTGTCAGAATTGTCACAACACAGTTGTAACAAAATAGGCCTATAAATGTGGTGTTTTATCTTTTATTTTATACTTCTATACTTCTTCACTTAGAGACAGTAGACCTCCTCCTAGAAAGGTAGGGTAAACTCAGCCCATACGTCAAGCCAACTCACACCATCAGGCAAATAGTTCAAGTTCATGACGAGTCATGAGCAATAACCAGAGATAATATAGACCCATTTATAATCCCACTGAGGGGACAAATCAAATTACAGTCCATTTGTATGAGAGGAGTCATTTGAAGCAGGGAGTGTGAGCTTGTCTGCTCATGGTGTTCAAATAAAGATAGAGCAAGCCCAGCTCTCTCTTCTGCCTAATTTATACTCAAACTGGTTCTCAACATCAGATTTGGGGACCCCTCAAGGGTCCAAATGGGCCCTTATTGGTTCTTACTAGAACCATACAATGATGCTTTATATTTGACTAAATGGAAGAGTCTGAGAATTCCCCTACGGTTCCATTTGGTTCCATTTGTACACTATCAGATGTATGGTAAGAGTCCATTGTCCAAATGGACCCGGCTGGACCCAACATTAAGAAACTGTACTCCAGCATATTTATACAATGGTGTCCCATCCACAAAAATAGCAGATCTACAAGCTCAGGTCAGGCTTGATTTCATATGGAGGTATGTCTTTTGCACCAGCAAACGTAGCAAACTATGCCCCCCCATCTCTGTGACAATGTCAGTGTGAGAGTGTACGAAATAAGAACCTGTGTTTTCACACACAGATTTATACTGCGTGGGATGAATGTTGGAGTTGGAGAGGGATGAATAATATTCATAATATGTGGATGTGATACGTGACGGAATGTGAATGGAATGCAGGCTATGACAGGGTGTCTAGGAGGACGAGGAGGGAGATAGCACGCCCCCTCCTCTCTTTCTCTCTCTCTCTCTCGATCCCTCTGCCTCACACGCTCATGCATTATGCATTCTCAGAAATAATTTAGCAAAAGTTATGCCTCCCTCCCTGGCCCGGCCGCCTCACTCCAATATGAAAAGCAGTGCTGGAAAGTAACTAAGTACATTCACTTACAGTAAGTATACTGTACTTAAAGGAGCTATAGTCAACTTTTTCATTGTAGGGCCGACACTTTGTTTACATCCTAGTCTATAGACTAGAATGTAAACAAAGTGTCGGTCTGACAATGGCCAAAATGATTATTTTATCATTATTTTACGCTTTTTGTTGTCATTTTTGAATAGAAACCCATATATGAAGCTTATTTTTTTATAAAATATTTTCGAAACATTATTTTTTATTTTAGCATCCGTTTTTCAAGAAAAAGTTGACTATAGCTCCTTTAAGTACAATCTTGAGGTATTTGTACTTTACGTGAGTATTTCCAATTTCCAATAATTTTACTATTCCTCGGATCCAAATATTGTACTTTTACTCCACTACTTGCTTAGGGTTAGGGTTAGGGTGCTATTTCTAAAAGATTTTTATACATTTGAAAACTTTGAAATGGGATATTCTGCATAACAAGTGGGCCTACTTTTACTTTTGCTACTTTAAGTACATTTTGATACCAATACTTTTGTATGTTTATTCAAGTAAACTTTGAATTCCGGACGTTTACCTGTAACAGTATTTCTACATTGCAGTAATGATACTGCAATGTATTGATAGTATTGATACATTTGAGTACTTTTACCACCACTGGTGAAAATAATTCCTGTGATGAGCAGACACACTCCACAAACTCAAACAAACAGCTCCACATGGACAGAGACCCAGGGCTCTTCTCACATACTGCTTCACAAGATGTAAGCACGCACACACGCACACGCACACTGAACAATTAAGTCTCTCATCAGCTTGCCCACAAATATGCAGCGTGCACGCTCTGTAAAACACATCTTTGCTCAGGGAAGATATCCTGCATCACTCCTGATGGAGAATTGGAGCTGGTGGGGGGGATACAGTACAGAGGCGTTTTGGATAAAGCCGCTATACTGTATGTAACTGCACCACAGCCCAAGAGTAATTGTGGGCCCTGGGTACAAGGATTCACTGCGGGCCCCTCATGAATGTTCTTCATAGGGGGAGGTGGTTTAATCCATTTAGACTGGGAATGCATTATTTAGTAGGCATTATTTTGTGCTTTAATTATTGAAAAATAGCAGATATACATTTAAGCTGCAATCTTGTAGATCTGCTATTTTTAAAAAATCTTGAAAATGTTTTTTGGTGCTTGTAGATCTGCTATTTTTCAATAGCTAAAGTATAAAATAATTAAGGCCCCTCCACCATGGGCCCTAGTAACTCAGTCCCACTCCCCTCCCCCATGTGACGCCCCTGGGTGCATGGCAGACAGAGCCGAGCAACTGGCAGGCAGGCAGCAAGAGTGACATCTGAGGCAGAGGAGAGGAGAGTTAATACAAACAAAAACTGGCAAAAACCTCCAAGAATATCACAAGAGCTAAATGACAAGAAGGAGCACTGAAGTTCATAAAGAACAAAAGCTAGACCATAATCTAGAAGCGTCACTCACTACTACAGCAGTGTGTTCAATGATCTGAACATGAGTGGAGTGAATTAAGAGCTGGGTTTGAATCATAGTTATAGGTTTAAATAGTGGGAGACTGTCTGATGAACTGATGGCAACTGACTGGTGAGCATGAGGGGAGTAGACTGTAACAGGTGAGCCACCATGGTTAACCACAGCCAAACCTACACCCACACATACGCCCACACAGAGCATAGTACTGGCTGCGACTGTGACTACAGAACCTTGAAAATGACAAATGAGCAACATTCTTCTCACACACACCTTTGTGAGAAGACCTTTGTCAGTATTGTCACAACACAGTTGTAACAAAATAGGCCTATAAATGTGGTGTTTTATTTTTATACTTCTATACTTCTTCACTTAGAGACAGTAGACCTCCTCCTATACTGTATGTAACTGCACCACAGCCCAAGAGCAGAGAAGAAGCAGGAGAAAGTAACAGCAAAAGAAAGATAAGTGATACACTGGAAAAGCAGTGTGGCTCGCTCACTGTAAATAACACATTGAGGTTGGTCGTATTTCCTGTGGCAGGATGTGAGCCAGTGCCGTGCTACTATACTGTAGTGCAGTGGTTCTCAACCCAGGGGGGTCCCCAAATTATTTTGGGGGGGGTCCCGAGATGATTTCTCACTCAAAAGTGAACAAACCCACATAAAGTTTAAGTGAGGGTATCTGCACATTTCTAAAGTGACAATTTAAGGACTTTTAAGACCTTTTTAGGTTAAACATGGGCAAAAATGTCAAATATTATAGGCAGAAATTGTGAAAATAGCCGATCTACATGTAGATCGGCTATTTTCACAATGGAACCGTTTGGGTCAAACTAAATGTAATGCCAACTCCTACAATTCCAAGGGCTCGTCAGGGTGGGGGCCGGGTCCCCAGGTGAAATATGATTATTCTGGGGGTCATAGCCTGAAAAAGGTTGAGAACCACTGCTGTAGTGTACGCCTCTCCGTCTCTCCCTCCTGCTGCACGGATGTCAGGGTACTGTCCATAGGTTTCTCTCTGCACGGCAGCCCTATTGTAGCACCTGCTTCTGCACTGACCAGCAACAATCCAGCCATCTCCCCCATGGAGATTGCGTGGTTGTACACAGCAAAACCCTCACTGATAATTAACACATGGATTTACATTACCACTGAGGATGTTACTGTGTATTGATGAATATGTCTGGTTATTGATCAAGTCAATTAGGTGAATCAAGCAGAGAGAATTTCAAAAAAGCCCAAGCACCTGAGGATACACACTCAGAACTAGAAGAGATGGGTTATCAGGTAAAATGTTCAGAGGTTATTAGCACTATGCCCCTTTTCTAATACGTGTTCAATCCATGTGTTCATTCACTATGTATTCACATCACACCGAGGGTAAGTTATTATAGGGCAATTTATTCTATTCTTAAAGGTGCAGTGAGTTATGCTTCTTTGTTCAAAATAAGCACTGTTTTTTAATTTTAGATTTTTAGAAATAGCAGCCAGGAGAATGAGACTTGCTGGACACTGCCAAAGACACCAAGAGCTGCCAGCCAGTAAACTGGTGCTGTGGGAACCACCACTTGTGCACCGGTCACAAGAACGTCCCACACAAACATACTGTATGTATGGAGAACCGGGATGACTGGAAGCGACGATGGAAGGCTCGTCTGAGGACGACTTAGAGAGAGAGTCTTTTCGTCTGAGGACGACCTAAGAGAGGGTCTTTTATGCCTTTATTGAAAGGACAGTAGACAGAGAGGAAATGGGGAGAGAGATGGGCAGTGACACGCGGCAAAAGTCCTCGGGAACGGGATTCGAACCCTCGACACGCTGTCAGGCTGGCATTGCAGCCTAGGCTGCCCGGTCGCCCGGTCCACCACACCGGCGCCCGGGGGCCGGAGCCTTAACTTTTGAACAAAAACCTTTTTGTTTCAGAACCAACAACAAAAAAATAACGTACAGCATCTTTAACCCATTTAGGCCTAGAATTATTGAATGCTTTAACCAGTGAAAAATAGCAGATATACAAGCTCACAGCGCGGCACCGAGTGCCGCGCTGCAAGCTTGTAGATCTGCTATTTTTGAAAAAGTAATGAAAAGGTGTGCAAATCTTTGAATATGTATGTATGTATGTATTTTCAAAGCGAACGTTTCAACTAAAATTTTGCTTCTGGGTGGTCCCTGGAACTAAATATTTTGAGATGGGGGTCCGTGGACAAATACCTATCATTTTGGGGGTCCTTGACATGAAAAGGTTTGAGAACCACTGACAGTCTCTCAAGAACAGACTAACTGAGCTCCAGTTGAAGTGAAAAGGACCTTTTCTTTGATGACGGCTAGCCAGATTGCTGACATATAGAAACGTAGGTTTTTCAAAAAAGCTTAGAAGGATTCAAAAGACACTTTATAGAATCGGGTCAAAATTCTAAATTTCACGATTTTTCAAAAATAGCAGATCTACAAGCTCGCAGCGCGGCACTCGGTGCCGCGCTGTGAGCTTGTATATCTGCTATTTTTCAATAGCTAAAGCATTCAATAAATTAATATAACAGCAATGACACTGTAATGTAACTGACCGCAAGGGTAGACTGTGTCACGTTGTTCCCCATGTCCAGCACCTCTGGCACTGAACAGAGATGTGTGAGTGTGTTTGAAGCTTTGTGGTGGATGAAAAATCTCAATTTCAATGGGAATGTCTTTGGAGGAAGTTCGATCCCGGCCACAGCAGGGGATGTGAGGGTGTGCCTTCCTAATGCTCTGTCACCGCACTTCCTGTGGCTGCTCGGCTCGCATGACAAAACACTCCGAGGGGAGTGTTCGCACAACGCCCTTCAAAGTGCTTTCTGCTGCGACATTCATTGTCATTGTATTGGGGATTGGTATGGTCCGCTCTGCGTCTTTGTTACTGCCTTTTACACAGTAACATCCGCAGGGTTTGTTTTCAACCAGTAGTGGTCCTTGAGGGGGTTCCAGGTGGTCCCCAGCTAAATGAGCAAAATGGACTCTTATCTTTAACTCTTGAGAGTTACATTAATTTAACTCTCAAGAGCAGGGACGTGCTGGCCATTGGGAAAAGCGGGACAACTCCCGAACGGCCGGTTCATTCCCGGCCCGGTCCAGGCCGGCCATTAGGAAAAATATTAAAATAAAATGTCGGCCGTCGTTCCATTTTGGGGGCTGGGCAGCCAACAAATCGTCACATTTTTAAAATGGTTTTGGACATACAAGGTTTCCACCCGACAACGACGAAATATAACTTGTGTAATTGGCCCACTGGCTTGTCACTTGTCATGATCTGAAATGACAAATCTTTGAGTAGCATAGTGCGCAATAAGGGCCTCTACAACTCTTCTTCCCGGGCTGAATAAGGGGCCCAGCATGTCCCTGCTCAAGAGTTAAATTAATGTTAAACATCTGCAAGAAGTCTACACTTTGAGAATCTCTCCTATGGTAACCTATCAATACAGTAGAGAATTGTGAACAAAATCCTATCCAACAGTATATATAATAATATATACTGTTTATTATTATTAGTGGTGTCCAACGCGATTAATCGCATGGTTTATGTAGTTAATCGCGCGATTAATCGCAAATAATTCATCAGCTTTTATCAGGTCACAATGTAACTTAGAGGGATATCTTTCAAGTCTTTCGTGGCCCTATTAACTTGGGAGTGGAAATATTTGCTGGATTTATGCGAAAGTATGTTAATCTTTTATTCGAAATCAATTAAAAACCTGAATAAATCATAATGGTATTGCATTAAACAGAGTGCAGCTGATGGGTATAAGGATCTGCTAAATGATTACTGTTGTGTCCACCTTTATGCTTTAATTATACATTGTATTTTTTGTTACATTAACAGGGATGGACCTTGTAGCCAATATAGCCGATATTGTAGCCAATGTTTGTAAATATGCGATTAATTGCGATTAAAATAATTAATCGCGATTAACATAACGGTGAGTTAATTGCGATTAATTTAGTTAACTCGGACAGCACTAATTATTATATATATATATAATCTAGGTTTTGGGTCTGAGTGGCTGAATCTCATCAAATGATGGTCCGTGGATAGAATGCTGAATAAATAATGGACGGTGACATGAAGGAGTCTGAAAACAACTGCTCTAGAGTGTACAAATCCATTTGTGCACTCTGAGAGTTGCAAATGGATAAATGAACGCTGAGGATTTTGTACCTCCCTGTGACAGCATTTGAGTGGAAAGGCTAACCACGTTTGATGATGGCAGATTAATGCGATGTTAATTGGGCTAAAGGCAACGCCACAACTTAATTAGGACAATAAAAACAGCATGGTGTGGAGAATGAGCTGAAAGCAGAGCCTGCCAAAGCCAAGGGCATGCTGGGAGGCAACAAGCTTAATGTCAACCACAATAAGGGAATTAAAAGCCCATAAACAGCATAATGGTACACCTGTTGCAATAGAATCAGAACCAGGATTACATCTATTGTCACATGATCACAGCACAAGTTCACAGGTATAAAACAGTGGGTGAAATAGTTTTTTGTTATTTCCATGAAAAAGAACAGGAAGAAGAAGTTGAGGTGAAGGCGGAAGAGAGATCAATCAATAACAAGACAACATAATAGAGGGTATGCGCGTGACATCACTGTTGCTGGAAGTTATGTGGGAATGCCTACTGAGTGGCAAAAAATAGTTTCTGTCATTGACAGCCCATACATCCAAACAGAAAAGTCCTATCTGATTGTATTAAACAAAGTTAAACTCACCAACATTGCGGCTGTACTGAAAGCTTGAATTGTCCTCTTTCTATCTGCAAAGTTGTACGCAGGGCTGTTGAGTGGTTTGCAACTAGCACTTCCAAACTCCAATGCTCCATGCTGCTCAATGTTTTGCCACTCAGTCTAAATTAGGGGGGCGGGTCCCAGTGGACACATACCCTCATACCCTATGTTTACACATAGTACCTGAAGTAAGACATAAAGGTGTGAGCATTATAGCAGTATATGTATATATATATGTATATATGTATATATACCTTAGGCCAACATTGGCACAGGGGAGGGTGATCGCTGGCACACTGGCAGAAGTATGAGAGAGGGTATTTATTTTTAAATCAAATATATTTCTAAAACTGGTCAATTAAATGAAGTCAACTAATTTACAGCAAATTACATCCTGCACATATTTCTACATTCATTAAAACTCTGAACTCTGACTGGGAGGGAGTCGGGGAGATTATTGCTCTGAGTCTATTGATTGTTTAAAAAAAAGCCAAAAGGGCACGCAGATCCAAGGCCATATAGGCGTGGTGGACTAATAAATAGTATACAGATAAGAAATAAGAGTCCACACACCAATTTGCTGCTCCCAAAGCATAAGATTTACTTATGGTGGTATTCAAATTTATGTTGACATGGCACGTAAACTGACTATCTAGAAAATAAAAACATATGGCACTTCATTTCAAAAAGGTTGCTGACCCCTGCTGTAATCATGATATGCTATGGATGTTAGTTAATCTGCGAGAAGAAACAACAGACAATGTACATGGGAATATGGTGCAAAGTGTCTATACACTTAAAATGTATGGTGGTTTGTTTACTGTTGAGTGAGAAAACAATGTTGCACACTTAGTTAATCATCTGGGGACCCCCCAAAATAATATGGCGACCCCCTGGGGGACCCGACCCACAGGTTGAGAACCACTGGTCTAACCCACATGACAGGCGGTGATCATGCCTTGTTCAGCAATCTGACGGTAGCTGAGTGGAAGCTGTTCAGGAACCTGTTGGTGTTGCCCTTGATATTGCGGTAGGCCGCCTTGCCCGGTCCATGTCATTGTAGGGGTTTGAACAGTGTGTGGCTCTGGGGTGGTGCACTGTAGCCTCGCGTAGCCAGACTATATCACTGCATGGATATGAGTCTGGTACTTCTATATGGAAGTTTTTTTTCCAAGGGGCGGGTTAAAAGAATGGGTCTGGACACAATTTGTTAGACCAGACCAATACTGGGCCCTGATTGGTCACCCAACTCTTTGGGATGAGGAAATTAATTCACAATTGAGCAGGGCCAGACCCAAATTTTGCACAAGTGGATTGGTCTGATTCCAGGCTAGGTGCGCTGGGCTTTTACTACACACTGCTCCTACAGTCCTACAGTACAGTTCCTGGAGTGTGGGGAACTGTGCTCCAAGGAACTTGAACTCGCGGACCTTTTCCACTGCAGCAGCTCCATCACTGAGGATCTCTGCACGGCCTCCTTGAAGTCCACGATCAGCTCCTGGGTGAGAGTGCCAATGAGTTGATCTCTATAGGCAGACTCGTCATTGTTGACAACCCGACCTATCGCTGTCGTGTCGTTGGCATACTTGATGATGGTGTTGGAGTCATGTGTGGCTGTGCAGTCATGCGTGCACAGGGAGTAGAGGAGAGGGCTCAGCAGGCACGTGCACACATCGACATCAAAGGGGGCTTGAGCCCCTGCCCTTTTATCCGCCTGTAAAAAGTGCCCTCTCCAGACCATGAATGCAGTTTTTTGCGACCGTAGGTCGCATTTACTATCAAAAGCTCCACGGGCTGTCTGTCAGTCCGTCAGTCAGTCACACTTTTGCCCTGCTCATATCTCCACAACCGTTGCCCCGATCCATGCCAACATTTCCACACAAACTCCTTGCCTGCCAAACTACAACCTCCAAGGACCCCCGGAGTTCCAGGGACCCCCAGGTCCCTGGGGGACCCCCAGGTGTAAAAACATTACCACATACACGTCACACTTTCCCCCTACTCATATCTCGGCCACCGTTGGCCCGATCCATGCCAAAATGTCCACACAAACTCCTTGCCTGCCAAACTACAACCCCCGGCGTTCCAGGGACCCCCAGGTCCCTGGGGGACCCCCAGGTGTAAAAAAAATACCAAATGTGCAAAAATGACCAAATGACCACCCCCACGGGGCTGCTCACGGGGAATTCCCGGGGACCACCCACTCCTGGTACTCCAGAACGGATGCAAAAGTGGTGGCGCCCCCAGTGGAGGACCCCCTCCACTGCAGCTCACATAAAATGCCCTAACTCGGCCTAGGAGCGTATGGGAGAGCCGGGGCCGGTACCTATTCGTCTGCCAAGGCAACGCGGAGACCCCACCCCTCATTTCTCACATGGCCCTCTCCTAGCGAGACCTACGGTCGCTTATCTCCCGATTAGGGAGTCTTACTGGTACTATGGTGAAAGTAATGCAAATGGCTCCTTTTCCATGCCATACCTGAAGGCAGCATTCTTTTTTTCAATCTTTTTATTATTATTATTTATTTTTCACAAACTCAGTGATACATGACTCACATACATCTACTAACATTTAACACTTTCACAGATTGACTCACATACATATAAACATACCTACAGCACATACATAGATCATCTTCTTTTTACACTCATTGCCTTTCCTAACTTAAAATCATCATGTAAGGGGAAGGCAGCATTAAAGAGAATTGCCTTGTCCACTCTCCTGAACTTGAATGCAGCATCTTTTGTTGAAAGAATTGCCCTCTCTGTGTAGAAATCAAGCTGCGACGCGTTGTGAGCTTGGAGGTCGGCAATTTTCGATTGTGAGACAGTGTTTGTAAACACTGTCAATTTCACAATTTAGGCATTTAGCAGACGCTCTTAATCCAGAGCGATTTACAATAAACAAGGTAATACTAATCAACATTAACACATCAAATGCATAGAAGTAGTAGTCTTAACATAAGTAGACCAACCACCTATTCAGTAGAAACATTAGCCAGCGGAGGGAGCGGAGAAGACATACTGTAGTACAGACATAGGCTACTGTAGTACTGTATTTTGGGTATACATTATTGTGTATCATTATTGCGAGCTTGTAGATCTGCTATTTTTGAAAAATCGTGAAAATGAGAATTTTTACCCGATTCTAAGTGTCTTTTGAATCCTTCTAAGATTTTTTGA
Source organism: Nannobrachium achirus (assembly GCF_963921795.1). Classification (NCBI taxonomy): domain Eukaryota; kingdom Metazoa; phylum Chordata; class Actinopteri; order Myctophiformes; family Myctophidae; genus Nannobrachium; species Nannobrachium achirus. Next base: position 40,666,933 of record NC_137813.1, read on the forward strand.
AAAACCTATGTTTCTATGTCAGCAATCTGGCTATAGCCATCGTCAAAGAAAATGTCCTTTTCACTTAACTGGAGCTCAGTTAGTCTGTTCTTGAGTAGCCTCGGAAACCCAGACTTTTATTGTTCTTGAGAGACTACTGATAAATAAGAAATACACATAAAAGAAAGATAGAACTTTCACTAAAAATAGAAAAGAATAGGAATCCAGGAGGTGATGAGGTAGTATGTTTCTTGCAGCTTTATTCAAAGAAGCATCAAAAACAAAGTCCAGGATAGCATCAGAATCAAGTAGAAAGGGACACAGGGTCCTAAAAGCACTGACCTCGCCTCACGGCGGCCAGGCTAAACTCAGTTCCTTAGCATAGAATCTAGTCACTATAAATACATGTTCAATATACATGTCAGGGGCTGTAGACAGACAGATGGTTTAAACAGGAAGACGCAGTGATACAGTAAATATATGTCATGTATTGATCAGGCAGGGAACAAATAGGTCAAGAGAAGTTTACATCTAGGTGTGACATCCTCAGGGCAGTCACAGCAGATTGCAGAGTGACAGATGGTCTGGAGGGCTAGTTCAGACATTAGCAAACTATAGTGTTACAATTTAGCCTAGATCATATCGTGTCTAACATATTAATATAAATCAAAATACATACATTTGTTTAAACCGAAACCTATTTATCAACTACTATGTCAGTGGTTCTCAAACTTTTTCATGTGAAGGACCCCCAAAATGATATTTATTTGGCCACGGACCCCCATCTCAAAATATTTAGTTCCAGGGACCCCCCAGAAGCAAAATTTGAGTTACAAACTTTCGCTTTGAAAATACATATTCAAAGATTTGCACACATTTTCATGACTTTTTCCAAAAATAGCAGATCTACAAGCTTGCAGCGTGGCACTCGGTGCCGCGCTGTGAGCTTGTATATCTGCTATTTTTCCCTGGTTAAAGCATTCAATAATTCTATGCCTAAATGGGTTAAATAAACACAGACACAAAAAATGCAACATGTTCATGTACACATTAAAGCTGTCTGTGTAAGATTACATGTAGACACATCGACTATAAGACTCCCTAAATCGGGAGATAAGCGACCGCCAGGACGCATACACAAACTTTAGAAGGCAATGGTAGCCAATCAGGAGGGAATATGGGAAATGGGACAGATCTGTGTTAATGAAATTACTTTACTGATAGTGTGTACCGCTTTGCATGATTTTAGGGCAAAATCTGTAGGAGCAGTGTCCAAAAATGTGTCTTGCAAGAATCGGCCTCATGGTGGCGCTAGAAGAGGGCCATGTGAGAAATGTGTTGGTTGTGGTTTAGCAGCCAAGGAATGTGTGTGCAAAATTTGACATGGATCGGGGCAACGGTGGAGGAGATATGAGTAGGGGAAAAGGGTGACGTGACGGACAGACAGACTGACTGACGGACGGACGGACGGACGGACGGACAGACAGACGAACAGCCGGTGGAGGTTTTGATAGTAACTGCGCGAACTGCGCAATCATAATTTATTTGCATGTGCAGCAGTATGGGCGTTTCCCACCACCCACCCTCCTCCCACTTGTTAGTCTACTGATTGAGAGCAGTACTTAAGCAGTATGGCTTTCAGCTGCCAGTTAGCTGTCTGTCTCTGCAAATGGGGAAGTGGGGTGTGGTGCACCTTGCACCAGCAGCACTGAGGTGGTTCCCCAGCTCATGCTGGCCTTCTGGCTCCAGATATATTTGTGTCTTGCTCAGTGAAGGTAGGTTTGGCTGCTTTTAAGCAATTATCTGTATACTGAAGTTGAACTTTAAGCTGACTGTGGCCGCTGGTTGTCTCCTAGCACTCACTGCAAACATTCCCCATGGAGATCCTGCCCTGGCGTGGTGACAACTTGCCACACACACACCAGTGAGTCCCACCTGGCGTCTGCTGCTGCGGCCAGTGTGTGCTTGCTGATCTAAGTGGTAGGTTGTGCATCTTTGCTCCCATTTCTGTGAACCTCAATTTAAGTTCGTGTAGACTAATATGGCCGCTTGTTGCCTATTTCAGGGCCGGTGGCAGCTATACTGCTTTGCTGACTGTGGCTTTACCACTTGTTGTGAACGATGCTACCCCCAACTCTGAGTCCTCACATTCATAAAGCATCTGTTGTGAAGACTGAAGAAGATACAGACTGTGTAGTTTTACTATAACCATACACCTGATGGTCCAGTCTCATGCTGTACAGACAGAACCATTATGTATTAGTTTTATTTGTGATGTACCGCTCTGAATCTTACAGTAACACTGTTATTTCTATTACAGGCCTGTTGCTGGGGGCTCGATACCCTGGTTGTGGTAACTCCCTGGTTTTGATGTGTTTGCTATTCATGTTTGGAGTGCCACTGCTTTGGGTTGTTCGGCCTGTCCCCTTCCCATTGTCCCCAGTACTGGCCCAATAGATTCAGTTATTTTATTGGACTCGCCATTAGTACACTGCCCCACTCTGAATGCATTCTAGTTTTATTGTTAAATGATGCTGATATTGATGAGCTGATTTAGAAAAAGCCTATTTGTACTTTTGCTATACCTGTTGCCTTCGTTTTATTATGTAAAACGAACTTGTGTGCTACTCGTGTAACTCAGGAGGTTTAAATGAGGTAATTCTATAATATAACTATTTCCTGGGGCGCAACTCCCCAGGTGGCGTTGTGTACTCAATTTGGTCGTAAGTCTTACATTTTCTGTACCACTATGGAGGCTGAACTGGTAGCACAGCTCAGGGCAGATTGTTCATTGAGACGGTAACAGAGAGATGCACATTCAGGTAGTAGTATTGTCTCCCCTGATGAGCAGGCAATGCTTAAAAGACAGCAGGAGCAGTTAAAACGGGCCACCATTTTGCCAGGGAGTGTAGGTCCCAATGGTGTCCCCCTCCCCCAAATAGGATAGGTGAGTCTTTTCAGTTTTGTTCTTCTCCAGAGGAGCTGAGCAAGTCAGAGGTTTCAGTTGTGTTCTTCTCGAGGAGTCGAACAGGTTATAGTTTGCTGGCTGGCTCGCAGTGGGTTTCAGTCTGGTCCGTTGTGTTTACCTCCAGAGGAGCTGAACACGTTATGGTTTTAAAACGGTTTGATGGCTGGCCCAAGGGGTTTCAGTCAGTCCGTGCACTTTTGGTGTGCTTCCAATAAGTTGGGTCTTTTTTTTTTTTAACCCCATTTTTATCCCACAATTTTGTAACTCATTTTACCCAGTGCCAATTGCCTATGTAATCCTTGGCTCTGCTCTCCCTCTGCTGCGCCTGGGGAGACAACGGACAAACCTCATGCTTCCTTCAATGCATGGGTAGTCCAAGTTGTTTCTTTTCACCTGACAGGGGGTGGGGTGGGGGGGAGTGGGGTTCCCTGGGATGGACGTAGCACGTGGGGGTGGGGGGGTTTCCCTGGGATGGACGTAGCACGTGGAAGGAACACGTTATTCCAACCAGTTCCTTTCCCCTCCATCAGGCGCCCCGGCTGGCCAGGGGGATCGAGGCATTATTGAGACTAGGATTACTGCATGTTTTTGTGAAGGTATGGGGAGAACATGCAAACTCCACACAGAAAGGCCCTATCGCCAACCACACCTAGGGTGTGGGCACTGATGATGCGAGGGAGGAACACGCCCCCAGCACCCACAGCGTCCCCCAGCGGGAATCGAACCAAGGACCTTCTAGCTGTGAGGTGAAGCGCTAACCACTGCGTCACCATGCCCCCCAATAAGTTGAGTCTTTTCAGTTTGGTTCATCTCCAGAGGAGCTGAACAGATTGGTTTTAAAAGGTTGGATGGCTGGCTCGGTGTGGACTTCGGTCTGGTCATTATTTATCACCTCCAAAGGAGCTGAATAAGTCATTGTTTTGATTGTGTTCTTCTCCAGAGGAGCTGAACAGTTCATAATATCCTGTTTCAATTTTGTTCACCTCCAGGAGAGCTGAGCAAGTCAATATGTTAAAGTTTTGACTGGCCTGTTGGGTTTCAATTGTCAGTCCGCGCACTTGGGTGTGCTTCCATAAGTGAGTCTTTTCTGTTTTGTTCAGCTCTTCAAGGAGCTGGGCAAGTCATGGTTTTAAAAGGTTTGATGGCTGGCTCGTGGTGGGCGTCAGTCTGGTCAGCAAGCCAATAATTATGGTAAAAAGGTACAACGCTGGCCTGATGGGCTTCACCTACAAGATTATTATTATGATATAGAGATGGATATATATAGCCTAGTTACCCTAGTATATAGCTAACTAACTCCTGGGGAGGTGCAATGGAAGTGGGCGTCCCAGTTTAGGTTTGGGAGACCTCATTGGTTGCTCCATCACATTGATCTGAGCAGTTGTGTAGGTGTTGTCTGTGATGTCGGTATCGGAAGGTACAACGCTGGCCTATCGCCAAAATAAAAGTCTGGGTTTCCGAGGCTAACGCTGGCCTGATGGGCTTCACCTAGAAGATTATTATTATGATATAGAGATGGATATATATATATATATAGCCTAGTTACCCTAGTATATAGCTAACTAACTCCTGGGGAGGTGTAATGGAAGTGGGCGTCCCAGCTTAGGTTTGGGAGACCTCATTGGTTGCTCCATCACATTGATCTGAGCGGTTGTGTAGGTGTTGTCTGTGATATCGGTTTGCTGCTTTTAAGCAATTATCTGTATATACAGAATTTGCTGCTGGTTGTCTCCTAGCACTCACTGCAGACACTCCTCATGGAGATCCTGCTCTGGCGTGGTGACAACTCGCCACACACCAGTTAGTCCCACCCGGCGTCTGCTGCTGCGGCCAGTGTGTGCTTGCTAATCTAAAGTGGTAGGTTGTGCATCTCTTTGCTCCCGTTTCTGTGAACCTCAATTTAAGTTCTTGTAGACTAATATGGCCGCTTGTTGCCCATTTCAGGGCCAGTGGCCGCTGCTGCTTTGCTGACCGTGGCTTTACCACTTGTTGTGAACAATGCTACCCCCAACTCTGAGCCCTCTACTCACATTCATGAAGCATCTGTTGAAAAGAAGAGACAGAATGTGTGGTTTTGATGTGTTTGCTATGTTCTGTTTGGTTTGCCGTTATTATTTGGAGTGCCACTGCTTTGGGTTGGCCGGCCTGTCCCCTTCCCATGGTCCCCAGTACTGGCCCAATAGATATTTTCAGTTATTTTATTGTACTCACCATTAACCTTTTTATGATGCTGATATTGATGAGTGGATTTAGAATGTCTAATAAAAAAAAAACTGTACTTTTGCTATACCGGTTTCTGCCTTGGTTTTATTATGTAAAACAAACTTATAACTGTTTCTACTTCTGCCTTGGTTTTATTATGTAAAACGAACTTATAACTGTTTCTTGGGGTGCCACTCCCCAGGTGGCGTTGTCTGGCATAGTCTAAAATGCAAACATGGGCAACAGGCGGCCGGGGGCCACATGCCTTCACTTAATGCGGCCCTCAGGTTAATATCAGAATACTGATATGATATTGATTTCAGAAGTTACAATTCCAAACATGCAAACATGACCCGCTTTAATTACTAGGGTCTATATTAGTAGCTTAATGGCTAAAGAATATATATATATTTTTTTGTGTCCTTTGTATTTAGTTACTTTTCAGGATTATAATTCCAAAATGGCAAACATCTGATCTACAAGCTCAAAACGTGTCAACAGAATGACGGAAGTAGGACATTAATTTACGAAATAAGCTACATTCAGAGATGTTAATCGGGGGATATCTTAAAAAGTCCTGGAATAAATTCCTTACCAAAACATTTCTTCACCAATGTGTTTGTAAAGGTGTCTAGTAACATATCTAACAAAGACTGAAATTCAGTTTCCCTAGGAACATCTTTGACAGCTATAATTCTGGGTCTCATATACTATAAGGGAAAAAATCACTCCCAAAAAATATGCTTTAAGTGGGATGAGGGGTCTAACTATAATTATTCTGAATCCATTGCAAGCATTTGTTTTGCACAAAAAAAACATTCATTGGGTTAAAAACAGCCCATAAAATGATGGTTTAGTGATGAGTCATCATCACTTTTCACAGTGGTATGGGGGTCCATTTCTAGCCCAAGGAATGTTTTTGGTGCAAAACAAATGCTTGCAATGGATTCGGAATAATTAAAAACACCTAGTTGTTCACCTCACATCCCACTTAAAGCATATTTTTTGGGAGTGATTTTTTTCCCCTATAGTATAGTGAGTGAATGAGACCCAGAATTACCCTAGCTGTCAAAGATTTTCCTAGGGAAACTGAATTTCAGTCTTTGTGAGATGTGTTACTAGACACCTTTACAAACACATTGGTGAAGATTCTTTTTGGTAAGGAATTTATTCCAGGATTTGACACTTATTTCTAAAGATGGGTGGGTGACGTGACGTAGCGTTTTCGCTGTCCTCGGTGTCAAACATGTATAAATAAAAAATATATTTGTCAAAAACCTTCTGAATATTGTGCAGGACATTAAGCTTTATGTGAACTTACTCAAGATTAAAACATTTCATTCCTCATTTCTTCAGAATCTTCAACCAAACATGGTAAATGTCATCTGGTGTGACTGTCCCGACCTTGTTTCTCAAAGTGGGAACTTGAATAAAACTAAGAAAAAGAATTGCTAAAATTCATTTAAAAATGAATTTAGGCAAAAGAAAATGTCTATTTGTGAGCCTATATCTTTTCAAAGTCCAAGCATAATGTTTTCAGTCATTTCTGATCAAAAAGATTTTGTCCCCCAAACCAAAATCATCTGGTGTGACACTAGTTTGGAAAAATTAAACAGGCAATAATTTGGACACCTACTGGGCTAGAGAGGTCCTTCTTCTGTAAGGCTATTCAGCACTCCCAGCACAACTGCAAGACAGGTGTCTGAGGTGAGTTATGATTTTAACATTTTCATGAAATGCCATCTTGTTGAAACTTTGACAAGTGTGGCACTTCTGGATGTCATCTGGTGTGACACCTTTTTCATTAATAAAGCAAAAGTACATGTAAATCTAGGTTGTTTTGTTATAGCTAGCATGTTGTTAGCATGCTAATGTGTACCTGGTAGCCTCAAGGTAGTCCTAAATGCAGAAAACGTCATCTGGTGTGACATATCTGCTTGTCACGCCAGATGACTTGATTGTCACACCAGATGATATATACTGTATTTTCCTACAGACATAACAATAAATAACAAGTCCCATGTTTCTTTTGTCCATTTAAAACATTTTAACATGTTTAAAACAACGTTTTAAACATTTTTACATAATTTAATTTAGCTTCATTCGGTGATACAGCAAATTCATCAGACAGAGCAGAAACCCCTTCACAGAAACCTAAACCTTATATTGTGGTAACACTTTATAATAACTATCCGTTATAAGCAGTTAATATAAGACACTTGACAACAGAAAATGGGTGGTACAGAAAATGTGATTTTATTATTTCCAAAATACACAAACATGGAGAACTCACTGATGTGTTCAACCAGAGGCTCAGTGCGATTGCAAGTCATCAGCTCAACTGGCTTCATCAGGTGAAGCAGTTCAGACACATCAAGGAGAGCATCCAACCCAATGAAATGGTCTTGCATATAGACTTTTCTGAGAACTATGCATGTAAACTAAACACAGAGATTCAGGCGTTTCATTTTGGTGGCAATAGGCAGCAGACAACAGTGCATACCGGAGTTGCCTACTCAGTCAGTGGCTCCCAGTGCTATGCCACCATTTCACAGTCCTTACGCCATGATGAGCGTGCTGTGTGGGCACACATCAAGCCAGTTATTGATGATTTCCGAGGAAAACAAGACAATGCAATTGACACCCTGCATGTCCTCAGTGATGGGCCAGCAACCCAGTACCGGAATCGCACAAACTGCTTCCTCATGAGCAGCATTCCTTATACATGGGGATTCAAGAGGGTCACCTGGAACTTTTCAGAGCGTTCCCATGGAAAGGGCGCACCTGATGGTGTGGGAGGGGTGCTGAAGCGTAAGGCAGACATGTATGTCCTCGGAGGCAGTGACCTACAAACACCGAGGGATCTGTGTGAGTATTTACAGAAGTCCTCTGAAAAAGTCACTGTCATGTGGATCGAAGAAGAGAAGATATCCAACATGGATGAAATGGTCCCTCCATCAGTGCGTCCAGTGACTGGCATCAGCACTACGCACCAGGTTCTTTCTATCTTCCCGGGAAAGATAGTTTACAGAGACCTGAGTTGTTTCTGCCAGTTTCCTCAGATCTGCACCTGTCACAACCCACGGAAATTACAGTTCGACCAAGTCTCCAGGGCTGAGGTGCCAGGTGACAAGACAAGTGATGAGTAAGTATAACTAAATCATTCTCTTTGCCAATTTTATGATACCTGTAATTGTACCTGTTTAATGACAATAAAGTAACTTATGTCATCCATTCATTCCTTTTCTTCCTTAACTAAGTGGTGGCCCATCTGCGGAACTGCCCCCTTCCCAGGTCAGCTGCAGGCCCAAAACAGCTTCCGGAGCTCAGTGAGTATAACATACTTGGCAAACTTGAGGACTTGCTAGTAATTACATTTTACTACTAAAAACAATCTACCTGACAAATAAATTACATTTAAATGTCTCCTCCTGAAGGTCTTCTACTCGGGTGCTGGACACAAGTGCATCTATTGGAGAGGCCCAAGCTGAGGATTCAGACACCTCCTCAGATGAATACACACAAGGACAGTTTGTCATAATCAAATATGAGGGAAAGCCATATGTGGGGCAGATTGTTACCATTAATAAGGAGGGGCTAGAGATAAACTGCATGAATCAACTTGGAAAAATGAAAAATGGTTTTGTCTGGCCAAAGGGGCGAGACTGCATTTTCTACAAAGAGCAGGAAGTTGTCTGTGGCATAGCAGAACCGCAACAGGGCAAACGGTTTGCTACCCTCACCAAATGTGACTGGCTGATGTACAATACAGTCTAAATGTCTATACCCTCACCAAATGTGACTGGCTGATGTACAATGCAGTCTAAATGTCTATTCTAATCTAAACTAATACTTTTGTACTTTCACTCACTGGACTGGACAATGAGGTAAGGTAGGACCCGAGACAAACATAGCGAAAATAGCTGATCTACAAGCTCTCAACGCATTGTGCTGCGAGAGCTTGTAGATCAGCTATTTTCGGAGTTGCACAACCCAGCACTCTTTAGCTAGTGGAGATGTGGTGTAACGACATGATTCGTAAATAAATTTGTTCAACTCAAAATGCTGTGTTCAAGTTCAGGAGACTTCGGAAAAAAGTAATACACCTGAATGCTGAGTTGTTTCCAATAATTGGTGTTAATAAAATGTTGCCTTGGCTCCCAGTGTGGCTATGCACCTTATTGTCTCTTTAAGATCCTTCTGCCGTGGGCCGGCAGAAGACTTAGGTGTGCGTAGCATTCCTGTGCACATCCTCATCATCCATCTACAACTACAATTCTTTGTTATCCTATGTTAAGGCCCAACAATACTATCCTGTTCAGAAATATTAAGGCCATGTTATTTAATGTTAAAGCAATTTTACTGTTGCTGTTTTTCCTGGGTAATTGTTTAATCAATCAGTAAAGTTCAGTACTCACTAATAGGTAGGTTAAAACACAGTTTGCTTTGACACATGAAGATATGGTCATCTGGTGTGACACTAAGTCATCTGGTGTGACATTCCAAATAGTGAGAAATCATACCTTTATGATGAAACCGAAAAAATGTGTATGGTTTACATAGAAAATAGTATCAGGAAGAGTCACAAATATTTGTGTAATTTTAAAGAAAGTTTTTGTCAGAATAAAATTAAAATATGTTGAAAGATCGACAACATGGGCCTCACACAGAGTGTTTATTATGAAAAAAATATACAGATTCAATTAATTTTCACAAAACTATAGTGGATCACAGGTTAGTTATGATAAAGGACTTTGATAAAGTGAGTAACTTAAGAAAGGTGTACTCCATTTTCATTTCATGAACAATTATTGTCATGTCACACCAGATGACGGTTTTAGGCACAAGTACAACAAACTGCTCAATAAAGTCTGATTCCAATAAAATATCTAAAAACAAAATGTGTTTCCATAAAGTTGAGAGTGAGTAGAACAAAAGTAAATAATTTTTATGCCTGCTATTTAAAGTTTTTTAAAAAACATGTTTTTTGGGGCGTCACGTCACTGACCCAGATATCCCCCGATTATGTATAGGGTTTCTGCCTGACGGTATATGCAATGTGGCCCTCTTGAGTGAGTTTGGAAATATATTGGCCCTCTACATCATCAAAGTTGCCCACCCCTGGCCTAAATATACCACTTTCTCACACATCATGGCCTCCCCAGTCTTGCTCTAAAGCTATAGATAACTGAATTTCTCTGGACTTTGATGACATCTAGTGGTGACATAATGAACTGGAGATGGCGCCCAGGAAAACGACCTAAATCCTACACAGAACACTGTATGACTGGAGTCCCCCAGCCTCAGGGGACAGAGGGCCTATACTAATACCTCCTTTATTCCCTCTACACCAAATTTTGATGAAAATAGCCATCTACAAGCTCACATCATGTAGCAAATCATTGTGAGCTTGAATTGTAGATTGTATCTATTTCCACTGAATGTTCGCCCCTGATTAGGCTAGGCTAGGCAAGAAGACAGGACGGGTCATTCAATAGATGACCGCTCTGGAAAGGGTGGAAGTCCTGACAGAACTCCCTCCCCAGATCAAGGGCAATGATCATTTATTCACAAAGACAATGAGAAAATAGCATTTTGCTCAACACTTAACATTTCATTTGTATTTGTACACTCTAAGGCAGTGGTTCCCAAACATTTCAGGCCGAGACCCAAAAGAGAGATTAGACGTTTGCCTGGGACTATAGTGAAAATGGCAGATCTACAAGCACACAACGCCTTGCTTCATACCGAATTGCGAATTTGTAGATTGTCTATTTTCTTTATAATTTTTCATTTATGGTATTTCTAAGATGTGTTTGTTTATATAAGTAAGCCTTGCCGAGCCATGAGGCCCATGTCCTGTTGAGGCAGCTTGATGTACATAAGTAGCCTACACCCCCTGGAGCCTGGACATGACGCTAGTATGCACCATGTCACAGGGTCTTGCCCCCAATCCAACCCTTGATGCTGAGTGCCAAGCAGGGAGGCACCGGGTCCCATTTTTCAGAGTCTTTGGTATGACCCCGACCTTCCATTCTCAGGGCGGACACTCTAACCACAAGGCCACTAAGAGAGAGAGAGAGATGTCAATTTCATTATAAAATATCTTTTGAAATATATAACATTCGTACATTTTTACTTATGCAGTTGGTCACAAAAGCCCTATCTGTTATCTGTAATATGGATTGGATGACTGACCCCGACTGAAAGGGGGCTAGGCCTGGTAGACTACTACTACTAGGATATGGCAAAGGCTACTGTAGATGTAACAGGTTGGACATGAACCAAACTCACTCACACCAAGTAGAAACCACTTCCGTTTATTTCATAAGCATTATGCAGTAACACAGGCCGTGTCAATGGTATGTTAACCCAGAGGAGTTAGCTCAGACAGTTACAGTTCCATTCATACAAAAGACCACACTATGCGAATGCCTAGATACATAATTATAATTCACACTTTATTCTAAATAGTGAGCAGAATGAGCACTGCACAGTGCACACACATCCAGTAAAATAAATTAAGCTTTAGACTCATGTACATAACCGTAGACACGGGTTTCAAGAAGGTGGCATACCCGTTTCCTGTTCCTGGTTCAGTTTCCCATAGCTTCATTTGGTTGGCTCAGCCATAGATATATATCTATGGGCTCAGCAGCAGATTTAAACAGTAAACACGTGACATCTTCATAATGTGTCTCTGGCTCAAATATGCTGAGCCAGCAGTCAAACAAAGCTATGGGAAAATGAACCGTATCCACAAGTTTCCAACATCCCATCATGCATTGCGCAGAAATTGGACGGAGCTTCCGGCGCCGCAGCCGAGTGTGATCTACAAGCTCACAACGGCTGCATCTGCGACGCGACGTGAGCTTGTATGTCTGCTGTTAACAGGAAGTGTGGTGCAGTGTGGTGCAAAACATTCTCCAGTAAATTCCCGCGGAAAGAGGTGGATAGGAAATGGCGGAATGCCACCTTCAAGAAACTCACGGCTACAGTTATGCACAGAGACAATTAATCTCCGCAGGACAGGGCACTCTGCACTGCAAGCCTTACAAAGCACATATGATTAAAAGCGGCACATTTCAAATGTATTGAAATAAGATGCAGCAGACTAGCTCCCTTCCCTCAATTCAAGATTCGCTCGAAATCTAGAAGACGCAGTTAAAAATAGTCTACATTTAATAATATAAAAAGAATATAGCGCAAGTGAGACTGACAGATATGTAGCCTGCAAAATAGGGTAGCAATACTATTTACAAAATGTGTGTAAGCGATTTGCTACCCAGGGAACAGTTTGTTTTGCTTCAAGTGATAACCTTCCATTCACAGTGTGTGAGGCGATTGGCTGCTCGATATGAGCACTGTATTCGCTGGTTGAAATCAGGATGAAATGAATGGGCGGCCATTTTCTTATACCAAATCCAGACAGTTCTGTCAGCATTTCAGCTAAACCATTTGAGTGGCAAAATAATTATACATCTACATCTATTGAGAAAACAAAATGTTAATAAAGAGACATTGATACATTTGAAAACATATTTTTATTCCAATCAATAGTCTCCAGTTCATGTCAGAGGATCTCAAAAGTAGGATAACTAACTACAGCTGAATGGCAGCTTGCTAAAGCCACAGTACCATCTTTTTCATTTTCTATTTTTTTAATACATGGCCCAAGCAGAAATCAAAGCTTTAACCCTGCCTTGAATTGCTATCTCAAACCCCTAACTATGTCCCATTAGTGTCATATTCTAGCTATTAAACCAGCCACCTGCTGGACATGATGAGGTCCAGCCTCATGTGCTTTGAAATCAGTGACGAGCCTTTATGGCATGAATTAACTGTCTGAGACATTTGTCTGTATTTGTTTCCTGTGGGAATATTGAAGACACAGCAAAGAGCCACATGGCGGAACAGGGGACACAGAATCAAAACAACATTTTGACTGCAAAATAACTTTATACTGTATATATAAACAACACCAGAAAAGGAGACACACAACACTAAAGCCTGTCTACAATAATCTTTGTGTTTTCTATAAATGGCCCCTGAATGGCCCGGGACCGAAGAGGATGTCCAATTATTCGAAGCCAGATCAACTGCTTCAGAAGCCTATGGATGTCAGTTGCTGGCATTGCCTTGTCGTCACATACGTGCACCTGCCCGGTGTACACGTTTGAGCACACGGTTTAAGTTTTAATTAACCACTTGAACCCATTGCGTCCCTTTCTGGGGGGGCGTACATTCAGCGAAAATAAGTGAAGAAGGGGGCCAAGTACAGATCCCTGGGGGACGCCGGTCGTTGAACGCAGAGTATACATTTTCATTTCTACAAATGTAATATGAGGCTAAATTAACACTGAGGATTTTACCAGAGGGTCAGATGGATGAGGGCAGCCTGTAGTTCACTAGAGTCTACAGCAGTTTAAGTACACAAGTGATCTGACGTGAAAATGCTTGATGGTCCAGGAAGCATCCTCCCAGGTGTAGCAGGAGTAAAGTTTCTTCCACGACCGTGGAGACTGGAGTCAAATCCTCCACGGTTTGGCTGAGTGCTCCAACTAAAACAATTGGCAGTGTTCACGGGTGGTGGTAACAGGGACGTGCTGGCCATTGGGGAAAGCGGGACAACTCCCGAGCGGCCGGTTCATTCCCGGCCGGTCCAGGCCGGCCATTCTCGTATCTCCAAGTTTCAAAAGTGTAGATTTTTTCGCAAAGCAAAGCCCTGCTTCATCATACAAGGCCGTCGCACAAAAGTAGTGAAAACAGCAGATCTACAAGCACACAATGCCTCGCGGTGCGAGGCGTTGTGTGCTTGTAGATCGGTTGTTTTCACTAGTTTAAATCATTTTTAAAATGATAAATACAAAACGGTTTTGGACATACAAGGTTTCCACCCGACAACGACGAAATATAACTCATGTAATTGGCCCACAGGCTTGTTTGTCACTTGCCATGATCTGAAATGGCAAATCTTTGAGTAGCAGCAGCGCTATAGAGAGAGATCTCTCTCTATAGCACGCAATGAGGGCCTCTCAAACTCTTTTTCCCTGGCTGAATCAGGGGCCCAGCATGTCCCTGGGTGATAAGCCTGTTGGGGAGAGTGTTCTCTGTGGCTGTTGGGGAGAGTGTTCTCTGTCGCTGTTGGGGAGAGTGTTCTCTGTCGCTGTTGGGGAGAGTGTTCTCTGTCGCCACACTAGCGACCCCTACAGGTTGGTTGGGGCTCTCTGTTCAGCAGGGAGTGGAACTAGGAAGGATAGCCCTCCACATGTGTTACGTCCTAATGAAACTCCTCACTGTCAGGTGAAGTGACTGGTGACATCGTCACGTGTGTCCGTGGAGACACGTGGTTGTCCACTCCTTCCATGAGACCAAACATTAGGGGTCAGCAGTGCCAGGGACTACATGGGGGGAAATGGGAATTGACATGACTGAAAGAAAAGGGAGAATTAAAACAAAATGCTGATGCTTCCATCACGTATTTAAAACAATCACAATTAAGCTCAACAAGCAGCCAGCTCTATAGCAGACAGAGGATCATCCCAGCATCACATGTAACAACAAATCGCAAGGAGGAACACTTATGAATGTACCTATAGCCTACTGTATGAGAGTGAGTTGTGGAAAAACTGCAACCTTAAAACTGTAAATCTTTTTTTTTTTTTTTGCGAGCGATAACATTGTTTAACAAAGCTTTGAATTAGGCTTTAGTAACAACAACCGGCAGAGGAGTAATGCGAGGTAGCATTGATGAGTGGAACAGATGAGATGGGTGGGGGGGGGCCCAGAGAGGATAAGCAGGCAGCGCCAGAGAAATTCTTTAGATTTGTTTTTCTCTGTGCAAACACAAGACGTTATAGCCCTGTGAGCAAGAAGCACAAGGCCCCCTGGTTTCAGCTGGTGAACAAATCCGAACAAACACGTCATAAAATTGTGCACATGTCCCTACTGTGTGTGTGTGTGTGTGTGTGTGTGTGTGTGTGTGTGGTGTGCGCGTGCTACACAGAGAGCAACAGGAGAGTCCTCCTGCGTTTAGGTTAGTGTATATCAGGGTTCCCCAATAGGCGGCCCGCGGGCCGGGGGGCTACTGTCTGGCCCACACCAACCCCAGTAATAATGGTGGTATAAGAGCAGCAACAACACTAGTATATCGTCGTTGTCGGGTGGAAATCTCGTATCTCCAAATGTGTACGTTCTTTCGCAAATCATACAAGGCCGTCGCACAAAAGTAGTGAAAACAGCAGATCTACAAGCACAACGCCTCGCACCGCGACACGTTGTGTGCTTGTAGATCGGCTGTTTTCACTAGTTTAAATCATTTTTCAAAACGGTTTTGGACATACAAGATTTTCACCCGACAACGACGAAAACTGTCGCTGGAGTAGCGGGAACGCCACCGTCGCCCTCTGCAATGTTGTGGCCCTCGGCTTGGTACCCTAGACATAATTCGGCCCTTGGGGAAAACTAATTGGGGAACCCTGGTGTATATGGACGTTAACAACTGATTGAAACTCCAGTTCAGCAACAACTGTGATTATATTGTCAAGCGCAAGAGCAAAACTCTTCATTAAAGTTCTATATTTTTGTCAAAGGGCAGGTTTCAAACGTCCATATCAAAATATAGATAAACCATTTACAAAGAAAACAAAAATCAAAATGAAACAGTACAATCGTTAAATTGGCTTCATACAGTAGATACTTTAGTTTTTTTTGTTTTTAAAAACCTTTCTGTTCAAAATCAACTGAAAATGCATGCACGCTGTGAATGAGATTCTTCTTTCTTTTCACAATACTGTAACATGGTAGTCCGTTTTACAAACACTTATGGACACGAATAAAAAGTAAAAAACTAAAAGAAGTCACCGACATGCATGCTTTCATGCTGAAAACAAAAAACAATCACAACCATTAGTAACATTTCACATTATAGCTATCTGAAGAAGAAAAACAAAACAAAACAAAACAAAAAAAAGAATCATGACACATGAATGGAATTAAAATCCATGAGCAAAGGGAGTTGGGACTGGGAGGCAGGGTTCATTTTGGTGTGGTTTTGGGGGTCAGAGGTGAGGGGTCAGGACTGCTGGCCGCTCCACTGGCTCTCCATGGGCCGCCGCAGCAGTTCCTCCACGTGCCTGGCCACGTCCATGGTGTCGTCCAGGTCAAAGTCCCCCTCTGCATCCAGCATGGAGTCAGTCCTGCTTCACAGACACCCAGAGGAACAAGACCACACATGAGTAAAAGTAAAAGTAGGTAGGTGGGAGTTTGCATGTTCTCCCCATTAGGGCTGTCACGATATGACATTTTACATGACGATTAATTGTCACTCAAATAATTGGCGATTAACGATTTAATTGTGTTTTTGTCGTTGATAATTACATTTTTGTTTGGCTTTTAGGCTTTGAAGTTGTACATGGTAGATATGACACACAACCTAAATATACAAAGAAATTACTGACATATTTGACGACTTACTACTTAAAAAATAACTTTGATAGTGGAAGCCGATCTACAAGCTCACAACGCGTCGCGTGAGCTTGTAGATCTGCTATTTCCACTATTTCGGACATTTTTCAACATTCACGATTATGACAAAATAATTGCGATAATGTCAAATAATCACGATTAGACGATTATGTAATAATTGTGACAGCCCTACTCCCCATGTCTCCTAGGGTAGATACCCTCACAAAAACATGCAGTAATCCTGGTCTCTATAATGCCTCCCCCTGGCCAGCTGGGGCGCCTGATGGAGGGGAAAGGAACTGGTTGGAATAACGTGTTCCTTCCACGCGCTACGTCCAAACCGGGGAAATCCCCCGTCAGGTGAAAAGAAGCAACTTGAGCTACTCAGAATCATGAGGTCAGTCTGTTGTCTCCCCAGGCGCGGCAGAGGGAGAGCAGAGCCCAGGATTACATAGGTAATTTGCACTGGGTGAAAATGTGTTACAAAATCGTGAGATAGAAATTATATAAAAAATAAAAAATAAAGTAAAAGTATCAATACTGCAATGTAGAAATATTCTGTTACAAGTAACTCAAAATTTACTGGCAAAAGTATTGGTATCAAAAGTATTTCTACTTATGCAGAATGTCACATTTCACAACTTCAAATGTCTAAAATGTCTAAAACTCTTTTGAAAATAGCAGATCTAGGGGGCGCCCGCTGGCGTACTGGTCCAGGCACATACCACATAAGACATTGCCACATTTTCTTTCTGCCTTTATTTATAGTAGAGATAGACAGGAAATATGGATAGAGAGAAGGGGAGAGACATGCAGCAAAGATCGTCGGGAACGGGACTCGAACCAACAATGCGCCGCCAGACTACATTAGAGCCTAAGTGCTCTAATGTACACGTTATCATCATTATGAATGGTGATTTTCGGTCAGCAGAAACAGAGACACGCTTTCACATGCATGTTTGAACATACAAATTAATACAGAGCAGGGACGTGCAGAGAATGTTACAGAGGCAGGGGCTGACATTTCTAAAAGGGCATTTTAGTTTACCACACTAAGCTAAGCATAATCAAGTCAATACTGGAGACGAGAGGTGTACAGCTTGTATTTCTACACACTGTAGAGTCACACAGAGAGGGCAATTCTTTCAACATAAGATGCTACATTCAAGGTCAGGAGAGTTTGGACAAGGCAATTCTCTTGAATGCTGCCTTCTGGTATGGCATGGAAATAGGGCATTTATGTTTCTTTCACCATAGTAAAAACTGCATTCATGGTCTGGAGAGGGCACTTTTTACAGATGGATAAAAGGGCAGGGGCTCAAGCCCCCTTTGATGTCTATGTGTGCACGTGCCAGAGAGAGAGAGAGAGAGAGAGAGAGAGAGAGAGAGAGAGAGAGAGGAGATAGTGTCTTGTTGACTCACGCGGGTGGGTATATTGCATAGGTATGAGGATGATTGATGGGTGCCGGGGAGGCTCCGTGATCCATGTAGGTGGGGTTGCCGCCCGCCGGGTCAGGATTTGCTGTAGTGAACCTGTGGAGGAGACGAGCACAAGGCCACACACCAGTGTTGATTTCGTCGACTAGAACTCTGACGAAAAATGTTTGTTGACTGAATGTTTTTTTCACTGACGAAAACTAAATAAAAACTAAGCTGTGATGACTAAAACTAAGACTAAATATATTGACAATTTCGTCAACAAAATAAAAACTAGACTAAAACGTTAGGGAGGGACTAGTGGAGTTTGGTTGCTCTCAGGTGTTGCATGCTGACAATAGCCGATCTACAAGCTCACAACGCGCCGCGACGCGTTGTGAGCTTGTAGATCTGCTATTTTCAGCACACAACCGAGTGTAAAATCGGTCATTACGATGCCATAAAGGCCTGCCAAAATACATTTCAGTTGACTAAATCAACTGTAGATTTAGTCGCCTAAAATCTTATGATATTTAGTTGACTAAAATTAGACTAAAACTAAAACTTTTCAGGTGACTAAATCGCAGGTACGATTCCCCGCTCCAGCTATCACTGCTCCCCTCCCCCGCGATCCTTGTGGGCAACACTGGGTTCAGCTGGGTTAAGCTGAAAACTGAATTTCCCTCGTGGGATGACGTAGGTAAATTCTTCTTCTTCTTCTATGACTACAACTAAATGACATTTTATTCAAAAGACTATGACTAAAACGAAATCAAAATTTGCTGTCAAAAACAACATTGCCACACACACACACACACACACACCCACAACATGTCAGATAAAAAGCCTGTCTTCAGTATAGTTGCCAAAGCAACTGCCTCGAGGTGCGTATCAGCCGCCTCATTATTGGCACCCGCTGGTCTGAGGGTGGATCAGCTAGGGTGATGGGGGGGTGGTGATGGGGGGGTGGTGGGGGGGGGCGGTGGGGGCAGAGAGCAGCACTCGGCGGGGCCCGCCATGGCCGCTAACTAACAAGCCAAACTGTAATGATGAGGACACAACGAGCCCAGGGACCCATGCATGCTCTAATTGGCCTCCTTCAACAGTAATAGCCAACTAATGGTTGATCTGGATTCAGGAACCAATGTTTGATGATTGACACTAAACGCTGCCTCAGTGGGGGGTGGGAGGTGGAAAGAAGAGGAATGGTAGAATGGAGGGATAGAGCAGCGGTTCTCTCCCTCTGCTTCTGTTTTTTGACAATTTGACAATTTGGCCAATGTTTAATTTGTCATTTCAGAGGTATTAAAAAGTCCTTAAAGTGTCACTTTAGAAATGTGCTATACCAGGAGTCTTCAACAGGGGGTCCGGGACCCCTAGGGGGTCCTCAGAGTTACTACAGGGGGTCCTCCAAATCTTTGTGTGATAGAAACCTTTTTTCTCCTTTTTTATATTAACCACTTGATCCCTAATATCCATATTCTGAGAACTTTAGCCAAAAATAGCAGATCTACAAGCTCACAACGCCTCGCGCTGCGAGGCGTTGTGAGCTTGTAGATCGGCTATTTTAGGCAAAGAGGTTTGGTGTAGAGGGGGGAAAAAAGAGCAGACTAATTACAGAGTGAAAGGTCAAGTTTATTAAGTGTTGACGTTTCAAGTGGTTAAATATCTGGAAACACAAATTTAGATGAACCCAAAATACACTGATGATTGTGCTGTCAAACGACTAAACTATATGGTATCTATGGGTTGTGGGGGTCCCTGCTTCATCTCTCTCTCGACTAAGGGGTCCTTGGCCTGAAAACGTTGAAGACCCCTGTGCTATACACTTAAAACCTTGTGTTGGTTTGTTTACTGTTGAGTGAGAAAACAGCACATTGAGTTCATCATCTGGGGACCCCCAAAATCATTTGGGGACCCGCAGGTTGAGAACCACTAGGATAGAGGACAAGAGTATGGAAGGGGGGAGACACTTACTCTGGTACCACTTGCTTGATCTGGGGTTTGACATAGCCGTCCACCGCTTTGGCTGGAAGAGACAGACAGTTGTGGTTGTCATAGAGCTGTCACACAGTACAATTGTTAATACAGTACAGTGTTCATTTAACTCTGAGAATGTACACATCTAAGTAACAAGTCCATTTGGTTACATTTTTACAATCCTGGAGTGTTTTACAAACATTACAAATGGATAAAAGGATTTTACTATATATAATATAAATATAATATGAACGAAATAAAAAATAAAATAAACAAAAATAAAAATAAAACAATTCACAGGACACGCCGCTTGTCTGTCCTTTTTCTGTTTTCATGTTTTTATTGTTGGTAGTGGTAATGGTATAAATGTCTACATGTACTTGTTTTGTTCCTTGTTTTTGTCAGAGCTGCAACACATAATATTATGTACTGAAACCAAATACCACCAACTTGGTTGTGTGGCAATAAAAGTAACTTAACTTAACTTTACTGTGCAGCTTAAAGGGAAGTTTGCTTCTATGTACTGTATGCTATTCATTGTCATTGTCAGGCTCTCCAAGGCGTGGCCAAGACGATCTCCTCCGGCCACGCTGTGCAAGACCTGCGCTGTGCGCTGTCTTAACGGAAGCGCTAAAATTTGGCGGAAGTGCTGCGTTTAAGGGAAGTTTCGTCATGCGGTCTGTTTACATCCACCAGCGAAACAAACACAAATAGATTGTAGCTCTTAACTCGCTCTTAATAGGTGTAACTATTGTTTATTGCGAGCGCAACGGAAGGAGTGGCAGAAGTAGAACCAATTTCTTTTCCAGTGGGGAATACGTTTGCAGGAACACCACACTGTGAGAAAAGATCGACGTGAAACTGTGCACATACTGTAGACTCCCTGGATTCCAGAGCAAAACCCATGCCCCAAAGTATTCAGATCGGCCTATTATAGCGCCACCAGGAGGCAGATCTTTGCAAAATATTTTTTTTTATATATTCATGTGATCAAGACAGATCTGTCCGATTTGTCATATTCCATGCCGATTGGCTAACATAGGCTTCCAACGTTTGCAGCAGTGGACCACTTTGAGCACCTTTTCTAGTCTTTTTAGTTCCTTTCATAATGCACAATTTCCTACCACATCGTGTGACAGTGCCAAGCTAAAGTTAGGAATAATAAATACATTGCATTCATTTCCTGTTATGGACATACAAGGTTCCCCCCACCGGACAGCGACCACATGCAACATGTGGTGTAAATGAACATGATTTTGCAGGTTAGGAAAAGAAGGTTTGCGTACAGAGCGGTGGGGTGTAATATTTGGAGAAGACCTCATCCTTGGGTCTGTCAGGGTACAGGAACAGTAGGTGGTTGAGGTCGCTGATGCGGTCGGCCAGAGAACGAATGGAGAAGTCTTTGGTTGTGTATGGCATGAGATTCCAAACCATTCTCTCCCCTGATGATTCAAAAAATATGAACGTTAATTATTGTATTTTCAGGCTTGGCAACCATCAATAACATCGACAACAACGCTCAGTGCACTGTGTACCTGCTTTGTTGGGGTTCTCCGCCACCCAGGCGATGGTGATGCCACCGATTTCAGAGTCGCTGAAGCGCAGAAGGAACGTACCATTGGGTTTAGACATCAGCATGTCCTGAGCCTGCTGCTTGTTCACAAAGCCCAGAATAGCACTGAAAGAGAGAAAGAGAGAATTCAATTGTCACGTGTTCTCTCTCACCCCTCTTGTTTCATCTTAATGCACCACATTTGCAGGTAGGGATATCTCCAGGTTGCCATGGAAAATTCAACAAGTGTGTGGACCACTGGCTGTTATGGAGATTGAAAAAGAGGAGGGGGATGTCACATCCAGTCTGTACTGGTTGAGTGTAGATATCTATTTATCCACACAGAAACAGGCTGTTTGGATGCCAATGAATAAAGAAAATATATGGCTGGGACTCGATTAAAAACATTATCTAATTAATCAGAGGCTTGCATGTTTAATCGCATATAAATATTTTGGTATTCAAGATAATCAATGAGTGAGTTTTTTTTTATCTAAATATCCCGGGGGCAGCTTTCCATTCCGAAACACCCACACTTAGAAACATTCACCATTTCACCAGTGAAAAAGTCTTTGAATATATTGACCTAATTCAATGTCTTCTAAATTCTTCTTCTAAATCAGTGTTTTTTCATGTCAAGGACCCCCAAAAGTACTTAATATATTGTTCCAGCGACCTCCCAGAAGCAAATATTTGAGTTACAAATGGTTGCTTCAACAAACAAAAATATCACAAAAGAAAATTGCGATTTTTTTAACAAATTCACAATTTTAAAAAACTAGCAGATCTACAAGCTGATCTACAAGCTTGCAGCATGGCTTTCGATGCTTGTATATCTGCTATTTTTTAATAGTTAAAGCATAAAATAATGGTTAGAGTGGTTCCAGGTCTTAATGGGTTTTAAATGGAAGAGTGACATTGATGGTGACCTCCGTCACTCTCCTCACCCATCATTCCAGTGTGGCTTGAGGTGCTTCTTGGTCAGTTCCATCACGCCGTCAAACCACTGCCAAAACGTGAAGTTCCTCCCTGGCAGGCTTTCCTGTAGGACAGGGGGGAAGGGAAGCTTTGTAAGCCAACGCTGTGCTTGTACGTACACACATACACTCTGTACATACACAGACAGACACACTGGTCTTCTGAAGGTCATGCGAGTTCCCAGAGACCAGAGGCGGCCCAGGGAGAGAGAGAACAACATGTCCTCAATTACCTGCAGGTTTAATCAGGACACAGCAACACACACACAGCCGTTCCAAATGTGTGTTTACAGTGGTGTAAAGTAACTAAGTAAGTACTGTGCTTAAGTACAGTTTTGAGTTATTTGTACTTTACTTGAGAATTTCCAATACTTTTACTTCTATTCCACGAACATCTCGGATCCAAATATTGTACTTTTTCACAACGACACGTTGTCAGCTTGAAGATTTGCAATTTTTTGTACTTACTTTTGATACTTACTTTTGGTACTTTAAAATAAGTACGTTTTAATACCAACACTTTCATACTTTTACTCAAGTACATTTTGAATTCCGTACTTTTACTTGTAATAGTATTTCTAGATTGCGGTAGTGATACTTTTACTTAAGTAAAACATGTGAGTACTTTTTCCACCTCTGTGTGGCTATATGAGAGAGACAGAAAGAGAGTGAGAGAGAGAGCGTCACTCTGCACATGCACATGTAAGTGCATGTGTACGTGCATGTGCATGTGCACGTAGTAGTGTGTGAACCGGCTGAAATTAGATGTTCCTGTAATCTAATGAGGGAGACGGATGGTGTGTAGTGAATGTTGAGTGTACCCGCCCACCCCCCCAAGCGGCTGCTTCAAGCGAGCCAATGAGGCTTCCAGCTAAATTAGCCATTGGCTGTCTGGACAAACAGACCCATCAGCATGACTGCTACCCACATGAGGTGCTCTGACTCAGGTCCATATTAAGAGAATACAGGTCTTTGTTGACATGGCCAAACGGACCAAACTGCATACAGCCTTAGTGGTATCCTTAGTTCAGCATGTGGGGCAAACCAGTACAGAACAACTAGAAAGATGCTGTCAAACATCTATAATAATCCATAATTCAACTCCTTTGAACAGTATTTCAGAGATATTTTTATTAATCTATTAATTCTTATCTAATATAATCCTGACCCGAGTGCCTCTTTGCGGCTGAGTTTCTGGTAAAAGTCTAATAATGTATCAGACAGACAACGTTGTCAGATGTGGTGGTGCTCTCAGTAAACTGTGCTGTCAGGGCCATAAATCAATAAAACATGTTTACACTAGATTAGAACAATGTGCTCCTTGGAGTAGAGGTCAATCTTGGAAGGCATTTTGTTCAAAACAGGTCCTGCAAACTTTAGATTTCTTAGCCAACCAGGGTGGAATATGAAAAATCTGTGTAATAGCCGACGGACAGGGGTCAAAACATCGGCCTTCGGCCTGGCGGAGACAATTATAGAACAAACTGATGCACATTTCCCTCTTTATGTAGAGCTGCCAGTTGTGATCCCATAGCTTGAGAGGACATTCAGATGAGGGAGTTGCGCTGACAGAATCAGTCACTCCGTCAGGGACAATGTAATACAGCCGTTCAGAGTATGGGAATGGCAGACTCCCCATTGGGTTAACACTCGGGTGACTGAAAAAAAATCACTTCCACTCTGACTGCATTTATCAGTCAAATTGACAGGTAAATTCTCTCTAACCCTAACCTTTGGCCCAGGAGAGCAACACCTCCTCCCCTGCTGCCAGCGGGGGTTCTATTGTTTAGCACCACAAGCTGGTAAACACTTAAAAAATCAAACCTCGGTTCGAAGTGGAGCGGTGAATTTGAGCAGCTGTACCCTATGTGAGTGAGTGAGTGAGTGAGTGAGTAAACTGTGCCTGTGAGTGAGTGGTGAGTGTGCCTGGCCTGCACAAAACAGCGCCCCTCCTTTAACTAGTGTGTTGTGTGTGGCCACTCAAGGTATTGCCAGGCTACGGACACGGCCAGCCAGCCACCCAGCCACGGACATACCTGGAACTGAAGCTAACAGTCAGTTGATGGTGTGTGCATGTGTGTGTGTGTGTGTGTGTGTGTGTGTGTGTGTGTGTGTGTGTGTGTGTGTGTGTGTGAGAGAGAGAGAGAGAGAGAGAGAGAGAGAGAGAGAGAGAGAGAGAGAGAGAGAGAGAGAGAGAGAGAGAGAGAGAGAGAATGACTCAGAGACAGATGGAGGAAGACAGAGAGTGTGAGACACAAAGATAAACAGAGTGGTGGTGCAACAGTTCTAATCAAACTAATTGATTTAATTGATTGTAAAAAAGAAAGATGTTAATAAAATAATCAATATTACTCAACTAATGGTAAAGGTAATTGACAGAATAATGGCAATGATGGAGGACAATTTCACGATGAATTACATCTCCACAATACTGTATTGTGAGTTGGGTTTTTCATCACGATAAACGATAATAACGGTTATCGTCCCATTCCTAATAGCCCAGAGTGGCACTGACCCTGTTGAACTGGGACCAGGTCATTGTCATGTTGCGGTAGTCGTCGGGGTTGTTGCTGCAGCTGCTGAAGGCCTTCTGCGCCAGGAAGACCAGGTTCTCCTCAGACAGCCCTCTGTTGCTCTGAACCTCGGCCTTGTACTTCATGTTGAGAGCATCACACAGCTGCGGCCACAGCACCTTATCAGGCACCAGGAAGGGCACCCGTCCCTGGAGGCGCAGACAGACAGCACAGTCCACATGAGCTTTATCACGTCTGGCAAGCAAGCAGCGTGCCAAAACACTATCACATGATACAGACAGGGGTGTCGCACACCAAATTCTGGGCCCTGGGTGCTTTAACAGTTGAAAAATAGCAGATATACAAGCTCACAGCGCGGCACCGAGTGCCACGCTGCGAACTTGCAGATCTGCCATTTTTTTTTTATCGTGAAAATTTGTGCAAGTCTATGAATATTTCAAATCCTTCTAAGGTTTTTTGAAAAGCCTATGTTTCTATGTCAGTGGGTCTCAAACATTTTCACGTGAAGGACCCCCAAAATGATATGCATTTGGCCACGGACCCCCATCTCAAAATATTTAGTTCCAGCGACCCCCCACAGATGCAAAATTTGACGTTTTCAAAATACACATTCAAAGATTTGCACACATTTTTCAAAAATAGCAGATCTACTGTAGCTCGCAGCGTGGCCCTCGGTGCCGCGCTATGAGCTTGTATATCTGCTATTTTTCAATAGCTAAAGTATAAACTAATTCCAGGCCCCTCCACCTTGGGCCCTAGTAACTCAGTCACAAGGGGGGGGGGGGGGGGGCCTTGTGACGCCCCTGCATGTTACAGAGCAGGTCCAAAAAAAATGCACGTATACTATGCATGTGTGCACGCATGTTGGGGAAAAATAACACAGTAAGTCTTTCTGACATTTCTGAACACAGGTTTAAAGGTATGATGAAAATATATCAGATGTTATTCATTCAGGGTACCCGAACTAAAGAACACAGTACTGGTTACCAGATGTTATAATTTCATAATTTTAGACATGCAAATGGCTGCAATGCCTGCAATGCCTTTCCGCACACAAGAAGAAAGGGGTAATTCACAACAACATCAGTTGTGGTTTAAAAAAAACTAAAACTAAATCAGAAAATGATAAGCACTACTGATTGTGGATCACACATAAGAAACATCCCACGCACAGAAAATACAATCAGCTCAGCATACTAGAATGTATGGGTCAGATTCAAAGGACACATGCATGTGTTTTATACTTACAGGCTCTGCGAATGCGTTGTCCCACAATACAGTTGCAGTAGCGTTATTGTCTTGGCTCCCATGCACAATCACCACAACGGGAAGTGATAACGTCTGCGCAGGGAAACACAGGGGTCCATCAGCGAAACAATAATGTTAACAATACACACGTGACAACAAGCGACCTTCACATTTCGCTGAATGTCTATGGATAATTGTTGGATAAATACAGTGAGTGTATTTCTATTTACAAAAATAAAATGAATAAAAACAATGTGAAGTGTGGTAGCGGGTTTGTGTGTCATCATGGTTTGTTTAGGAGTGGATGCTCAAGGCTATGTTCCTGTGACAAACGCATGATAGAAGACACACAAAACTGTAGCATCATTGTGTTGAGAATAAAGCGTGACTTATACTTGTATGGCGTGCTGAAAACAGACAAATAATTGTTGGATAAATACAGTGAGTGTATTTCTATTTACAAAAATAAAATGAATAAAAACAATGTGAAGTGTGGTAGCGTGTTTGTGTGTCATCATGGTTTGTTTAGGAGTGGATGCTCAAGGCTATGTTCCTGTGACAAACGCATGATAGAAGACACACAAAACTGTAGCATCATTGTGTTGAGAATAAAGCGTGACTTATACTTGTATGGCGTGCTGAAAACAGACAAATATACAAGCTCAGTGAGGCTATTTTCAGTCTTTTCGCTATGACACTGACACACAACTATTGTAAATATACAGTACACCAGTAAGACTCCCTAATCGGGAGATAAGCGACCATCAGGTCGCATACAAAAACTTTAGAAGGCAATCATAGCCAATCAGGAGGGAATACGGGAAATGGGACAGATCCATGTTGATGACATGACTTTAGTTTAGACTAGAGATACTGTGTACCACTTTGCATGATTTTAGAGCAAAATCTGTCCAAAAATGTGTTTACAAAAATCGGCCTCATGGTGGCACTAGAAGAGGGCCATATGAGAAATCAGGGCTGGAGGTTGTGGTTTGCCAGCCAAGGAGTCTGTGTGCAAAGTTTGGCATGGAGCTTTTCATAGTAACTTGCAACCTGACGGTCGCAATAAGACTTAACAGAGGCTTCTCTGTTCCTCTCTGTCCGTGGGTCTATACCAGGGTACCTCAAAGTAGGTGCCACGGCAGAACAGGGGTGCCTCAGAACTGGAATATGGAATTCATCAATATCACTTCAGTTTAACAACTTAGATGCTCTATGCTTTGTAAAACAGAGCTGAGTTGCTCTGTACTCGAGTTATTTTTCCATCTACACCAAGAATAGCCGATCTACAAGCTCACAACACGTTACAACGTGACACGTTGTGAGCTTGTAGATCAGCTATTTTTGGTGAACGTTCGCCCAGAATAGGGATGGTGGGGTTCTAGGGGTTCTGACGTTAAACGTCATGTATAAAGTTATTTATTAGCCAGTTCCAATGGTATCTTAAGGGGAAAGATTTGCATATTTACGTAGCATAATATGACAATTAAAAGATAACAGCATAATTCAGGGGTGCCGTTGATGTAAAAGTTATTTACAGGTGTGCCCCAAGTCAAAAACGCTTGAGAATCTCTGGTCCGTACCTTAACTTGAAACACAAGCTCATTGCCGCCGACACTAAACTGGGATTCAAACAGGATGGTGAACTTCTCTTCTGTGACCGACTCGGCCCCCCGCCGGTCCGACCGCTTGATCCTCTTCAGAGACTACATGACAGGGGAAATCAGCAAGTTGAAAGAAGACATCGGACAAACATACACCACAAAATCCTGAGTTTAATTTAACAACTTGGGAGCCAAACTCGTTCAGTGACGAGTTAAGGCCACTAGGTGTCACCAAGCCAAAAGGAGTTATCTCGTTGAGAGACGAGGCAACATAGGGTTAACTGTACGTGCCTGCAGCCTGCCCTCTGAATGACCCGAGTCCATTACGTTACCCCGTAGCAGGGAGAGAGAGAGGGGGAGAGGAAATAGCGGAGCCTGCTTACATTCCTTTCCATTCTACTTTGAAACATAAGAAGGGCTTTATCTCTGAATGAGGTAAAAAGAACGCCAGGGAAGCAGAGATCTGATTGTTTTCACGGCGACACTATAACGCGATGGTCGGCTCCCGTTTGGATTATAGTTTCGCAAGCTTTTGTAAACAAAGGGATTATCTTCCTCAATCGTCAGTGGACACCCACGTGCACATGCACAAAGCTTCCCAGGCTCTTCAAAATAAAGCGTGAGTGAACGGCGGCAGCAGCAACAGCTAGAAATGTTAGAAACCTGAGCAGCCCATGTGTTAAAGTGTCAATAACGACTTACAGGTAGATTCTTTATATTTTTAGTTAAAAATAGCCTTGTTGCGACGTGAGATTGTGCTTATAGAAAATAACTTTATTTACACCTTATTTACAGCCAGTTAGTGAATGGGGCCCATTACTAGTGTGTATAGAGCTAGGAGGCATGATAGAATGTAACCCCACCCACCTCTGCTCTGGCCTTGGGCTCACCTGAGAACGTTATTGTCCCGCGAGTGGCACCATCGTGCAACAAAGTATTAATTAGTCTTAACCGTGAACCTAATCGCTGCTGGGAGCACGGCAAGGCCTTCACCCTCACCATCAGGGCTGTCACGATATGACATTTTACATGACGATTAATTGACGCTCAAATAATTGTGATTAACAATTTAATTGTGTTTTTGTCGTTGACAATTACATTTCTGTTTGGCTTGTAGGCTTTGAAGTTGCACATGGCAGATACGACACATAACCTTAAATATACAATGAAATTACTGACATATTTGACAACTTTATACTTAAAAAAGAACATTGATAGTGGAAATAGCCGATCTACAAGCTCACAACGCGTCGCATCTGTACATCTGCTATTTCCACAATGTTTTACTTTAAAAAAAAAGATATGCACATTTTTCAACATGGAAGCGATTATGACAATTATGAAAAATAATCGTGATTATGTCAAATAATCGCGATTAGACGATTATTATGTAACAATTGTGAGAGCCCTACTCACCATGTTCCTGAAGTGGGCGCTGAGAGTGCCTGTCGTTTGGTGGTACTCCATCACACAGTTGTTGTTGAGAATTTCCCCGCTGCTGTCACTGGAGGACAGATGAAGCAGATCAAATGGAAACTCATGTTAGTTGTGCTGTGATGTGGTCATCAACACACCACAGGAAATGCATGGGTCATTTGTGCACGGCACAAATGAGTACAAAAGAAAAAATACCCTCAAAATATTCTCCTTTTGGGAGGAACTGAGTAAGCGATTATATGGCCATGTTCAGGAAAAGATGTTCCCTCTTGATTTCTGCTTGGGCAATCAAGACAGCACCTCATGTTCCCAAGCATGGGTGAAATACTATGCATATTGTTGTTGTCGGGTGGAAACCTTCTATGTCCACAACCGTTCGTTTTGTATTTA